>NC_133225.1:18325039-18636372 GCF_040436345.1 Pagrus major
AGATGATATCGTGACTAGTGATGGAGGAAGTATTCAGATCCTTAACTTAAGTGAAAGAATGTTAACACTTTACAATAACCATCATTAATAATGACAGACTTATAGTTATTAATCTTGAGTTAATAGTTATTTCACTGTTAACAACCAACAAAATGCTTTACAAACCATTTATTAAGCTTTTTGTTTTTTGTTTTTTTAATGTTACAATGCAACTAATGTAATTGAACTTGGTAAATAGTTAATACATACTGTGTAGTTCATCCATAATCATTATCTGGATGGTGGTTATAAAGTTGCAACTGAGGTTTGTAAACTTTTGCAATTGCTTAATAAATGGTTTATAAAGCATTTCATTGTTTTTTAAAAGGTGAAATAACTATTAACTAAAGTTCAATTAACCACAAGTTTCCCATTTATTAAGGATGATTATTATAAGGTGTTACCAAAATACTGGAAGCAGAAACCTGCAGTGAAACATTGTGGTGACGTGCTTCTTGTTTCCTTCATTAATCGATTAATTGATTGGTTTGTAGAAATGTTGAAAATAGTTACAAATGCTTTTACAATTACCCAGAGCCTAAAGACCTTTACAATACTTGTTTTGTCTGACCAAGCCTCCAAAACCACCAAAGCTCAAAATTATTAAAAGTAACTCATTTAAATGATTAAAAGGAAAAACAGCAAATTGTCACATTTGAGAAACTGGAACCTTGAAATGTTTAAAATGACTAAAACGTTTAATGAGCCAATGAATTTCCTGTCAGTCAACTTATTGATTCACTAATTGTTTCAGCTGTACTTTTTTAAACTCTTTATATGTTTTGTCTGCAGAAATGTAAATTCATAAAATAACTTGTAACTAAAGCTGTCAGATAAACGTAGTGAAAGAAAAGACTTAAGTAAAGTAAAAGCACCTCAGATCAGTACTTAATTGCAGTGCTTACGTTAATGTATTTTTTACTACTGGCCAAACCCAGTCGATCTTAAAATGTAATCTCAATGCTTTTTTGCTCTTTGTTTTTCTTGTAATATTTAAAACAATCCAACTGTTTCTGTGGCTGATTCTGACGGGAAGTAAACTGAAGCATGAAAATCAAAGAGGTACGATGGCTGAGAGAATCCTTAAGTGTGATTACACAAGAGACTCCTGCGCTGTGCAATCTCCTAAAAGACGGCAGGCATTGGTGCAGCTGATTGCTGCTTGATGTCATCACCCTCAAACTGCACGTCTAAAGTGGGGCGTCATTGGAGCGCTTTAGGCTGAGACACATTTTAAAATCAGCATGAAGAGCAGCGATTCACCACTCTGTTTGACTTTGTCGTATCCAGGAGGGGAGCTTTGTGATGCCAGGAGACAGCGAAGAAATGTGAAGACCAGGAGTAGTACTGATATTCAGGAAATAAAAGAGAAAACCAAGCTGCATCTTGTCTTTCTTCATTCACTGCACGTGGCTGGGTTTGTGGATCATGCGGATCCCACCGGGTTTATCCCTTCACTCAGCTGTGAAAAACTTGTTTATATCATTTTCTGAATGATTAAAAGTGAGGCTTTACACAACAACAAGACTTGTTTTGAGTTCTGGGTTTTTTGTGAGAAAAAGCACAACACACATTTCTCCCATAAAGGCTACACCTTTTTTTACTGTGATATAATAAAACAACCCACAACTGACCATTTACTTTGCACAATATTGTAGAGGTGCTTATCTCTCACGCATTAACCACTGTGAGGTTGTCAGAGTGACAATGTCACAGGTCAGCGTGGCTATGACAGCGCCTGTTTACGTAAGTTGTCCAAACCAGACCTCTGTCCTGCTCACAAGACCTCTGTCCTGCCCACAAGGCTCCATGCAGCTACTTTCCCCAATCAAAACACACACTGGTATATAAAGGAGTAATCACAAATATTAGCTTCTACTTCTCAGTCTCACCATGCAGGGGCTCCTCCTCTGCTGCCTTGTGGCCCTGGCCAGTAAGTTTTCATTGATTCATTCCTATTATGTTTACTTATAGAGGGGTATGAATGCAGTTTAAAAGCTTTCAACTCATAATGGTGAGGTTGATTGAATTATTTTACTGCTTTTTCCTCTAATGTATATGTGCAATTTAAATGTATTCTACCTTCTAACTAGGGATGGTTTTTAGAGAAGTAAAATATTAATCTAATTGCAGTTGATCAGTCATGAATAATATGTGATTTGTGGCATAAATAACAAAAACAATAGCAACTTTGAGGCGAGTCATTTATCATTTATGGATTTAAATGGAGTTTTCTTTAGCCGTCAATCTGTTTTTATCATTATTCATGTGAATGTTTATTTTTTGGGTTAGTTTATACTCATGAAAATGTGTTTTTAAAGATTCTACTGTTCTTTTTTTTAAATGTTTTGGGATCATGTTGAAAAGAATTGTTCTCCCTCAGATTAGAGTGTTTTGTTGATCATAAATTAATCAAATCAAATCAAAAATTATCTTCCATTTGCAAAAAAGTTCTAATGCTGACACTATGTTTAACTTATATTCTTCTAGCATGTCAAAGTCTTCGTTATGGTGAGTCTTTCTATTGGTATCCTACAAGTCATACAACCAAAATTTTCCATAAACAACAAGTGAAATGACATTTAACTTTGTAAACTGAAACCTTTCAGACCTCAGCCTGAACCCCAGGAAAACCTACCAGTACAAATATGAGGGATCGGTGAATTTTGGACTTGGCATGCCAAACCTTGCAGAATCTGGTGTGAGAATGACGTGCAGGGTGAAGATCGTTGGTGCATCT
This sequence comes from Pagrus major, assembly GCF_040436345.1. Lineage (NCBI taxonomy): Eukaryota > Metazoa > Chordata > Actinopteri > Spariformes > Sparidae > Pagrus > Pagrus major. Next base: position 18,327,819 of record NC_133225.1, read on the forward strand.
GCACAAACATTTGTCCTTCAGGTAAGAGTGACAATACAAACTTTCTCAGAATATCTCAAAAACTGTCACTGAGCAGTGCAGCATTAACAATGTCAGGCTGTTGATTAGTTCATTCCATGTCTGATTCATTAATTAGGAAAGGAATTGACAGAGCAATTTATTATTTATTCATGCATCATAAATTATTTGACGGTCAAATTAATGAACATCTGTTGAAAGGTTGCACAAGCTTTTGAAGCCTCTAATCTGCCCCAAAATAACTTTCATGTTTTATAAACAACCAAATATGTTCCTCATGAAAATGCTGGAAATTAGTTCAAATTAGAGATTGTTGGTTCCAAATGTTTGCGTGTGAACACTTGTGCAACACTGTGTTCTTTCTTCTATAATGCGCAAACAGTAATCTTCCATTTCCTTCATGTCATCTTTCATTCATAAACAGATGCTGTTGCAAACTCTTGAAAAATTGGACATATAATTATTGCAGGGGCGTGCACAGACATTTTGGGGGGCAGGGACTCAAGCAAAAAGGGGGGCATTCACAGCACCCATAATATTCTCTATTCCCACCACGATGTTGCAAGGTATTCATAAAATGAAGTGTTCAAATAACTTATTTGTTGAAGAAACCACAAATTTCTCGTTTTCATTAAATGTATCCAAATTTTAGGCCAATTCAATACTGATATTAGGAAAGAACAAACCATTTGAGACATGTGAGCACATTTTGAGCACTAAAGGAAAAATTGGAGCTTGATTCTAACAAATAGACCTTTTCTATGTGGATTATGCATCAGTTTTGCACAACTATGTTTGTTGTGCTCTCCCACCTTACATTACTATATCAGTGTTGTAAATAATGAGGTCAGAGCACTTTCTACTGGACAAAAGGTTTGGTATTACAATACATATATCAATATTGCTCATCTCACTCTCTTTCTTTTTCTTAAGCCTTTTCATTCTTTGCATTAGATCAGGAGATGATAAATAAATAAATAAATAAATAATACATTTATTTGTGTAGCACTTATCAAAACCAGCGTACAAAAGTGCTTCACAACAAACAGAAAAACACAATTATAAAAAACAAAGCAAGAAAAGTGAACTAGAGCTAAAAACAATGGATGATAAAAACCATAATAAAAGAATAAAAAGTATTTAAAAATTTCAACACATTTAGGAAAGCCTTTCGATGATAATAAGTCTTTAAAAGCGATTCAAAAGGGGACGCTGATGTAATTAGTGGGTTAGTTATTAGTCAGTTAGATGATGATAGTAGTTCCTCAGCCAGGTCGTTCCACAGCCGAGAAGCTCTCACAGCAAACACTCTGTCCCCTCCTGTTTTAAGGTGTGAGCTGGGAAGAGTGAGTAGGTTCCTGCCTGAGGATCTTAATCTTATCCTCAATCTTCATCTAACCTTAAACTGTCTGTTTGTCATTAGGTCTCTCTAAGACAAATGAAAACCCCTCGACCTGGACCCAAATAGCAGCAACAACTAAAAGATTCTCTATTTATAGTAACGTAAGCTTTAAAGATCCCCTCCACACATGTTTTAAGTCATATAAAATATTTTCTAATGTGTGTCTGACATATTATGCATATAGTACAGAGAAAACTTACACTTTCAGCCCTCTATTGTCAAACTTTAACAATCCAGTAAAGGAGTACAATTCATGTCCACTTCTACCGAGCTACACATTTAATCTGTCTTTCATCTGACATGAATTTGAGCAGAGAACGAGGTCATGCAGACTACACCTGAACAAATGAGCAACAATACATCTGTTTATTTCCATCTCTGGCTCAAAGGTCTCAGATTTGGCCTTCGAGGAGTTCAACGGCTTCCCAGGGAAAAACGGCTTTAATGCCTCCCCAAAGCTCACCCAGCGTATTGCTGCCCAGATCGTCAAACCTTTCATGTTTGACTACACCAGCGGACACGTCGGTGACATCCGCGCCCCTGCTGAGGTTTCTGACACTGTTGTCAACATTGTGAGAGGGATCCTGGGTTTCCTCCAGGTCACTGTCAAGACCACACAGACGGTCTATGAGCTTGAGGAGGTTGGTGACAAATAAATGAATCCCAGCACATCATCAGTGAAAATGTGATAATAAATGCAATAATTTAATTGTCTTTGTAGGTTGGCATCCATGGCAAGTGTCAGAGTAACTATGCTACTGAGGAAAACACAGAAACAAAGGACATGACCATCACTCAGGTTGTTGATGTCGGTGCCTGCAAGGAGAAGGCGGCGATCTACAGGGGAATGGCTACAGCTGTGCTTGATCAAGTCTCCAAACAGGTCTGTTTATCTTCCCCACATGCATTACATTCTACATGTATAAATTAAACCAAACCAAAGCCTGTGCTATTTCTGTGTGTCCTCCAATCTAGAGAGGCGAATCTGTCATCTCAACAGTGAGATATGTTTACACCGTCAAACCAACAGCCGAGGGAGGTCTCATTACCAGGGCTCACGGCCTGGAGCGACAGCACTTCAGTCCCTTCAACGTGAAGGGCGGCAGTTTCAAGATGCAAGCGATGTAAGACAAGAAAATATCTGCACATTATGCCTGCTCATCCACAAGGCTTGTCTGCAGTACAAATCGGATGCTTTAAATAACTTCTCCCGCAGGAAGGAAATGGTGCTGCTCTGCGTGAGCGACACAGCCAGAGCCTTCACGTATGGGCCAATGGAAAGCAAGGGCAACCTTGTTTACAAGTTTGTGAATGCAGAAGCTAATGTCCCCATTATGATGCAGAACCTGGATGACCCAGTACCAAAGGTAGTGATATTTACATTGTATATACAGTATATTACTGCCACATAGGAAGTCATATTTTTGAAAAAGGAACAGGAAACAGGACACAACTAAATTTAAATCAATATTGAAATAGCAAGTCAATGACATTCCTACATATTATGGAAAAACATTCAATTATTTTTCTATCTTTTTTGGAAATGTCAAAGGATCATCTGTTGTTTTAAAACCTCTCTGTTCCCCTCTACAGGCTATTGAGTTGATCAAACAACTGGCTGAAGCTAATAAATACGAGGTTGACAGTGCTACCACTGAGGTCACTATACAGCTGTACCAACTTCTCAGAGTGATTCCCTATGAAGGATTAGACACTATGTGGAAGCAATTTGCAGGAAATGAACAGTACAGGTGAGGACTTGGTTGTCATACCTGTTCTTATTTTCAGTGGTGGAAAGTGGCTGAGACAGAGACACCATTCACCCTATAACAAGACACTGTACCATCACCATGATTCTGAAGCTGTTAGTTTAGGGTGAAAAAGTTACATAATTTTGCTTATTTACAATTTTTGTTGCACATGTATTTTATTTAAGTATTTCCATTTTAAGCCATTTTATGCTTTTCTCACTAGATTTCACAGGAAATACTGCACATTTTACTCATTTATGTTTAACTAACAGCTTATATACTAGTTATTTCAAAACTTCACATATAAATCTAAAATGAGTTTCTGTTTTCTGTCATCTTTCTGTTGCATAATGACACTTTAATATTAGGAGTATTCAACAACAAATTCAAAAGGAACAGGCCAGAAATATTATTTTTTTAATCACATATTTTAAACTTATGCAAATGAATGTAGTAAAAAAAAAAACACATAGGAATGTTTATTCAGTTTTGAAGACAAAAAATATTTTTGGTCACATATCTGACCCAGGCACATCACAAAGAGCAGAAACAGGACAAAGAAAGAGTGCATGGAATCATAACAAGTAACAAGACTTGTAAACCAGTAAAACAATGTCTATATACTTTATATATTGGGCCTGATGTGCTCCAATGCTGTCAGTTGAGTAGGGCAGTTTTCTACCTTTACTTGACTAAAAGTTTGAATGAAGGAGTTAAAGATCTGAATACACTGAGTCACTTCTCACTGTTGGATAATTATGATTAATAAAAGTGGGGGAAATTAATATATCTCAATGTTGAGATATTTATATATGTGAACTACATTTTAGAAAATGCATATTAGCAGCCACAACATCTTTTTAGGGGTCTTGAAACTGATTGTCTTGTCATGACCAAATGTCCTACAGATTATATATTCACATGAGACTATTAATGCCTTAAGGAAAGTGTGAATCTGCTTAGATTACATCAATTTAAAGTCTTTTACAAACAGTGAGCATTTTTAATCGTAATCTTCAGTTCAGGAAGTATAGTGAAGGTCATACAGTAAAGCAGAAAGTCAGGCTGTAAAGGTCGGGCGGTGCATGGGTGTGTAGCGAAGTGTAAAAGTGATCCTTCTCTAACCTTGACCCAACAGTTTCAGTGGATTGAATCTGACTATACCCAGAAATGATAAATACATTTCTTCAGCATGTAACACTGCTGTATGGTTTGAAAGTGAAAATCCTTCACAGATGTCCTTTAACGAAGCTTTTCATTATAGTTATATTATGAGCTGGTGAACAAAAAGGTCCAAGGCCATCTCTGAAATCTGATACTGATCCTCCCAACTGAATAGCTAATTGAGAAGTGTCCTCCCACTTAGTCCGGGAAGGATGTAGCCTGGCATATTACCGTTGATGAAAGATTTATTATCATGTGAGGCCTGGTGACAGAAAGGTGATGACTGAAAGACTGCTTTCCTTGCTCATTAAGATTACGGCAGCCTGTGACACCTTGTATTTCATCCTCTACAAGTGCAATTAAACGTGACATCTGAACTCGTCCTTCACGCTTTTATCTTTTCATTTTTGCACCCTTGATTTATTTGAAGGATAATCCTGTTGCCTTAATTCTCTCTTCTTTCACTTCTTATCAGACATTGGTTTTTGGACATGATTGTTGAGGTCAGCGATGCCAGGATCCTGAAGTTCCTGGAAACTCGGTTCCAGGCTGGCGATGTGTCTCCATCAGAAGCTCTGCAAACAGTTTTGCTGTCTATTAACCACCTTCAGCCAATTCCAGAGCTGGTTGAGATGGCTAAAGTGAGTAGATGCTAAACACGGAGGAGTTGTTTGCCTATTTAAAATTATCCACATCATGTCAAAATGTCTCTGTCTTTCTTCTGTAGATGTTCCTGAACATGCCCTTCAGTAAATCCAACACCTATCTGTGGCACACTGTGGTGCTTACCTACGGCTCTCTGGTGTACAAGCACTGTGCCTATTATACACCTTGTCCAGTAAATGCTGTTCAGGTAATCAAACAGATGGATCAATTGCTTTCCTTTTGAATTGAGCAAGGTTACAAAGGCAAATTACAATGTAGTAGATCACTGCTTGTAAAAATGTGCCCTGTGTATTTGTTTTACATCTGTACTAGCCGCTGCTGGACATGGCCTTGGAGAGTCTGAGGAATGGCAATGAGGCGGACATGGTTCTCGCTCTGAAGGCTCTGGGGAATGCGGGTCATCCAGGCAGCATTAAAACCATCATGCGCTTCCTCCCTGGTGTCGCTGCAACCCCTGTGGATCTTCCACCTAGTGTGCTGAGTGCTGCTGTACAGTCTATGAGGCTCATAGCTGCGAGAGACCCTCACAGTGTAAGATCACTAATATGTAGGACATGCAGGAATAAAACATGCTTTAGATCAGGGTCGGCAAGTGCCATTTTAAAATGTTCCTGTTAACAGTGTGCAAAATCAATCTGAAGGTTAACATTAAGCTTAATCATGACACCACATTTTTCATCCCATAATCAGGACATTGTAATTACATATGAGAGCTCTACAAAGGCTGCGATCCTTATCAAAACATCCACATAAACTTAAAATCATTAACCCTACCAACCTACCACCAATCTTGTTCATCAGCAATAAACTTAAAGGAGACATGTTATGCTCATTTTTGGGTTCATAATTTTATTTTGGGTTACTACTAGAATATGTTAACATGCTTTAATGCTCAAAAAACACATCAGTTTTGTCATACTGTCCAGTGCAGCAGCTCTGTATTCCCCCTCTGTCTGAAACACTCTGTTTTAGCTCCTGTCTCTTTAAGGTCCCCACTCCCAAATACTCAGTCTGCTCTGATTGATCAGCTCACACACACCTGAGCTAGCACCGCTAACAACACCAGAGTAGCTGAGCTAAATCAATTCTTGCATGCCAAACTAGCTGCTAGGCATAAATTATGCAAATGTGTGACATGGTGGTGTAGTGTGATGTCACAAAGTCACAGAATTAAAGGCAGGACTACTCACAAGGCGTTTCAGGAGCAGTGTTTTCCGTATGAGAGAGGAGCTTCTGTTGGTGCAGACTTTGACCTTTTTAATCAAATGGTAATGTTAGCTAGGAAATGGTTGAATGCTAATGTTAGGTAATGGGTTATTTAATATGTTATTTTAACATGATGTCTCTCCAGATTTTCACTATCTTTTGGCTTTTCAGTTGCAGATCAATCGAGAAGTGCTAAAATGCTAATCTGTCAGCTTTCCTATGTTTATATGACTTGCAACCTGGTACACAGCAACATAACGTTAACCCAGAATTCGAGCTTCCCACTCTGAGCATGACATCAGAGGAAAATGGCTGCCGTGTGAATACGGTCTATTGTTAAGGCTAACGAGTGCCAATGACCCCTGCTTTAGATGCTTTATTTCTCACAGCTGTATGCTGGGTTTTTACTGTTCCAGTGCTCAAAAATGTATTTCTTTTTTCTCAGTGTGGCAGCTAATAATTTTCAACAATCATATGAAAATGTCAAATCTGATTCATGCTATTGTCAAGATCTCTTTAGATTTTGAAGGTATATCATCTTCTCTGTATTCATATCTACGACATTAACTGTAATCTGCCTCTCAAAGTTCACCGTCGGTTCAGAAAATAATAGAGCAGAATTTCCCTCAGTGGTCGGTGGTTGAATGTGCTACATTTCTGAACTCCTCTTCATTATAATGCTTCTCTTTCCAGGTCCAAGACATCACCATGAGTCTGTTCCTGCAGAAGAACCTTCCCACCGAGTTACGCATGCTGTCCTTCATGATCCTGTTTGACACTAAGCCACCGATGGCTCTGGTGTCCACAGTGACTGCACATCTCATGGAAGAGAAGGACCTCCATGTTGTTAGTTTTGCATACTCCTACTTGAGAAGCCTTGGCAGATCCAGCACACCAGAGAATTTCTTCCTGTGAGCTGAACAAAGCAGTTATAATTCAATTGGATGTTTTTTTTTTTTTCTGTTAATGTTCTCCAGCTTTCAACTTTCTTTTTCCTGTGTTCTCTACGATAGCTCAACTGCCTGCAATGTAGCCGCGAAGATCCTGGCTCCTAAGTTCGGTCGTCTCAGCTATCACTACAGCAAAGCAATGCGCATGGACTGGTTTAATGGTACGCTCAAATACAGCTTGTTGGATTCTTGGATTTAATGCGAAACTGCTGAAAAGAGTGAAAATGTGTTATTATCCCCGATACAGAGGATTTCCTTATTGGAACAGCAGCAGAAGTCTTCATGCTCAGAAGTGCAACAAATATCTTTCCCACTGAAATCATGATGAAAGGAAAGTTTTTCTTCATTGGCAGAATTCTGCAGCTGCTCGAGGTACAAGGCGACACGTTTGCATTAAAACGTCTCTTGAAGATAAACTAAAGTCTGAATAATCATGAATCATAATGATCTTCCTTTCTTTTGAAGTTTGGTATCCGTGCTGATGGACTTAAGGATCTGTTTGGCACCGGTTTTAATGGAGATCTTAGTTTTAGTGACTTCCAGTCTCTCTTCAATGTTGTGAGTATATGACTGAGACTAAATTCATGCAAAAATGTCGTTGTTATCTACTCAACCACATGCCAATGGAAAGTCAGGTGAAGTTTCGTAGTTCACAAAGCGTTGCAGAATAGGTCATATAATATATAAACAGGTCATATTGATATTTTTATGATTGTGAATCAATAATTTAAAAAATTGTGTCAGGTCCAAATGATTGTTTTGTGTAGGTCTGTGTACAAATTCTAACAGTTGGTTCCAGTTTCTTACAAGATTTTTCAGCCAATAACATAACACTGCTGGTATCAGGTGGTGTCTGTGTTTTGTCAGCATCAAGAGTTTCGGTAGTTACCAGTTTGTGGGGGAAAAAAACATGATGACCAGCTGATTTCTGGTTATGCGCCAGCATACTTTGCTGTCGTACCATTAACCAGCTAGCGTTAGCAATGTTAGCTTGTACAACAGCCAGCAACCACTTGACAGGGCAGATGATTCAAACAGCAGCTGCGTTGTAACTTAATGGACACATTTAGTGGCTAAATGTTACCAATAACACCTTTGAAACGTAAAAAAAAAAGTGGCTTAATACACCATGTGGTCAAGCTTCTGAACCCACTTCAGACGAGGTATGTGCTAGCACTTTCAGCTCAGCAGCTACAGTGAAGATTTTGGCTTAAAAAAATCACTTTGGGACCTTGAGGCTTCCAGAAACTTGAAAAAAAAACTTCACCTGACTTTCCATCAGCATGGGGTTAAAATTATCCTTCAAGGTAGCACCATCACAGTGTGGTACCTGTGTCATTTTCAGCTTCAAAACTGGGAAACTATGCCAAACAACAAGCCTATCCTCTCTGCCTTTTCACGCGCCTCTGGACAAGAGTGGTTTTTTGCTGATGTTAACAAAGAGTTCATCCAGAACATCATCGGGGTGAGAGAATAATTAAACAAAACACTGAGGATAATCTATTTATGTTTGAACCAGCTCAGTTGAAATTGAATATATTTTCATGCAGCCTTTTGCATGGTCTCTCCTCTGAACCTACTTGCAGACTGTCAGCCTTTCCGCAGGCAGGGAAAGCCCTCTGTGGACTGCGATTGACAACTTACAGAGAGGAGTATCATGGCACCGCGTGAAGCCTTTCTTAATCTTTGAGGTTCGCTACTTCCAAGCTACCACCCTGGGTCTCCCACTGGAGATTAGCAAATATTATGAATCCGTCAATGGCATCACTGTAAATGGTGAGGAGGCAAATCCAACAGCACGCAAACTCTTTACAAATCAAATTAATGCCTAACATGATTTATTTTATTTGATATAAACTATAATTGAAACCATTTTTTCTTATGTAGCCAAAGCTGCTGTGAACCCACCGCTGACTGAACGTCTTGGACAACTGTTGAATTCTGAAATTTCACTGGAGTCTGATGGTTTTATTGGGTAAAATAACAAAAGTTCATTTAATTTAAAGGAGATATATTACCAGCATGTTAAGCAAATCTAATCAGACACAAACCATGTTATTTTGGCAGTTACAGTATAATTACTGAATTATCCCCTTTCTTTTTTAGCTACACAAAGGATTTTTGGGTTTTCTATGGTATCAACACAGAGCTGTTCCAGGTTGGTTCTGAGTTGAAGACCAAGATGCCTCTTGCTATCCCGTGGAAGTTTACAGCTAAGATCAACGTCAGAGAGAAGAAGTTTGAACTTGACTTCCCTTCATGCAAAAAGGAGTTTACTCTCCTTGCAGTTAGGTACGTTTGAAGGTTGTGTGAAATAATGATTTCACATAACAAACATAAATCTTATCTTCTACACTTCAGAATAAGTTTAGAATAAAAAATCAATTCTGAATCAAATCCTGACACTATTTCAACACCTATTGTGTATAGTATTTATGTTATACAATTTTGCTTTAAGTTAAATACATGCTATCCACAATGCTGCCAATGCCAAGTCTAGAATTCTTATTTTGCCTCCCAACCAACAGCTCCAATGTGTACGCAGTCACCAGGAACATCGCAGAGCCGGCTTCAGCTAAAATGACTCCAATAATACCCAATGCTGTGGACTCCAATCATGAAGTCGTTAGCACGGGCCCCACAGTTGTGAGCCCTGAGTCAGATGAGGTACAACCAAAGCCTTACAGAGATTGGTGTTGGAGATAAACTAAATGAGATTCACAGAAGTCTAATATCTTTGTGGTTTTCCAATGCAACAGTTCCTGACATCGAACACCTGGCATCCACGAGCCAAAATGTGTGCTGAGAGTAACATTTATGGAGCCGGTATCTGTGTGGAGTCTGAGATGCAGAGAGAGTATTACCATGAGGAATACCCCCTGTACTATTTCCTGGGATACACCAACCTGGCAGTGAAAGTGGTCCCAGGTATGTGCAACAAGTCCAAACTGATAGAAGAGATTTCCCAGTCTAAGTACAGTGCAGTTTTTTTTTAACTTTATTTTGAGCTTTCAGTCAATAAGACCATCCTCAGAGCATGCATGATTCAGTAATGGAAGGCCAACAAGTTCTTCACATTACGCCTTACAGCACTGGTTCTCAAACTGGGGTCGGGTCGAGTCAATTTCCAGAAGAATATAAAAGATATTCTGAAAAATGTTTTTTTTTATTGAGAGTGTGTACAGAAGTTCTGCTTGTAAACAAACACCTTTTTTTCATCTTTGCACACAGGATGTTGTGAGTTAAAAGTCCCAGTGCTTTTAACTGAGACTTTTAAACTGGGTTGATGAACACCAACCTGTTTTTTTCTGAGGGGGGTCGCCTCTCAAAAAGGTTAAGAACCACTGCCCTCCAGCATTGTGCGTGTCACAAAATTACATACCCGGTGAAACTACTGACTTATTCGTCAAATTAGCAAAAGCTGCAAAGCTGCTGCTACCATAGCACAACTAGCATTGTATTAGTGGGTCAACACCTACAGTCCACTGTTGGCTTTAAACAGTACAAGGCGTAGCCCTTAAAGATGTTTTGCTGGCTTGGGTTATTATCCATATGAACTGACAGTATGATCAAAAGGCAACAAAATAAGACAACACACACAGTTTTATGTCATCAAAGATATGGTCCTGCTTTTATTCCTCGGAGTAACTTAAAGATATGATATGTAACATTTCAGCACTGAAATGTCTAAAAATGACGAGACTTATACATTTTGTTAATTTGTGTATATACAAAATGCCAAATATTTCCAACAATGTTCAAACCCAGAGATATCCATAAGTTCACTCAGTGTAAGGATGCCTTGAATTTGGTTGCGCGTCGCTAAAATATCAGATGATACATCTGTGAAAAAGAAAGGAAAAGTCACCAAACGTGATGAAACATAACTTGATTAAAGCTGCGGCAAATTAAACCACTGATTTCAGCAAAACACAAGATTTTTGGTTAAACTTAAAGGTTCACTATGTAGTTTTGGGTAAGAAATTTTAATCAGCAGAGAAAGATCTTCATTGGTTGATTTTTTTTTTATGTCAACAACCTAAATAAACAAACTCTCTTCCTTTTCAATAAACTGAATAAACAAAGGACAACACGGTTTCATACTGTTTTACTTTGTATATATGTGGCGGACCCTGCCACCTTTCTATTTTTAAACAGTGTTCTGGGATCTTATTTTCCTCTGAGAACAGCTTGTTTATTCAGTTATGGAAAAGATCAATATTTCTTAGTTTGTATTATTACCTCATAATAATTGTAGATATCAAAAATTACAATTAAAAAGACTGTACATTTCAAACTACATAGTGCCCCTTTAATAATAACCATCATTTATTAATGGTAAAGTTAGAGTTAATTAAACTTTAGTCAGTGGTTATTTTAATTAACAATAAAGTGCTTCATAAACCATTTATCAAGCAATGGTAAAGGTTTATAGATATAAGTTGCAACTTTACATTAATAGATTAATAAATGGTTTATAAAGCGTTTCATTCATTGTGTAAGTAAATATGAACTAAAGTTTGATTAAATATACATTTATCATTTATGAGACAGTGTTACCAGATTATCAAAGTAAAACAATTTTATTATAGGCAAGTCAAAACAGGGATTGTATTGCATTCGATTGTACAGATGTTCATGTTATCTCTGTCTGCCTCAATACATTTCTTTCTGAGATATATGCTAACGTAGAATATGCACTTTTATCAGCCCAGGCAATCAGAGCTGTTGACAAAATCCACTTGGCGGTTAATGCCGGAACAAGCCGACACCCAATGAGCACACGCCAACTGCTTGAGACTTTGAGGAGGCTTTCCAAGGTATTTGGCTACCTTTGCTATGTTGTTTTCTCTGCACCTGCTCTGCTGTTTAATCCATTCAAGTTTTCCTGTTGTTTAATTGTGTCTACAGGAAGCCACCCAGGGAGTACGTCTATCCTCTGATTCAGCCTCAAGCGCCGAGAGATCTCACAGCAGCCATCATGACATTGTGATGGAAGTATGTTGAACATCCTCCAAAGGGAGTGACCTCAGGATGTTTAATTGCGTTAAAAAAGGCAGTTTATACTGAGCAATGTCATCATGTAAAATGTTTTAGCTGTGCTTGTGATTCTTGACCCCATCATCACAACGAAACAGTGGACAATGTCAGGACTGTAGATATTTTTTTGAATATAAATACGCAGCACCACTGTCCACTAGATTTTACCCACAATCACACTGGAGCACAATAACAAGAGTCCACACGTGACATAGGATCATCAATACATGATGCACACGAGCCCATTAAAGTGTTACATACTGCTTTCTGTCTCGTTCAATAGACCTCGAACTCAACACCTGAAGCTGTGTTCAGTTTTCAAGCCTTCGCAATGAGTGGCAACCAGAAGCCTGAGGGTTACGATGCAGCCGTCTACTACACACCAGAGGCAAACACTCAGAACGCACAACTGATTGTGTCTCAGGTTGGAGAAGACACCAACTGGAAGATGTGCGTCGACACCATCGTGAATGAACGCACCCATGCAAAGGTAGATATAAAACACACAGGACTTACGGTAAGCTTATGCTTATGCTATCATCAGCAATTTCCTGATAAGACTAAAACCCATGATAAATGCTTGTTGTGTCATCCTTTAAATATATATATAAAAACAACATTTACTTTATTACAGCCACCACAATCACTATCAATTGCATTTTCCCAAAATCGAAAAAATTCACTCCATCACAACAGTCGTCATATATTACACATATAAGTGTAGTGTAATTGGGGAGGGGGGACACAAGTGAAGGACGTTCACTACTAGGAAAAATCAAGTCATAATTTAACAACTCAGGAGTTGGCAGAGACCAAAAGCAGAGCTAGAAAAGGGTAAACACCACACAAACATGACTCCAAATTATATCTTATCAACTTATCAATATCAGCTTCGAAGGTGATGTGTCCTTTATTGTGAAGGAATTAGAAATGTAAACTTCTACATTAAAACTCATTCTTATGGTCTGTCTAAGGCATTGTGTTATATTGCACATTGCACACAGAGGCTCTTGTTTGTAGAGATTCCTCTCTTGATTGATCTCCTGTGTTTGTTCTAGGCACATATTAGATGGGGAGCTGAATGTCAGTCCTATGAAATGTCAATGAGAGGTGCAACTGCACATCTGCCTGGATCCAAGCCAACGCTCAAGGCCAAAGTACAGTGGTTCAGGGTCCCTGAATCCATGGCAGAGATCGGCAAAAGGTGAGCCTCGGTAGAATAAAGTTGCAGTTTGAATCAAGGAGGGTAAAATGTGAGGAGGAGGAAGTGGTGAGTGAGCTGAAGAGGCTTCGATTCATGTCTTGAAGCAACTTACTCTGCCTTACAGAGCATGGTGGAAACATTTTGTGTTTACGATTGTGACACACACTGGCAGGTGTTGTTAAAGGGGCTTTTCTACCTTTCCCAGAATCGGAAGCTACGTCCCAGGCATGGCTTTCTTCCTCGGCTTCTCCGAGCAACATGAGAGAAATGCCAAGCAGGAGGTTTCTGCATCAGTTGTTGCCGCCTCAGCAGACAGCGTCGATGTGAAGATTAAATTCCCAGAGGTACTGGAGGGAACAGTCGCCTACGTTTTTATGCAAAACTTCAAAACCATTGCATTGTGTTTAACTCATCTTGACTGCTGTATTTACATGGATGTGTCATTTCCTCTGTCTTGTCATTAGTATACAGTCTACCGCCAGGCTATTCCAGTTCCGCTGCCACCTGCCAGTTTTCTGGAGTTTCAACCCGACATCAGAAACACAACAATAGACAGCTTTGGCCAGGCATGAAAACATGTGAGCTACATCAGACCATTTGATTAAGCTTAATTGAATGTTCATCTTAATTCTCAGTGTCTTTTTGGATGTAGTTCTGTGTGGGGGTGTATATGTGTGTGTGTGGATTGTTTTGACAGATTTCTATGCAAAGCAGATGAGCAAAAAAAACAAGCAAAGTGCTGTGCCATTTTTGCTTGCTTTATAAAATATGTTTTGTGCTGCAGAGAGACAACAAAGCCCAGATGGGAGCCAGATGCCTCTTTTCAAAGTGAACGCCGCAACCGAAAAATCTCACCACCGTGATGAAAGTGAGGATCATAAAAGATGCATCAGTAATCCGTCAGATGTCACCAGTTTGGAAATAACCTGTAAAGTTCCTGATTCATTCATTTGAAGGCATGTTAATATTTGATCACCCCCTGTTGACGAAACATTGTGTAAATTCATGCTTCATGTTCCAAAAATATTATATCTTCATAATACAGGATTTGGCAAAAACTGGTTCAGCAAGTTTTGTTTTTTTGTTCTGATTATTTCAGTATAAATCCTTTGTTCATCTAAACACTGTGATAAATCTGTGTATCTCTGATTATAATGCAGAGCAACCTGTTCTTTTCTTGACAGGAATAACATTTAATAAAGCTCAGTTTCACTTTGACAATGTGGCAATACAATAACTGAGGTATAATCTGAGCTCATTATTAAAAATCACACAATATCGTGTAGTTAGACAATGATCAGCAGCACTGATGAAATCCCTGGAAATCCCTGGAAAAAAACCTGATGCAGATCATGCCACAAAATCTTCTCTGGTGCAAACTTTTTCTTCGCTTTTTCTTTTTTAAAAACAAAAAAAAGAAGAAAGCTATTTACATAACAATAAATTTGCCAAATCTAATTTTCATACAATATGTGGGAAATGGAGTGGAAACTGCAAAAAAAATGAAAAATGATTGGCAAATTTTTCTACTCTAACAGCCAATTTGGCGAATAAATCATCTTTGTCAACGTGTCCCGTTGTACCCCATTTCGTTGTCAAAATACTGAATGTTGTGGGTGAGTTTTGGATTCACTAAGCTGGATCATGAATGGCCCTTTTTGGAGGCTTTCTGAAAGAGACGGATGTTTACAAGGTCTGTGTGACCTGCTGTGTTTGTTTAGTCAACTGACCCAACAGAACTGTTTGCAGATGTCAGTACACAATGTCACCGTGCATAACCTTAAAGTTCACACAAAGCTCTCTGTGCCTTTCGGTAAAACATGGACTGCATTATTAAACATTCAGAGATTTCGAAATAGAGGTTTCACTGAGGGATTGATTGATGTGGGTTTTCAGGGCTGATGCCATTACTGATAATTAGTAATCAAGGAGATCAATTACTGATATATAGAACTGATGTACACTTGCACTACAAAAAAAAATCTTAGTGTCAAAAAAAATTTGATAACCAGTAATAGAATGTAACAACAGTTTACTCAAGTATTGTAATTAAGTACAATCTTGATTTACTTTACTCGAGTATTTCCATTTTCTGTGAGTTTATACTTCCACTCCTCTACATTTATTTGATAACTTCATCTACTTGGTACTTTGCAGATTCAGATTATCCAGTGTTGATAGGCTATTGATTGTGCCATGTAACCAGTGATGGAATGTTAAGTAAAGTAAAGTACATTTACTCAAGTACTGTACTTAAGTACAACTTTGAGGTACTTGTACTTTACTTGAGCTTTCAATCTCATGCTACTCTATACTTCCACTTCACTACATTTGGAGGCAAATGTTGTACTTTTTACTCCACTACATTTATTTGATAACTTTAGTTACTAGTTACTTTCCAGATTGCATACCGCATCAGAGCCCAAGCAATATATTGTTAAATTGATTTATTTTATCCTCAATCTAATTTATAGAAAAATGATGAATATCAGATCATATAATTGATTGATTGATCATATAATATAATAAACAAGTCACCACTAAATACAGTTTATACATACATGTAAAGGTAGCTTTAATTTACCTTACTTGTACTTTTGATACTTAAGTGCATGCCATATCAGATCAGATACTGTAAGACTTTCAGTTATACCAAAGTCATATTTTAACACAATATCTTTACTTTGACTCAAAGATGACTTTTGGGTACTTTTCATAACACTATGTGTAACCAATCAGACAGTGTCATGGTCCAGACACTGAGTGATATGACACTGTGGTGACTACAGACAGAGAAAGGGTTAGGATTTTATTGGCAATCGACACAAAAAAACCCACAAAAATACAGATAATCTGAAAAATGCTGAACATTGCCCCCCATAATCAGCCAGGCCAATGCTCTGTCTGTCCCTAGTGCCCCTTTGTGAATGGATGAAAGATTTAACAAACAGTAGTTGCTTCCTGAACTAAATCTCAACTTTTAGTCCTAACAAATGGGATGAGTCACCAGCCAAAGAAGATGATTGCGTCCTAACCAAAGACCGCTTGTCTTAAATACTCCTGGCTCTGCTTCTCCTGCCTACGCTGATTTAGCCAGATGGTGTTGAATTGCAAAGAAAAGGCATCGCCATCAAAGGCTGAACACGATGAGCACAATTATAATGGCACCATTATGTTCCATTTACATCTCTAATATCCTGCGGGCTTTCAAGTGCCAGTTGACAGGCTGATTGCGAATCTGTTGTGCTTACGTCAAGATGCACATCACCCACTGCCATCCAGGAGATCAGGACACTCTGACCTTGTGTTGATAGGTGAAATCAGCTGGTGAGAAGCATTAGTCAATGATTGATCAGGTCATTTGGAGGAGGAGGGATTGGCCATCCCTTCCTTTTTATTGCTGCTCTCTCTCTGATGGTGACTTGCCTCATTAGGCAGACTATACCAGCCATCTGAGGGTAGCTGATAATAAAACCATGGCTACAGACATTTTGGTCCAATCGTAGCTATTACTCCATGATTTGGGCATAGAGCATCGCTGGAGGCACAAAGAGTCAATGCTGCTGATGAGTTTCACCACTTCAACAAGTGACACTTCATTATAGAAAATGATTGGGGGCGGATTTTGAACAAAAAACATATGTTAAGAAGAATTAACATCCTTTATTATGAAAAAATGACTTCTGGAAATCTCCCTGAAGTCTGGCGTGTTTTTAAATGATGAAACAATAAGCTGTAAAATCTAACTACTATCCTTGAAAAGTCCACATTTTTGGCACTGACATCAGGGAGCATAATCCTGTGGTACGCATGTGTGTGTGTTGGAGTGTGTGAGCACTAGAGGACAGTGTTTACCCGACATTAAAATATGCCTGGCACAGTGCTTAAAGCCAGTATTTGTTCAGTTCACAGCGAGGGCTATGCAGTGGATGTTGACATTTTGAGGATAGGCAAACATATGTCTTGGCACGGTCAAATGCTCCCACAGCTCTTTGGCTTGCAAAGAGAGGACACATTTTATTCTAATATAAAAATTAGAAATTAAAACCACTATTGATACTCTTTGCATGCTTATTAGGGCAACAGCAGTGTCTAAAGGATGCTTTTTCATGCAGTAAAAAGATAATCAGGGATGTTGGAAGTCAGTCACAGTTGGGGACGCTGAGAGGTCAGTCCATATAATGACATTGTAGGAAATTTTGTGCAACATTCCTGTTTTTGAATTTGTTTCAGAATCAGAATTCCTTTATTTGTCCCGCAAATGGGGAAATTTCTTAGTCACAGCAGCCAAAGGACAGTATCACACTTAAACAATAATAAAAAGTAAAAAATAAACAATATAATAAGAGATAAGAAATAGAATTTAACTCGTATATACATAGTATTTACAATATGAACTGAACTTGGTATATACAATATGACATAGTATTTATAATATGAACGGTGTAAGTATAAACAGTTTGGTATTGTTATTTACAAACAATAAATAATAAGTATGGGTATTAAAAATTGTCCAATTAGTGCAAACCAGAAAGTGTGTGGATATGTGTAGAGTTTTGTATTGCACAGTGCACATGTGAGGTCTACTGGGAGCAGTGCTGGTTGTACAGTCTAACAGCAGCAGGAAGGAAGGACCTGCGATACCTCTCCTTCACACACTTGGGGTGTATCATCCTGTCGCTGAAGGAGCTGACCAGTGCTGTGATAGTGACCTGCAGGGGGTGGGACTCCTTCACCAGCAGCGATGACAGCTTGTCCATCATCCTGCTCTCTCCCACCACCTGCAGTGGGTCAAGAGGGCATTCCAGGATGGCCAGGATAACTTCAAAACAATCTGCATCACAACAGACCACAAACCTGAAAAGGAAACATACTAAAAACAGCCAGAGGGAGAGAGAAATTCCCCAGACCCCCTTATGAAATCCTTCAGTTTTGTAAGTTGTTGAGTTAGGAGGAACTTTATAAACTTTGTGAAACATTGTTTCTGAGAAATTCTTTATGATTCGGCCCTTCTTGTAAATTCGGCAAATGTTACACATGAAGTTGTCTCTTTTCCTTGTGTAAAACATTGTGTCTGATACCAATGTTTAATGGAGAAGAGGAGCATCATGGATCTGCCTTTTTGTCACTGTTGTCACAATGTAGGTCATACACTTGATTTATAAACCAGAGAATTGTCAAGGAACATTAGGCTTGGTGATCAGAGGTTAAGACTGTTTGCACACTTATTAAGGAAACAGCAGTATCTAAAGGATTGCTTAAAAGATCATCAGGGACACTGGAATTATATGTATGATTATATCTAATAATTATTAACTAGAATGTTCAACAATTTGGAAATGTCTTGCATCATAGTAGACAGCAAACATGAACACTAACATACTATATCGGCCAAAGCAGCCACAGTGAACTGCAGTCAACGACAGCAGGGCGATGAAAAGGGAGATGAATTCCCCAGACTCCCTCTAAAAATCTCTCAGTTGTTGAGTTAGGAGAAACTTTCTAATCTCTGAAAAATTCTTAATTATTTGGCCTTCTTGTAAATTCTGCAAATGTTATACATAAAGTTAGTTCTTTCTTTCTTTCTTTCTTTCTTTCTTTCTTGCTGCAGCCCCCTCAGCTACCCTACTTCATGTTTCCATGAAGATAATTATGGTTTAGAAGATTTGCGAATCTTCGATCTAACTTAAGCACTTGCTGTAGCTGGGACACTGTCATATCTGTCAAAACTTAGCTAATTCCGGTTGCGTGTTATCAAGGGGAGCTGGTAAGGTGTCAGGTGAAGAAGAGCATTAGCGAATGATCAATCGGGTAATTTGGAAGAGCCATAAACTGGATTGCTTTTCCACCAGCGCACATGATCTGATACAAACTGCCCCCTCCTTCTAATTTAACTCTCACAGAAAGAAGGGTGAAAATGGAGAGGGAGCGACTGACGTTATCGCTGACATTAACAAGAGGACACACCTTGTCACGGACACGTCACGACACCTCCAGAGGGCTCAGAATCTAACATCACGCCTGCTGTTATAAACCACCACTGGGCTCACATCAACCCAGCCAATAATTTCACCTTCACTCTCTCCAAATGAGCTTGTTGCCATGTTCGCCAATTGTTATTAAAAATCGTAAAAAAAAAATTGTTTTGAGACCTTATTCCCTCACAACCCTTTATTTGAAACACTACTGTCATCTTAAGAAGATGTCTATCATCCTGATAATTACACATTTTTGGCTGTTGTGTCAATATTCTGAAAATATGTCATTACCATGCTGTGTTATTGCTATTATTTCACACAGCAGCGGCGGTGGTGACAGCCTCTTTGGGGCTTTTTGTATAAACAGAAGCGCCAACTGAGGTCAGATGGCTGAAGTGAGATTTTTCATGATGCCACAGGCTGTAAGAGCTCCTAGTCTATGTTAGCAGCCTGAATGAATATTCAGCCATAATGCTCATGCTCAATTCAAGATTGTTTGTTAGCCAGCAGTGATTATTTAATGGGAATGTTTTTGTTTTTGCTTCCATTTTGCAAAAAGTATGTCTACAGAAATTAAAGGCTTATTCATATATTTTACTTGGCACGTACTAAACCACTAAATTACTTACTGGAAATTAAAATGCACTAACTCTAATTGTTCCTCGGTAGTGCAGAAACCTGGATGAGTTTTTATTTATCTTTATTTTGACAACATGTATGAGAAATGAGAGCACACTGTGCAGTTTTGTAACAACTTTTGAACAGAGTTGTTCTGTTTGGGTCTCTTTGTTTCCTGTTAATTAAGCTCAGCGGTTTACTCTTAAGTAAAAAATTAGGAGTGTTCCACAGAGCCTGTGTGAAATCAGTGATTTTTCTTTGTGGTTTGCCACAAGCTGTCAGAGATGCAACAGCTGCGGTGTTTTTGAAGTGTTTTTTTTAATTGCATGCTGGAATACACTCCAGCCCTGTGCGACCCTTAACAGGACAAGCGGTACAGAAAGTGCACAGATTAGTGGATTAGTGGTTTTTATATTGACATGCTGATGGATGGTGGTGAGATTGTTGCATTTCAAATCATGTGCTGGTGGATCCATCAGATAATACGCTATGTTTGGTTATCCCAAAAGTAATTAGAAATGTCTGATGCATGCCGAATTTCACAGGATCTGTTTTTTTGTGTGGGCTGTGAATCTTATTTTTGTTTTTTCTTTTACTGTTTTTTTTGTTTGTTTATTTTGCTGTTATAATGGAGTCTCAGAAATTTAATTAGTTAGAGGGGGCTGGGGTTTGGAGCTGTGAAGATACAGTCGATTCTGAGGAGAGCTGTCATTTTCATAGTCCTCATTCTGCCAATGAGAGGCAACAGAAGGTGCATTGACAAGAGGTCTGTTGTTTTGAGTAGTGAGTTAAATAGACCACAACAGAGCAGCTTTCCAGGGAAGATGATGTTTGTCAGTGGGCGAAGGAAGTGATAAGTATTGGGCAACTCAATTCTAGTGAACTGAATTCTTCATAGTGAAAAATATAGCATTTGAGGCTATTTGTAGTGTGCAGGGATTATTAAACTCCTCATATGCTGCAATAACCTCTCGTATTTACAGCACGTACAGTCGGCTGATAAAGTGATGAGTGTTAATGCCAATCAGAGATGGAGAAAACTGGACTTCCTTGTCAGATTCTGTCCAACGTCAACGTCTGTGATCATGTCAGATCATGTCCGTTAGAAGTTCAAGCAGAGGTGAGCTGTTAGAGTCAGTGAACAATCATCCAAATCAAAATCTCTACAGACATCATCAGATACGTTCTGTAGCAGAGGTGGGTTACAAAAACTTTGTTAGGTTGATTTTTCAGGTATTTTGCTTTTACTCCCTACATTTTCATACAAATATCTGTACTTTCTGCTGCTTACATTTTCAAAAGGAATTATCGATTATTTCTATTTTGCGTCATTAGGTTCAGTAAATTAGGTTCAGAGTAAATTTCAGAGCCTGTACTCTATTACTTTTACTTGACTAAAGAAGTTGAGTCTGTTATTACAGAAGTGTCTGTACTACTTGGGTAAAGAATATGTGGACTTTTGCCACCTCTGCCCTGTAAGAGTGTTTCTATGACTGTTTGTGTTTTAACCTGTGCTGTAAAATTGAATCATCTGTGTGTATTACTGTGTGAATGTCTTCTGAATCCCATCCAGACGCACCAAATACCGAGGCGGTCTTACTGAGGCAGCTTTTGCGTCTCTAATATTTCTAGGATTATTCTCAGCTAACCAGAAAGTAGATCACTAATCCATAAAAACCCTGCCAGTGGCCCCTGGTTGCACTGAGGCGCCCTGCGACCAATCAGAATAAGCTGACCCAAAGCCAAACCCTTACAATAATGATCTATAAAGGGTATGCTCCCCCTGAGGGAGCGTGGGTGAGGTGGGCAGCTCGATGCATCAAAACAACTGACCGACTGAAATTGCTGGAAGCCTGGCTCACATACACTTACACAGACATGCACACAAAAGCAACTCATATTGTTGCAGCCTAGCTGCCAGGATAAAATGCAAAACATTCACATTTGTACCCATTATAGGTAGCATATTGACATTTTTACCATATCTGTCATATCATGGTCACATTACAGGTTTATGTCCTGATTTTTAATATCGGGAGTCAACTAGGCTGCCAAGCCAGCGACCACAGTTGAAGACTGTGTTTTAACATCTGTAAGTGTAAAACCACTGGATATTTTCAAGACCTCGGGACGATTTAGAGCCGTGTTTGTGGCGACAGAAATCTGATGATTTTGATGCAGCTGTGGGACATCTCAAGCTGCATTTATGGTGACCATAACAGGCATTTTAAGGCAAAACATGATCTTTTCCTAACCCAAACCAAGTGGTTTCTGTGTCTAAACCTAAGCACAGCGTTGTCACAACATGGAATAGAAAATTGAACCTAAAGAATGTTAAGTTGCAACATATCCGTGGTTTGCTGCAGCATAAATTGCCAATGTTAACTATCTACTAAATACCTATTGCTAACTACCTGTATGTTAAAGTGGTCACATGTAGAGAACACAGAGAATTATCACCTGACTCTCCATTTCCCCTCATCTCTGCAACTTTAATCTTTCAGCTCAGTGTTTTAATTTCCAGCCTGCAGCTACACTGGTATGGTTCACTCACACACACATCGATCTCATCAACCTTGTTTCCAGTTCCAACAGGCAGCTGTTTCCGATTAAAAACAAAAGCTCTAAAAACTCAGCAAACAGAGAGTATGCGTCAAGCTGGTGGAACATTAAGCAGCTAAAAACCTAGATTTTTTGTTTTGTCCAGAGTTTTTACAGACCAATTCAGAGCTGAAAGGAGAGTAAACACTGAACTCACTTTAAGTTGAAAGAACATGACGCCAAATGAATGCTTGTAATTTTTGGTGTCTTTTAAAAGTGAAAATAGGCTTATTTTAACCAACAAGTTCACTATATCATTTTTTAAGTGTTATATGTCACTGCTTGTTCCCACTGCTGCCAAACTCAGTTAGTTATGCATGTATAATTGATGCATAGTGACTTTTTTTTCCAAAAAGACTAAAATAAGATAGCCATCATCAATAACTCTATTCAGCTAAACAAAACGATATCAAAACTCTTGACCTGTCAAGAGTTTTGATATTCTTCTTCTTTTCAGTCTCTCAGAAGAGCCTCAGGCTTCAGATCCTGCACTGACTGCAGACTCAGGAAGTCTCTGGCGTAGCAAAAAAAGAATAAAGGAAATGTTAAAATCACTGACTACAGTATCCCTGAGGTGTTACATTTTTTTGCCTGTATTGCATAGACAGGGCTGAGACACAGACAAGAAATGTGGGGGGAAATGGAGGATGAAAAGTATTGAGTACATGTAACGTTTACACACACATCAGGTGACTATTCTATTGTCTTCCAAATGTTCATTTGAGTAATTAATGACTGATGAAGAGGTTGGCTGCTTTTTTAATGGTGGCATGCTGTGAAACATGCTTTCACGGGAGTGAAATTCGAGGCTGATTGGATGAACATTAACTCGAAGGGCAATACATAATCTTTTGATCCTCCAGCACTGTAATTGTGTGTGAGAGCATCAGCAGGAAAACACATAGCTCTAAATGTCCATTACTTTGGCGGGAGTCAGGATTGTCTGATCAGACGTAATCACTATTTTTGCTCACGTACACAACCTAACCTTTAGATGCAGTTGTTTTTCACACATGTGATCAAACAGCCAGGAGGGGGCACTGTTGATCTTACCAGTGACGTAAGGAGCCTTTTACTTGTGGAGCCTTCCATTCTATTTTTACTTCATGTGAAAATTTTATGTCTTCCTGTACAGATCAGTGCTATTCTCCTGTTCCACCCGTTTGACCCAGAAATTCAGATACACACAACAAAACGGGTGTCATGTTACGGAATAACGTGGATGTTATATCATACTTTAAAGTGCACAGCATGTGGATGCAAATCTAGAAGCTTCCCTCACATACATACATCTGTCTTTTTGTATAAGAATCAGACAAAGAAGCCTGTCAGAGAGGAAGGGAGAGCAAACACTTTATCTCTGACTGAAGATTTGTTTCATGAACTTTATACAAAGGATAAAGACAGCAATGTGAAAACTGCCAGAGCAGCTAACGCAATCCCTCTTTTCTCTGCTGTGACCCTGCCAAGAGATCCTTGATAACTGAGCGACAGAAATGGCGCTGTGAAAGAGCAGCGGTGAAGCAGCTTTAAACATTCAGCAGCTGACAACACAGCCATCCTTCATGTGCGGTCTTATGGGCTCTGTATGTATCCCAGAAAGAAGGCCACTGATCCTCCCGCCTGTGAGGAGTGGTCGCCATGGCAACCTCACAGTTTATCAAGGGCAGTGAAGAGAGGGAGGGTGTGCTCATGTCTCACACACGCACACATACACACACACGTGATTTACAATAACATGCAAGCACACGTACACAGAAGCATTGATAGAAAAACACGTAAGCACATTACGAGGTGTGATGAGTCGAGTTGTTTTGATCTCTAAGTATTAGATGTCAAGTGAAAACGTGTCCATGAGCTCGAGCGGTATGAATAATTCCAGCATGGAGCTTATATTGTGGTTAGTAAACATATAAATACTGAAGTGAGCATATGGTAGGGCGACAGGGTGATTAGAGATTAGCTGCATGACTGGAGGCTCGCAGGTTTGATCCCTTTCGAACACCAGAATTTACTCTGTGTAATACAGAGATGCTGTGGCTCAGTCAACCAAACCATAACAAGATGTAATGAAGAGTTTCATACAGCAGGAATGGTTAACCCAACAGAACTAAACGCTTTCTGTGCAGAAAGCTAGAGATGAAGCCAAGAAGTCTCACAGTTTGATATGACTTGATCGGCTGTCTGGGCTCAGAATTGTGAATGTTCCCACAAAATATCACAATCATATGGGAAGGTTGCACTTGGGTCTTTCAAGATAACTACTTTTCTTGTACTATATGTCATCTCAGAAATAATTCAGATAAATGATATTACATTATTTAAAATGTTATCTAAATTTTACAACCATTTCATGCCACTGATATGATAATATAATAGTGTGATAACTCAAGTATAGAGCAATACACTTTTAATTCTCAAGGACATTCAGACATTGGAATTGGAATGTAAAGAAATGTTCAAATATTCTAAATAAATAAATAAAACATGAATAAAACTGCACAGCAAAAATGATTAATAAAATGGACTCTTGGACTCAAAAACTGTACTTGGCACAGGGCTATAGTTATTCAGTCCTTAACAGGCAATATATTTCCAATCCACTTTTTGGTACCTTTCGTAGATTGATGTCCAAGAATTTGTTAAATTTTGAACAGAGGGGAAATGTGATAAATCTCAGTTATGGGTCTGGGTCCAGATAGGATGGTGTCTGTGTCTGGACTGCTTTCTGCATATTCCTGATCCTGTTCATTTTGCTAACAAGTGGAAAGGCAGCCCCCTCATCTCCCCTCAAATCATCTATTGCAAGTAGCGATAAGATGACGAGGAAAAGATATTTAAGATCACGTAAATAGAGTAAGAGGCTAAGCTGCAGTGCAATTAGGCTTATAGTATTAATATGCTTCTTCACCTACTTACTCCTCGCAGAGAGTAAGATGGGAAGATGACACCACTCTAATGTCTGTGTGTTAGGTATGGAGTTGGAGCCAGGATGCGATTAGTTTTTTTTAGCATGGAGGCTGAAAGCAGTTGGAACCACCTTTGCTCCTTTCAAAATAAAAATAAAACACTTCCTCCAACACCTCTAATGCTCATTAACACATTGTTCTGTTTTTTTTTATTCTTTATTAGTGTTAATTAGTGAGCCTCAGAGGTTCGAAAAGAGTCAAAAAGAGCTCCCCCTGCTTCCAGTCTTTATGCTAAGCTAAGCTTGATGACGGCTACTGTACTTAGCTAATCTTTGCACAGATTTTCACCAGACTTAACTTTTCATTCATGTTATTTACAGTATTTTCTTTGCTCAAGAAGCACACATATTAATTATGTAGCCATTTAAGATGAAGTTAGCGAGGCTAACCAGCTCATTTTTATAAAGTATATGCTACCCTACTTAGCACTGATTCCCACCAGACCTTACTTTCCATTCAAGTTATTTCTCCTGATCTCTATCCCACTCTCTTTCCCTGTCACACACACACACACACACACACACACACACACACACACACACACACACACACACACACACACACACACACACACACACATGTTTCGAATTCACATGTACCCAGTTCATGCATCTCACAAACTGTTGGGGGAAGATAACCTCGACTAGAACTAATGTAACTGCAGTTCATAATATCGTCATGTCTAAAAAAAGCAAATAATCACAAAAAAGCACAAAAGCCATAAGAGGTACACTCTGTCTGTGTTACACCTGAGTTCATCCTGAAGTAATTGAGCAGCTCAGCTCAGTAATGCAGTGGAATTTTAGCTCAGAAAACACACTTGGAAATGTATTTTGAAACCTGTGTGAAGTAGTTACCTTCTTTCCTAAAAGGTTTTCAGACCAAATGGCATTTTTCCTTTCTTGTTACTTCGTCTTGCATCAATTACCCGTAATAGGAAACTGAGCTAAAGGGGTCTTTGTTGAAGGACTGCACTCTTGCTTTTGATCTTGCCACATCCATAGTATGGCATGTTCAATTTGAGATAATGGCCAAAAATTACAGTGTTTTTACGGTCCATTAGAGGAGCTAAAAAATGCTTAAAACTTGTTTTGTTGCTGTC
The DNA here is from genome assembly GCF_040436345.1 of Pagrus major. Taxonomy (NCBI): domain Eukaryota; kingdom Metazoa; phylum Chordata; class Actinopteri; order Spariformes; family Sparidae; genus Pagrus; species Pagrus major. Next base: position 18,354,488 of record NC_133225.1, read on the forward strand.
TCTTTGCTAATATGAGCTGTTATATTCTTGGTCAGAAATAAGAGCCACTAATGGGTAACACCCCTTTCTGCACGCATGCACTATTCCTCAATCGGGGACTCATGTCGACTGGCTACAGGTTGTATCACATGAATACTGTGAAAAATATTTCACATGCAAATTGATAGAGCAGGCATAATACAATATGTTGGCCACTTTTTACATAGAGTGACAAGTTGGACACAATATAGTGATACGATGAAGCTACAAATGGGCTCCACCAGTCATCTTCATTTGACACACGGTTGATGAGAAGTAGCATAATAAATTATTGTGTCACCCTGTAAAATAAATGAGCGAATTTCAATTTTGCAAGTAGCAAACATTTTTAGACACCCTGAAAGATGAGCCTAATCTCCACTGTGCTTGGCGTTTTAACTGCAGGTCTACTGCCATGCCTGCTCTCAGTGAAGCAGAATGATTAAAGTAGCAGCAAAGTAACACTTAACAACTTGACAAGTTGACTGTGGCTGCTCTGCCTCCGACATAAATAGGTTTTAATCTGAAAAGCAAACACCAGGGTATCTGTCGGAAAAAACAAGACGCACATACAGCACTCTGTCACAGATATAACTACCATAATCTGCTGCGGTTACCTTGACAAACTTTACAATGAAACACGTAAAATGTGCCAATATCAGGTGCCAGAGACAATTTAGCGTGGAGCAGCGAGCGCTTGTTTATTGGTTCCTGCTGACAGGCTGCTTTTCTCACCTTAGACATATTACACCAAGGCTCTCCATTCCTGGAGTGACAAAGTAGAGCAGGCTGCATCCATGTGTTGAACACCTGTTTTACATGACTGTCATGGATTCAAAGAGCACGTATCATCTATCAGCAACACCTGTGGAGAATAATTTTTATATGTGCACTGCTGCATTGAAGGAGACATATTACTAAATACCCATTTTTCATTGCTGTGCACATATTTGGTTTTCTGGAGTGCCTACCAACCCACAAACTGGTAAATAAGACATCCCTGTCAGTTTTTTGTGGGCTACCTAGATCAACAAACATGGGATTGAGCAAGCCATTCAGATTTTGACCTCCGTCTTACGTACTGTAAAGTGGTTGCACATCAGAATAACTAGTGCAGTGCATGTTCAAAACATGCTGTTCATCACAGATTATCTGGCAATGTGAGGGGTTTACAGATCTTAAGCCTCCTGAACTGCTCAAAGACTCATCAAACATGCTTGATATTTACGATTCAAAATCTGGATGATTACATGGGTACTTTCTGAGCCAGAGCACAACAACCAATGAGAGGGACATCCCAGTACTGCCAGCTTGTTGAAACGGATGTGAGCGTGTTGCTCAGCTAATGCAGCTACTCCCAGTCTGAAGTGATCTTGGACTAATGTAATATTGAGAGAAAGTCAATAAAAACTGTAATCGTAGAGCCCCATTTTCAGCCATCTAAATAACAAGTAGTGGGTTTGATGCCCGTGAGCCTAACTGTTCTGTTCATGTTGCTTTCTTGTGTTTGTACTGCTAGCATTAGCTGTGTTGCGACAGAATCCTCACTGGTATGTGCATGTGTGTTGCTTCTGTGTGTAAATGTACTTGAGGCGGCGAACATCAGCATGTTAGCGTTCTGACATTAGCATGAAGTACAGCCTCATAGAGCCACTGGCATGACCGCAAACTCACAGTTGTCTACAGCAATGTCATAAGAAATGCAACATTTCAGGTTGTGTTGTCAAAAAAACACTTTGCTAAACAGGTAAAGATACAAACAGTGACCTTTGGTTGGATTACTGTGGATTAATTTGTTGGCAGAGAGACACACTGAACAAACCAAACCTCAGTAAAAGAGCTGAAGTCTCACCTGACTGGTCTTGAACCACCAGGTACCACAGTTGAAACCCACAGTATTTCATGTATCATTAACATAAACAGTACACAAGCAAAGTGTAGACATAAAAGTCAATAAATGGCTATAATTATGCTGTGTATTCATGTTCAGGATTAATGGGCTTGTTGCTAATAGACTTGGTGGAGAAGCACCCTCTCCGCTTGTCTTGATTCATAACGCCTTAAGGCAAAAAATATGCATGCTCTGAATCCTGTAAGATCTTACAAGGAATGTGTGTATGCAAGCCCTAAGTGAATAATTGAATGTTTACCTTCTAATCCACTAAACTAATCCAAACATTTCATGAAATACATCTATTGTGGGTTTGGTTTCAAGCTTTTAGCACAGTGTTGCTGTCATTGTAATGTAAGGCAAATGCTCTCGAGGCGGCATGTAGACGGATCTGTTGTGTTTGCACAATCTTCAGTACATTTTTCCATGAAAGGATGAAGAAAATGTGCGTACAGTAATGTCAGATGAGTGGAAATCATCACTGTGTCAATCACTTTGCTTTAGTTTCTGCTTCAAGAGACACGTTGGTTCAGTAGTTAAAAGCCATGCTGTATGAGTCGAGGGATGGCAATGTCAGTCAGTTGGCTAATTAGTTCACAACATTGGTCCAGATTGAAATATGTCATTGACTATTAGAGGGACTGCCATAAAATGTTGTAAAGACAGTCATGGTCCCCAGTGGATGAATCTTAAAGGATAAGTTCACCCAGATATAAAAATCCAGTCATATTCTGCTCACCCTCATGCAGATTTAAAGTCAGGTGAAGTTTCATAGTCCACAAAACTTTTCTGGAGATTCACAGCAAAACAGTGTTGCAGCCTTCTCCTAAACAACTGAAGCTCAGCTAGTTATTTCAGTTAACCATTCGGCTAGCTGACTCTGCCCGGGAGCTTGGAGCACCAGGGGAGTGTTGGCGTTTTCATCAGTAGCACAGAAGCTGAGGACCATTTGGAGGAGGAGGTTTTCAGGCCTAGAGTGGCGCTGAAATGGGCAACAAAACCCAGCTCAGCAGCCAATGGACGGCAGAGGTGAAGAGATCAAAGAGGAAGTTGACGGGAGAAGCTGAGATGAGAAAAGGAGAGACTTACTGAGCAAGAGACCGGACAAAATTAATCTTGGACTGATTTTTAGTCTAAGTCTCAGCTCGTTTGTGTTGTTGTACTTGGGCGATGTTTGGCTGTGTTGGCAAAGCTGTCAAATACCAATTCTTGCATAATGCTGCTTTTCTTCTAGTGCCACAGCCAAGTCACAGTTTTCTCTTGTCCTGTGAAATAGCCAAACAACGACTTGGAGGGCTGTAACCAAATGATGTAAAGCATTCATGGTTCATAGTGGATGAATCCTGATTTTGTCAATCTCCTGACTTTTCCTTCCTCATACTTGTGGTTTTTGAGCAAAATATCTCAACAACCATCAAATAAAAAAGACACAAAAGCAAGCCATACCCTTCACGATCCTTTAATGAAGCAATCACATTCCATTTTGCATTAGTTCATTGCTGTAATCAGTAAAGCAAATTCTGTTGATCTGAATCAATAGGTAAAATCAAACGACCTTTATATCCCTGCAGATGCCGAGGAATGGGAACCGTGTGATTGTGAATGTTCAGCAAAATATGCATAATTCCTGGGATTAGCTACTAGATATATAAAGTACATATGACTTACCAGCAATCAGTCAAAAGTATACATATTCGGAAACAAGAAAGTAGCCCCAGCACTCGGAATATCAAGCAGTTTTTCTTTTCAGGCAATATACGGCTCATTCTTCATTCCCTGTGAGAATAATTCAACCTGATGTTAAATATCATGTGTTATACTACACATTAGACTGCAAGGATCCGCTTCCACATGCATTGGAAAACGAACAATCCAATTTAGATAGGACCCGCGCATGTGAAAGTTCAACTGATTTATTGCCTCTGTATGTTGGGATAATTTAACACAGCACCTAATGTCACAGCTGCGAGTACAGCGTACGACAAAGGCAGCGTGTCAGGAGGCAGGTAGACTGACATTCACTGAATTCACTCAGATAATTATTTCTGCCTATTTATAGATCTTTTCAGGGCTTTTTATACCGTTGATCACATTTCTCTCTGACAGAGATTACTTGGCACCGAGTCCCCAGCCTGAGCTGTGGTTTGTAAATGATGACAGACTCAGTGTGATGTTTTTGCTTCATAGATTTCTATCTGTCATCAAAGCAGCTCTCAGGCTCGGTGCTTGCATCTCTTCTTTGAACAATTTATATTGTTTATCTATGTCAAAATGTGTCAAATGTTAATCTTTGACACATAAGTTATGATGAAGGTATGATGCAGGTTTTGTGGTCTTGCTAAAGACGAAAATGCTTTTAGAAGAATCTAAGCAGCTTTTAATGGTCCGTAAGTTGCACGACTTGTTTTCAGGGAGTAAACGTAACCTTTGATTTGAAGTTTGAACTATGTGTTCCAGACTTTTAACCAGGGATTGGTTTACCTTTAAAGCTTCATGTTGAGCTCACTTTAATTACTTTTCTTAGTGTTTTGTGTTTTTCCTTTGTCGTCCGTGCTTCTGACCTGTTACCATTCCTGGAAATGTAAAATTATCCCAAAACACTGATCCCAGTCGAGCTCAAAGTAGATTCGAAGCTGTTGTTGAACCATTTGGAGTACAGGCATGGTTTGGGGCTCTTTTGAAAGATGTTTTTTTTTCTTCTCCAAAACAGTCAGAGGCTCTGTAAGCATTGATCGATAGAAAATAAATAATTCAATGATAGCTGAATTATTTATTTATTTTTAAACTGCCCCTAGCTATCTATCTATCATCTCTCTATTAAAACTTTCCGTCAGGGTGTCTACCGGGACAGTTTTGTTTTTTTCTTGTTTTCTTTCCCTACCTGTTTCTCAGGTAGGCTCTCATCAACTGCCTCTACATACCGTAACCCTGGTCTTCGACTCTCTTCTGTGCCAGATTGTTCCGTCTCATCCGGTGACTCTCCAAGTATAGTATCTCGTGCTTCTTGACCTCTAGTGGATTTCTCCTTGTTTTTGTAACACACTGTTTTTGCTTGGCTCACGTGCAGATACCTCAGCCGTCTCTCTGCTCAGCAATCAGCTCAACTGCCTTCACCTGCTCACCGGCGACTCCTGCTTCACCCTGGAAACCAAGTGAGATCACTCCACTCTGGCTCCTGGCTCAACCTGTTCACCTGCCTGCCCTCGTCCTCGTCAAGTCCTTTCGTGACAATAAACCTTTTAACTCAACTCCAATCTTCGTGTCTCTGCTCCTGGGTCCGCCAGCTACAAAACATAACACTTTCAAGAACAACACCTTGTGGAGAGTCTTGACAGCCCACAAGTGATCTGAGTTCATCATGGCATTATTGTGTCTGTAACATTGTGGCAATTACTGTTAATTACTACAAATTTAGCATTGAAAAGGTTATCAGAAGCCTGAAGTGTAAAAAGGCTGAAAAATGCTGTAAAGTTGGTTTGTGATATTTTGGGGTTTTTTGTTGTTTTTTTTTGATCGAGTGGATTTTGACTTCAAAGTCGAGGATAAGAAGCTTTTTTTAAAAAATGATTTTGATTTCATACATTATTTAATTATGCTGCTACTGAGCTGCATGGTAACCCGCGGACATTTTGTCATTTTATCATTCTGTAAAAGCTGCGTCTTGTTTTGATGTTGCTTTCTTTGAAGAGCCTCCTGTACAAAGAGATTTGTTATCTCTAAAGGGCTGACCTGGATAAAAAAAGTTTCAGTTCTTACAAGGAATGTTGGAATTGTGTATAAAAAACAATCAATTCATCTATTGATTAATGAAATATATGTGTATGTATATATATATATATATATATATATATATATATATATATATATATATATATATATATATATATATATATATACATATATGTATACTTTCATATATATGTATATATGAAGGTATACATAGACATGCTCAAAATAAGTTTATCATAAATACCTGGATCCAAAATGATTTAATTAAAGGTGCACTACATAGTTTTGGGGAAGACGTTTAAATCAGAAGAGAAAGATCTTTATCGACTGATTTTTTTTTTTATGCCCAAACAAACTAAATAAACTCGTTTCATTTTCATGAGTGAATTAAATGAATAAACAAACTGACATTTAAGGACAACACAATTTCATACTGTTTTATTTTGTTTATATGTGGCGGACCCTGCCACCTTTCTAGCTTCAAACAGTGTTCTGGGGACCTTGTTTTCCTCTGAGAACAGCTTGTTCATTCAGTTATAGAAAAGATCAATATTTCTTTGAGTATTATTACCTCATTTATATTGTAAATATTAAAATTCTGAGTTTGAATTTCCTTTATCTAAAACTACGCAGTTCCCCTTTAACAAAAAAGAATCTACCACTACTAGTTCTCGATATCACGTGCATAATACAATACAACGTTTAATATCATGTGGTTATCAGGTGCAATATTACTTCTTTTTTATTACCTTTTAATGTCATTGCTGATTGTACTTTTTTTTTACTTTTAGTTTACTCTTGTACTGGACTTATCTTACTTTTAATGCTGTTCTATTCTAGGCACTGTTTTTTGCATTCACTCCTTAAACACTTAATATTTTGATTATTTTCTATATTTCACTAACATTTAATACTCTATTGTCTTTATTCTCATTAAAAAACCACTGTGTGACCTTGACCCGAGAATCCACTGGTTGTCATTGTAATTTTTATTGGAGCAATCTGGCACAAGAATTTCCTTTGGGATTATTAAAGTTGTATCTTATCTTATCTTACCTTATCTTAAATTCATTCTGCATACATTTATATGTCAGAAACCAGAAACTGGTAATAATGTAATAATAAGCTACTGGTAGTATTTGCAGTTGGTTATCCTTGATTTGTTTTAGCGTTCTCGCTATATAAATATTCATCTGTCTAAAGAAACGTTTTAAAAATACCCTCACAAAATGTGTTTTCCACTCGCGCTAACCTCTAATCTCAAGGGGCTATGATAAGGCGCATTCTTGATAAAAAGACACTTCAGTTCGTTTTCACATTCGGGTCAACTTATTCATAAGGCAATAAAAAGATAAACCTTGAGTTAAAAGAGAAAATCCATCTATTTTAGTAAAATATTCACAGTCGACCCCCTGGGCATCTCTTGTTTACTGTCTTAACCTTTGCTCTGTTGGCCCCTGTTGACCAGAGGTCACTTCCCTTCCAGGGATGATAACACTGATCAAGGCCAAGTGCTGAATCGCATTTGCTCCTTACTTGACTGCTGCTGAAAATTGAAATAATTACATTTTATTTTCCCTGTGTATGCACCTGGCCTTCCACAAGCTTAATTCTGTGTCTTGTAGATGCTTGTAAAGCACATCACCCCCCCTTTGTTCTCTGTGAATTAATACTTGCTCTTATAATGCTAATCTATAGAGACAGATTTTAAAGAGTTCCTTCCTTTGATCTGATGTTTTCATTATGATGCAACATGGAAATTTCTCTGCAACCTCTGAGATCTGAACAGATTTCATAAGGGGAATCGCCAGGAGGGGGAGAAAAATGTGATTATTTCGACCAATTTCTGGGTCTCTCTGTGATGGTATGTAGAACAGCTCGTGGGTACTAAGAATGAGGATGTTGAGCTGTAACTGTGGGCTGCAAACTTGATTTGCACATTTCAACTGCATGACAGTTAATGCAACAAAAAGCTGAAGCCTAGTTGAAGACTAGGGCTACATCCATCAAATACATTCAATATTCAAATACTTTCTCTAAGAAGATTATCCTTTCCAGTCTCTTGGAATCCTTTATGCATTACAGTTTTACTTGATTGATACATGAAGAACATCTACATAAAGTCAAGCCATGCATTAAAATGTTTGGATTTCTCTTAGTTTATTCCACTGGAGCGTTACTGCCATGACCTCCATTTAACATGGCCCTATTCACCACACATCACCTTCCAGTCTCACTCCCTCCTCCTCCCTCCTCATCGCTTCAATAGAGTAAAAAAAAAAGACTAAAATGAAATTTGCTGTACTTGTGTCCTTCAGTGAACACTCTCCCCGTGAGGCTCAATATTCAGAGGTTAAAAAAAGTGGTGAAAATGGATTAATTACCGCGGTCACTTTCCACTTGCAGCCCAGGGGACTCGCCGTAGGACTGAAAGATTCACCTAGTCTCCCACCGCTCCTTCCATCTGCCATGTCACACCTACGGTTCACAGCCAGCACACTGCAGCTCCTCCAGCCCATGGGGCACAGGGGCAAATTAGAAATACCTGGCTTGGCACTGGATGCGTGGAAACTCTAGGAGCAAAACAAAGGTGACAGTCAAGGGTTACGTGCGGTTCGGGTGAGGTTAAAGTGGCTTGACAAGAGCTTTGAAGCCTACCAGTGTGTGTGTGTGTGTGTGTGTGTGTGTGTGTGTGTGTGTGTGTGTTGGCTGCTCCCTGTGAAAGCACCGCAGGGTTTGCCATATCTTTGGCAGTAAGCTCCCTACCAGAGAGTGAATGTCAGCGTGGCAGTGCAGTGTCCTCCTGCCTCTCTGAGGCTTGTCATTCACACAGAGGGCTGTTTTTTTCTCCGCGATAACACACTTCATTCTCCCTTTTTCTCTGGTCCTACAGGGGTTTTTCCAACGCGTCTCTCAAGTGAGTGAAGCATATTGATGGACATTCAAGTGTTCTCGCACCAATGCTTCCACATAGCCCCACATTGGCACTGACCTGAATTGAGAGAAGAGCACCTGGCAATGTGACCAATGCTGTCACAATGCAGCACATCATGGCCTCGTCATGCTCTACAGCTACATGAAATCCTCAAAGGAACCCAATCACTACTTTGTCAGTGATTACATTTTATAGTACAACAGTTGAAGGGACATTATGTAACCTGTGACTTGACCAACCCTGTCTCCTATATGCTACCTTTAATGTTTGCCTAATGTGTTTTGTTGAAAATTGTTTGTTGAAATTATTGTCCCACATGTGCATGATTGGATTCACGTAGGGGGCCTGTGGCAAAAAGCAACCACCTCATTGACTATGTGCAATGAGTGCTGGAAAATAAGATAGGTCCAGGATTGCTGAGTGTTGATTTGATCATTACAAATAAGCAACAAATCTGACAGACAAAATTAATCGGGTGTTTAAAAACTAGATTTTAAGAAGGTCTTCAAGATGGGATTACAAGATCAGACAGTTAAAGCAGGACCGGCAGAGACACTGGAGTCAGAGAGCCTTGCATGTGTGGTTAAGTTTCAGCTAAAAAAAAACACAGGTTAGAGTAAGTAAATATGTTGTTATTGGTCAAAAACTGAAAAAGTAACACCGACTTTTTTAATGGTTAACCAAGACGAAAATCTGTGCTTTACCACAACAAAACCATGACAACGCTGAAGGTCCCTTATTTTAGAAAGTGAGATTTCCATTTCTTTCTTCTTCTTTTGTTATTACAAGCATCAGGGCCATCAGGACTTTCCGAGGGTTGTGATGTCACAACTAAACAGTGGTTGCAAAAGCAACAGCCAAGCTGATGCTGAAACAATCATTAGGAACATTTTTTGTTCAAAAATATGTTCAAATTATATAAAATCATTATTTTGGTAAAAACTGGAATCCAGGTGCCATTACAATTGTTGCAAAACATAATTGTTGTTGCAAAATATCTACATAATCATAAGTTCTAGGAGAAAGGGCCAACTTGATTCTCTCTGTGCCAAGAAATTGCAGAATCATCAACATGCGTCTGGAACAGAAAAATAAATATATACATATATATATATATATATATGTGTGTGTGTGTGTGTGTGTGTGTGTGTATATATGTGTGTATATGTGTGTCTATATATATATATACATATATACATATATATATATATATATATATATATATATATATATATATATATATATATATATATATATATGAGCCTATGTGGGTTGGAGGAAACAGATTTCTTTGTTTCTCCAAGGGTGAGAAAAGATGACTTTTGTAGCCGATCAATATTAACTCAGACGTGAATTTCATGGTGTTTTACCCACTGCAAAGGTAAAATTCTCCATCATGTCCTCACTGTGAGATAAAGTCCTCCTCTTTTGGGGAAAGTCTTAAAATGGAGCCTCCAGGCAGACTTTGTCCATCGAGCGGTTTGAGTGTTTCCCTCACTGCAGGCAGAAATCAACTCTGACACTGACACTGCTCTGCTCCCCACCAATGTTTGTGGCAGAAGGCAAAAGCTTTTGGATCACTGGGCCATCATATTACAGAAAAAGACACAGCAGGTTGGTCTGTAGCAACAAGGCAACAGTTTAACTACAGTGGCACAAAATGTAGTGTTACAACTACAGGGCTGCACAGCTGTCAGAGATAGAAGGATTAATTGAAAGAAAATGTCAAAGTGACAAACACACTTAATTGTAGAATTAAGCTTCCTTTAACATGATATTAATTAGAGTTATTTCCTTCGGTTTGTTTAAATAAAAACTTAATAAAACTGCTCGCCTGCAAAGTACACCAGCATTTTTTATTGAGCTGTAGCCATTTGACATTCATTCTTTGAGCTGGACATCAGGCAAGATGAAACTTTTTTTTTTGGTACATTTTAACAGTTATGTGGTATGTTAATCTGTAGCCCTCAAAGCAGTTTGCTACTTTAGTGCACTGCATGAAAACTGAGATGTTACTGAAGCTGGGTTAGCAGAGGTAGAAATCTCTCAATTAAACAATTATCCAAACACATAACAAGATTTTTCACTTATTACCTCAATAAATCTGATCGTGGAGCTTTCAGGGCGAGGCCAGCAGTTTGATTGTTAGTGTTAAACCAAATATTTCAGCTCAGCAGCTGCAGTGAGGACAGCACTGCCGACTTTAGTTGTAAGGGGCTGACAGCTTCAATTGGTACACAACTGATACATACATACAAACGATTCTGCCAGGCACATGATTTCTAAAAATCTCTGTTTAATTCAGATAACAACATATTTTAACATATTACTATCTGTAGATATATACAGCACACTGAGTTTTGCTCAGATGATTTTTGCTGGTGCAAAACACGCTCACACTGTGAACATGTGATGTGAAGATGACAACGAATTGAGGAAGGGAGAGAAAATACTGAGGGCAAAAAGGAGAGGAGAAAAAAACTGTCCACACTGTCGGCTTCCCTTGCAATCAAGAAAAATGTAATAACAATGTTTCAATCAGGTTATATGAAGGTTAGGTTGTGTTTCGGTCTTTGTAGCGAAAATGTCCTAATTGCAAGTGAAGTGGAAAGTGTGCAGGAGTTTTTTTCTTTTGATGCTGACACAAAATGAAAAAATCTGTACAGTGCGTCAATTGTAAACTAAACTGATCTGTCACAAGAGCACAATATCATGGTACATGATCTCAGCAGAAAGAAGTCTGCACATCCAGTCCAAACGGAGCAGACGTGACACAGGCTAATGTTAACATTTATCATACCGGTAAATCAATGCAATCATTTAAACTGGTCGAAAATGAAGCCTAGTGAAGAAAGTACGTTAATTATGGCTATATGTAATGGCTAAATCATTGAATAGTTGGCTAGATGGTAAGATATGATGTCCATTAGTTAGCTTAGGTTTTCCACAAGAAAAAAAAAAATTACAAGTCGCTGCAGTCAAGGAGTTCCACTCCTGTTATTATTACGATACGATCTGCTCCTCTCACAGTGATGCATACCCAGCAAATTACCAGGTTGTGTAAGTAGCAGTTGGAGCCTAAAATGCAGCGATCCAACAGCAGATTTAGTTTGACTGCAGTGAGAAGTGTCAGCAGGTAAATAAATGTGCATTAGCCAGTCTTAACTTAACATTTATTTACTATTTTGAAGGATTGACCTACACCTGCTAACCCTTCTCTCTGTGATCGATGTTGAACAGTTGAAAAGACCTGTCTTATTTTCTCTTTTGTATATTTACTATTCCTCTCCAGTGAAGCGGAAGTATTTCTTCTCCAACTATTTGAATAATCAGCAGAATACTAAAATTAAAACTAAACTAAAATCATCAATTGCTGCAGCCCTAATCCCCAATTTCTAAATGATATAACAACAAAATATACGACTGTGTGGCTGCAGCAGGGTAGATGGATGACTAACTGGATTATGAGGCTGAGAGCACTTTGTCTTAAAATGCAAATACATGCTCTGTGCATGTAAGTGAGAGGAATAAATTTCCCCACCATGAAAGGATTACCTGTAGGAGACATGATTAGAAACAGGCCACAGTTTGTCATTTAAATACAGAGTGGAGGAAAATTATGACATTGAGATTCAGGCGCTGGACGGTCAGGTACATGTTCAGCTTCGTATAAATTGTTTTTTTTTTGTGGAGTGAGTTTCAAAGTTTAGGCAGGCTTTGTGAGGTCAACCAATGTTGTAGAACGCAGAAAATAGCAACTGTGCTTTTGTGTGATGTAAGAATTATGTTAAAATGCACAAACTGTCCCATAAGCTAGTCACATACTAATATGTGGCTCACCGTTGAATATATAGCTGTGGAAATGTGGTGAGCTATCTCATGAGGCTACTTGTTTTGTGGAAGGATTTTGTAAAAGGCTCTTTTGGGACAGCAAACATAAACAGCATCAATATCCTTGAAAATTTGGGATATTGAAATGTTAATGTGAGGATGTACCTTCACGGCTTTGAAAATGTTGTTGAAAATAAGCCTCTGAAGACCTGAAAATACTTTGAGTGATCATGGGGTGATACAGATCATGCTGTCTCAGCTATCGTAAAAGTGTGTTGGGCTTGTTGTTTGGGGAAAAATATGCGCGTCGGAGTGCACCACGGCGTCCATATCAGAGCTCAATAATGGGAAGTATTTTTCAGCCCAATATGAGTACGAAGATGTCTCCACATAGAGTATATTCGCCGAAAGTATTACACCAAGGAACGCCCTGCTCTGTGCCGAACTACATTTTACATATTCTATCTGCGTTGGCAAATATTGCTTACGTTTAAGTGCTTCCACTGTACTGCACTGTGCTGCTGGGGTGATATGTTGGACCAAAAAAAATGCTCTATACTGACAGCAAATGCAAACACTTGAGCTAAAAATATCACAAAACACTCTGTGACATATGAAGAGATACGAGGGAGGGAGAAAGAGAGAGGGACAGACAGGGAGATAAAATAATGTCTATGGCATAATAACTGTACATACCCTGTAAACATCCATATCATCCGTACAGTGAACCCAAAGAGATAAAATGCCATTACAGTAGAAATGTGTTCTGCATAAATATACGGATGTCAAAATGTGCTGCTGTAGCCGTTTCCCAGTAGAAAACAGTCGGGTTGAGCGCTTGCACTCTCCTCAAAATCCGCCGTGTGTGTGTTGATTTCAGGGAGCAGTCACCTCTTTATGCTGCAGCTGCAAGAAGTAACTGAACCTGTATTTTCCCATCTATGCACCCCGTGGCAGTGTTAAATTCGATGTTTCCACTCTTACACCCTGTCTGGCAGGAGCACAGTTTGTTTTGAAAGATTGGGTCAAGACGGGAGCGGCTTAAGATCCCCTCTGCTTAAACAAGGGGCCGGGGCGTCCTTCAGACAGATCCAAAACCCTGGGTAAATGATCTGTACCGGCGGCGTGGTGCTCTCTGCATAAACATGGAGCCCCTGTCAGCCATTTTTACAGTCCCAATCTTGTACTTGTCAAGCTTGACACAGTTTGATTAAACTTGTCAACACTTCCCTTCTCCTCAGCTTCTGACTGGTGCTGCATGCAATCACCCCAGGATGCACCGCCGGCTGCCGATCCCTGCCACTCACCTCGGGTCACTCTCACAGCCCTGTGCTTTGTTCCTCCTCTGCCATACAGCTAACCTCAGCAGCACTGGAAATACAGTATTATCATATTATTTATGAGGGCTGGCCTTCTGGGATGCAACTCAAGCAGGAATACCAATTGAGCTCTCCTGCCATCCCGCTCCCAGGCCTCCCTCTTGGGCTAAGCGCTAGCTCTTCTGCTCCCCCGGTAGAGCGTTATCTACAAGTCCAGCTTCAGTGGGTGTTATTTATTCACCATTTAAACAGACACCTTGCATACACTGTAGGTTATTTTGTCCTATATTTGCAACTCTGAGGGGAGCAAACTCTAAACCCTATTCTCGTGTTTGAGGCTGACGATTCCCTATTAGTTTACGTTAAATATGAGGGTTCGGTTAATACGCTTGAGCTCCACTGTAGCTCCCCAGTGGCAACGCGAGGATATGATCTACTGTCTGTCCTGGCAGCAGACAATCCGCCAATCTGTTCACTGGGATGTGAAACACAGGGCTTCTCGCAGTGTTTGGACTGACAGATTAGATTGTTAGCAGAAAGTCATTACTTCCAGAAAGCACACTAATCTGCGGTGGCTGTCCGAAACCGAGACCTTTGCTTCCCCTCCAGCTACAAGATACTGTTGCAGAATTCCCATTATGAATGGAACGAACGCATGTGATTGAAATGACATCAGTATCTGAATCACATGTGGGAGAGCATGACGCAGGTAGCTCTATTAGTCATTAGTACCTCCTGGCTTTTAATTGGAGAGCTGGTGAGCCATGTGTTTGATTTTTTTAAGCTTTATACAACTGATCATCAGGCTGAAAATGATAAATACTTTAATACCAAAATACTTTGAGTTTATTCAAATCCAACAGTAATTAAAAAATATAGTCTTTTTTTATCTTGGATGTGAAAACATAATGAATTCATTCCCTTTGTATTTTCCTCAGTCTCGGCAAGATAAGCTGTCTCAACAATGACCCACGGTGTTGAACAGCAAATCAGAGAAAATATCCCGAGTTTGAAAATATGCAGTGTTTCTTCTGTTTTTCTTTCATAAGAAGTCATTTTGGCTCAGCGTGTTTCCTTAAATAACTCGTCTGAATTGAATTTCACCTAATAAATCTGCTTGGCATACTCCACCGGTATCTCTCAGAGTGATTGCACATGCTCCTCGAGAAAAAGGCTTTGAGTGTGTTCCTTTGCATGACAAAGAATTGGCCAAATCGGAGACATTTACATGGCTGAATAGTTAAAGTGAAAGGGGACTCTTTTGTTTCCTGGCATTATTCGCCAAGTTCATTGTAAGAAGAGTTAAGTTGGATGAACAATGCTTCTTTTAGGGAGAAGACTGTAAAGCACAAGCAGCAACTCAAACTGCCTTAACTTCCACAATGAGGCACGTATCGAATGAAGGCAAAGATATTATAAATCTTCACTCCCCAACGATCCTCACTCCTGTTCTATGGCACAACTGTAACAAGCATATATCATACGCAGCCTGCATGCATGCCACCCAGGACTGATAAATATGTTGCAGACACATTGCAGAAATTGCCTCATCCTCCTGTGAGCTTTTTCTCCTACTGTCCTCAACCGCAATAATAAAGAGAAGCAAAAGGTTGCGGGGTGGGGAGCGGCATCTTGGGAACACACTGGCCTCAGCAGCATGTCTCCTTTCATGGCTCATTCATTCACTTTATCACCTCATTAGACGAATGTGAAGGTGTGGGGGAGAAGCCTTGTCACCCTGAGACAGAAAGGGAGGAGCCGTACTCCATCTTCTCCTCCCCTGGCCCGGCGCTCCCCTCCGCTTTGCTCGCTGCGTGCGTGGATAACGTTGCTCCGGGGGTGGGGAGGCGTGTGCATGTGTGTGTGGCGGGTGCAAGCTGTCATATGAGCACACTTCATCAGGTGACACACAGCGCATATGGGTTACCAAGAGAGATTCACAGATGTGGGGGAAAATGAGGGAGCAATGTGAAAATGCAATTTTTATTATTAGCTATAAGCTTATAACTGCTGGCAAATGTCCCCCACCTCTGATATAGTAACCTATCTACTTAATATTGTCATTTTATTATTTTTCATTTCTGTCTATTCTATAGACAGCTGTCCTATATTGCATGTCTGTGCATCTTTGAAGAGTTTCTCTGTTGCTCTTTGAGGTGAAATTGGGATTTTACGCTCTATAAATAAAAATGGCTTCTTGTGACATCTAAAACCTGTGATTAGGTTTTATTTCCTTTGCATGTTTCATTATTGTAACTTGATTAATGCATTTGTTTAACTAAATTATAATTTGCTTCATTTTATTTCCGTTGCATATTATATGTATTGATTTCATCCAATTAATTCAGTCCTTTAATTAAAAGGCACAGTATGATGTAGCCTCGAAAGGTTTTTCTCTTGGTCACATTTATAGAACTACTTTCACCAAAAACATTAAGCTCATATTGGTCAAATCGAGTGTTTTAAAAAGTACCCCAAAGTCATACTTGAGTAAAGTAAAGACATTTTGTGAAAATATCACTTTGGTAAAAGTTAAGTATCCAATATAAATATTACTTGAGTCAAAGTCTTACAATATCTGATATCAAAGCAACACTATGCAACTTTTTGATCTTAAAATAACAGCTTCTGAATCATGTTGATGGTACAGTGTGTTGTAATAGGGTGAATGGTGTCTCTGTCTCAGCCACTCTGCCCCCCTATCACTAGTTTCTGCACTATGTAGCTTCAGTGAGAGGGTAGGATCACAGTGTTACATACATGGTTACTTCAAGATACAAGTTTACACGACATTACATTGTTATGACGTAATGAGTTCTGTTTGTAGTTAGCACCTACACTACATCTGACAAATTGTTACAGACCGTGGTGTTGCAGTCAATTTCTCCATAATGTTGCATTAAATGTACTTGGGTATGAAAAGTACAAGTAAAAATGAATATGTTTATTTAAGTTTAAGTTTATACACATATTAATATGTATGTACTCTATATAGTCAATTATCACATCCAATATTTGGAATGATATTTAAAAAATGACTACTTTGGCTCTGATGCAGCATGCAATCTGTCAACTAACTGGTAACTAAAGTTATCAAAAAAATGTAGTGTAGTACAGTACAATGTTTGTTTCCAAAAAAGTAGTGGAGGAGAAGAATAAAGTAACAGAAAATGTGAGTACTCAAGTAAAGTCAGAGGTGGGAAGCAACGCGGTACAAATATTTCATTTCTGTAGTTAAATAGATTTTTCAGGTACTGCATGTTTTACTCCCAACGTTTTAACACAAATATCTGTACTTTCTACTATTATTCATGATGCTTTACTAACCCAAAAATGATGGTATTTGACGTCCTGAGACTCGACAATCCACTATCTTCCTGGTGCAATTATGAACAGCTCTGACAAATCCTACTGATTCTGCCTTTAAGTTTAATACTCTTTGAATTATATTAATATGACATGAAGTTCAGTTAGCTTTACACAGAAATGGCCAGTAGAAATATCAATGTACAATTCAGAGCCTGTACTCAATTACTTTTATTTGAGTAAAGAGGTTGAATCAGTACTTTTTTTAGTATCTGTACTTCTACTTGTGTGTACTTTTGCCACCTCTGATTAAAGTGCAAGAACCTCAAAATTGTGCTCAAGTACAGCACTTGAATTAATTTACTTTGTTATATTCCATCACTCGTCAAATCACAGTAAGTATTTACATATAAGTGGATATGCGCTGTATGTGTGTTTATCTGTGTTAACACAGCAAGTTCCCCCTGCTGCACCGCAGAGTGAAAAAGTAGCAGTTGTGAGGATCATACAGAGGGGATAAATTGTACCTACTCCTGGTTTACAAGAGAACATCGGTCAGAGCTGCCCTGGATACATAACCCAGATGAAACCAT
Organism: Pagrus major; assembly: GCF_040436345.1. Taxonomy (NCBI): domain Eukaryota; kingdom Metazoa; phylum Chordata; class Actinopteri; order Spariformes; family Sparidae; genus Pagrus; species Pagrus major. The sequence goes on from NC_133225.1 coordinate 18,372,110, forward strand.
GCATACACGCACACACACACACACTCATGCACATACACCAAAACAGAAAAACCTGCAATTTGTCATTTTTTGGGAGGTAGAACTAAAATAAGCATGTTGTGACCGGATGTGACATTAATCATGAGTGTGCACTTATTTGGAAAAGGTGAGAGGACAAACCATCTTCTTCACTGTATCGCAGCATCGCCGGGCAGAATACAAATGGAGCCTTTGATTTCATGTGTCAGGGTCTGGTCTCGCAAGGTCAGGAGAGACGGCAGTGTAATGTAAGAGTTTTTAGGAGCTCCATCATTATGTTCTGCCTTTTTATTGATTTCTTCTGGCCTCAAGTTGTCTTGAATCCCTCTACTACAAATTGCCTTCATATTATTGGGACATGGCCCCAGCACAGGCCACTACACAATTATTTATTAGATGTGTACTTGGTTCAAATTGCTTTTTGCAGAGAATAAACAATAAGTAGCTCTGATCCTCTTTGATGTTTTGAGCCTTTTTGGACCTCAGGGTTTATTTACAATATATTTAAATCAAGTGTTCTGAGGTAAGCTACCCTGAATGAGTACATTATGTGTCAGAGCTGTCTCCTGGATTATATGAATATATCAAGATCAGGTGCCAATATTTTTGAAGCTATCTTACACATTTTTAAAGGGGACCTATTGTGTTTTTTGCCTTTCCTTCAGCTTTTTAGGTTCTGGTGCATGTACAATAAAAGGTCTTGAAAGTTAAAAAGGTAAAAGTCTGCACCAAGAGAAGCTCCTGTCTCCCACAGAAAATACTGCTCCTGAAACGCCTCATCAGTAGTCGTAGCATAGCGGCTACTTTGGCTCCCAAAAATTGATTTAGCACAGCTGCTCTGTTGTTGTTAGCTGTGCTGGGTCAGGCGTGTGTGAACTGACCAATCAGAGCAAACTGGATGTTCAGCAGGAGGGCCTTAAGAGACAGGAGCTAAAACAGAGCGTTTCAGACAGAGCTGCTGCACTGGACAGCATGAGAAAACATATGTCGTTGAGCATTAAGGCATGTAAACCTATTCCAGTAACCCAAAATAAGAAAATGAACCGGGTAATGAGCATAATGTCTCCTTTAATACCGTTACAATTGATTTGAGCGTCATGAGGTCACCACGTCACACCTCCTTTTCTGCAAATACCTTCGACGCTCACTTTCTTAGAATCTAAAATCTCAGCATACACTTTGAAATTTCCTCTGTCACACAAGATAAGCTGCCTAACACTTGTGGTTTGAAGGTGACTGGATGTGAATAGATTTTGGGGTTGCTTTTGGAGTTTTGCAGGATATATTTCAATGTAAGAGTCAGTCTGTCTGTCAGTGTTCACTGTATGGATTTGAAGTATTTATTGCTGTGACACCCATTAAAAACTTAACCTTGTGAACTGCCAAATCGGAATAGAGATGTGGAAATATGATGACAGACTATTTCAAATTCATAAACTGTCAAGGCTCGAGCATGGCTCAGTGAAAGCTTTTCCTTTCAAAGCAATTACACTGAAGCATAACTTGATCTTGAGGAAGAATTCTTTGAATAATTCATTATGGGCAATCATGTTTGGCTCGTATAGAGCGGATTTATATCTAGTTTTTATACAGTGTATAGATTTCCAGTTTGTAACATGAATACAACGTGTTATAGGTTGACCAAAAGGAGAAGTTGACATGTATATACTGTGAGTTATTCTTGCTGCTGCAGTGTACAATCATCACTGCCTTTGGCAATCTATTTTTTTCAGTTATTATGTTTGTTTGTTTCAGTTTTATTAAATCTCTGTAATTTAATGCTCATTGATTTTTACTGACAATCACATTAAGGTGTTTCTTTTGCTTGAAAGAAAGCTGCCCTGTTCAGCTTTGATCATAAATGTAAATTAACTTAAAAACTAATGCAGTTACATTGCTGTAGCTAATGAAAAGAAAATGATTTACTTGTAGGCTCCCAAACATTTCTGGCTTGAACTATGACATTTTTTTTCTGTTATTGCAATAACAGCTAGCACATGAATCCAGTCATAAAGCTGTGGATATGTTTTTTTTTGTTTTTGTGAAATGAAAGATCATTTTGATGTCCTCTTTAGATAGTTCATGAAAGAAATAAACAGAGAGAGAAGATAAAGAGAGTTGATACTTGAAGGTCAAAGTGGGATTTAGAACTCGTAATTTTACCGGGGCAGCAGGGTGCTGTGGTGAGAGTCAAAAGCTCCATGTTAAAGAGTCAAATCCCTACCAGCTAGTTTTTTGAAGACTAATAAATGAAAAAAAAAAATGGAACATTTTTGTATAGATAAAGAATAATCTGTTGCCTCTGATATGATACTTCTCGTTTCTGAACGGAGCAGTCTGTTGTAAAGTTGTCGAACAGATTTCTAGATTTTAGCCAAGCTCTTTAAAACTTGAAATAAGTGCTTCTTTAGCAGAAAGAACTTGCACCAATTGATGGAAAAGAAATAGCACAACTGTAGAATTTGTCCTCAGTAAAAGTAGCAACAACAGGTGCTTCCATACAACTATTTTTCATTATGTTTGAAACCGATCAGAACAGTGATGATTACGCTCCGGCCGCATTTTTAGCCAGGTGTTCGGGTGATTTTGAGGGTGTCTTTATGTGCCTGAAAGAGTTGGAAAATATTTATTAAATTGCGAATAATGTTATGTGATGAGGAAGAGGCGTTCAATTAAACACTGAACATGTCCAATTAAAGATATAATTGCCTTATAGGCAGCAAAAAAGGCGAACAGGAAGGAGAGAAAGACTTGAAATAATGGTACAAAGAAGCAGTGTGAGCCCACAGATAAGGAGGCTCATCATTTCAGCAGTAATGTGTGTGGTCAGACTGCAAAACTGTAAGTGTCCAGTTGAGAATGAAAACTGAGGCTCTTGACTTCTCAGAATAAAGAGTATATCTTCAGTGTTGAAACGACAACATGCCAAATGAAGAGTTAGTGTGTAAAAGTGGTATCTACTCTTACGGATTATTGATAGCACCACTTGAAAGCATTTTTAATTGAAGGTAATTACTAACTAAGTTAGAAAAATTTGTACTAATGGAGGTGTTGTATTTCAGCTTCACTAAAAGGTTAATTTCAGGTAATGACTGAAAAAACATAAATGCACGACTTTGGAAATGTGTATGAAATGGCTAAATGTGTGTCTCCGCTGTGAAAGCTGTGCATGTGAATACTGATGGCCTCTAAACTGAGTGTGATTAAATAATTAGTATGGCATTCACAAAATATCATAATCATCACCACTTGGGAGGTCTTTTTATGATTACAAATTAGGAAATGACTCAGACTTTGGTTATTTGGTTGATGTTTTTATCCCAAACAAGAGAAAGCAAAATTATATTTCAAAGCAAAAAAAAAAAAAAAAAAAAAACCTCTGCAGTCCACTTTTTGATTTCACAACATGCTGAAGTGCTGTCAATGGGTTTTATTTTAAAGGTGTACGATATGTCATAATATGTGAACTGACCTTGCTGTCCTGCCTAAATTTTGGCCCTGGCCCTCCCCTGCCCTGGGAAACACTGATGATCGACCTATTCAGTGGTTTAGGTATGAAGATGTGTTGCACAGTTTGGTTTGGTTTGGTTTAGGCACTAAAACTACTTGGTTAGGTTTAGGAAAAGATCGCGGTTAAAATAAGTACTTTACTTATGTAACTTTGCGTATGTTACTAATGTAACTTAAGTAACATGTACATGACATTAGCTAACAATGCTCCCGAGATAGAAGAACTCACCGTTGGCTCTTGGTGTGACACAGGACACAAACAGCAGTCCATTTGTCTGACCCATCCATCGAGCCCAGCTTCTTCCTTAAGCAGACTTTGTCACTGTTTTTAACATGTCAGCTGATCTACTTGTTAGCTGGCATAACAATCACTATGTCCACTAGAGGTTGCCACCTAAAAAATGTGTCGTAATAAGCTGCTTTCACGGTCAGCCTTACGGTTGTTTTTCCGATGAGGATGGGCTGCCGTGAAGGTGTTACACACACTGAGCTACAGGTCGATTTTTACAGGTCGAAGCATCTTTGACTCGGTGAATAAACATGTTTTGAAGCTGTGAACTTAAATATTCCAAGTATCAATAAAAGCGTCAGTATCTGATGAAAAAGAAACCCGTTTAAGTTTTTTTCACCAGGAGTGATGATTTCAATCATCTGACAACCACATTAAATCTCGTCGTCTCCTCTCATGGAGCTTGACATTCATTTTAGGAGCCTGTCAAGCATTGTATCCAGCAAATATGTTCACACAGGATGCCTCAATCAAATTCTTCATGGATTAGGCCTCATCTACTATCTGTGATCAGGGATTAGCCAATCTAATCTGCTGTTCAATCACACACAAAGACAGATGGGGACGATTAGTTGACTACACTTGAACAGGTTTTCCGCAATCTTTTCCCAGCAGCACAGATTTCACTTCACAGTCAAATGTCTGTGTTTTCACACAGGTTGCCTCACAAATCCTTGTACACCACAATGTTGTTTCTCCTTGAGTGGCGGGCCACATAGAGCACGGACCTCCCTCAGGAGATAGAGAGCATTTCATTTCACACTGACACGTTCACCTCTATCCTCACCATCCCGCTGAGGGTTGCTGGGGTTGTCATCCGTGGGGAAATGAAAAAGGAACTCAAGCTCAAGCCAGAGTCAAAACAACGTGAAAACTACATTTGCGACCACAGAGCAAAGCTGGTAACAAAATCGCTTGGATCTCTCCAGTTGGGAAAGTTATTCATGTTGTTGTATTTCATCGTCCCTGTCTATCTCTCTCTGTTTTGCTCCAAAATAGCCTGAGGACTTGCAGCACCCTCACGTAAAGGGTAAACACGGGGTATAAAAAGACGTTTTGCTGTATAGGAGCCATAAAACTGTAATGACTTGTTTCATTCCCCTTCGTATTTAGATGCAAGGGGTGAACAATGCACTGTAGCTTTGTTTGTCTTTGGTCAAGTCTGGGTCAGTCTCCCAATAAGGCACACGTGGGGGCTGGTAGCAGTCAAATAAATTGGATTTTATTTGCTTGCCATGAATATAAGCCTCATCCAATCTGGAGACTAGTCGGCGCTTTTTAGAGCATTCATGATACCCTCAGGCTTTTCATCTCAGGCAAGGCTTTGGCATATCACTTCTCATTATTTCTTGCTGAATCTTCCAATCTAGCCAATTCGAGGTACAATAAGACACATCCGTTGTTCTCCTGAGGTTGAATTTGCGAGGTACACTGGGCAGGAGGAAAAAACAGTCGAAACATTAGGTGCCGTTTCCTGAGCTATTTATTCACATCATTTGTTCTCTTCGTATTCCTCTCAACATTCATTCATCTGTTAATGAGCAGGAAGCTCATAGTCCTTTGTCATTCTGGGTGCACAAGGTGATAGCTTTTTCATTCAATTATAGTCTTTTTTTATCACATTAGACGGCATATTCGGTTGTTTATTCACATCTGTTTTAAGAAGCCGTTTGTTACACAGTAATCCTCTGAAATATTATTTGGTGCCTGTAGAGAAACTACCTGGAGATTTTTTTTGATATATGTCCAATGAATTTTTGAGAGGAAAGCTTTCTTTTCTGTTGATGAAATCAGCAGGAGATAACCCACTCAGTTAACAACTTTGTGCAATGTGGAGTCATTAAGAGCACATCGAGGAGGTCCTCTGTTCATTAAACTATGAAGCAAGAAATCTCTGTTTGTCTGTCTGGATGTTATTCGCATATCTGGAGAACCATTCATCCGATCGACCTCATGCTTAGCATGCGTGCTGCTGTGGACCCAAGGAAGTGCAGCACTGAATTGGTGCAATTTGGGCGATTTTTCAATAGTAATAATTTGGATAAACAGCAAACATTCCCTCTGTGCAGCAGTGAGGTTATGGCTTGAGCGCTTGGGCTGCATGGCTCTGCAGACTGAAGCTAAGTTCACATGTGATCCCTCTCACTCAATCTCATGGGGAAGCAGATATAAACAAAGTGGAGATTAGCGTGATGAAACAACTTGCTTGAAAAAAAAAAAACAAAAGCAGAGGAAAAAACAAAGGCAGAAGGTTAAACGGGTCTGGATGAGTGAGGAGACTTCATCCTTGTAAAATGTTCTTGTAAAATGTCGTACATTTCTGTCAACATGCTAGTATAACCCGTGTGGAAGTTATGTCTGCGTTGGGTTCAGTTGTGGCACGGAAGGAAGACACAGGAGGCCGTATTGGGTCTCTGGTTGTCATTTATTCAGCAGCTGTTGTGGTGAAACAGAAATACAATAACGCAGCATGAGTTGTGTGTGTCTGTCAGGCTGTGACTCTCCTGATGAAAAGAGCAGAATGGACCCTGTTTACTAGGGACCACAAACAGTTTTTGAGAGGGCTAAGTTAGCATGCTAGTGCTAGCTTGTTAACTTAAAAATGAGACTCATTAAAAACTCAAATTAGTGAACTCAAATCTCTGCAGGACTCACGGATCATACATTACAGAGAGCAGACCACCGCAGTTTCATCACATTCAAATCACTAATACTATCTTCAACGAACATTTATCGCCAGAGCACGGCTCATCAGTAACTTACCTCCAGCCATGTTAGGGCAGGAGGCAGGAGATTAAGACCAAAAATCAAACCTGTAACAGAGAGAGGGGTATTTGGTGAAATTCTGTATTCTGTATTAAACCACTACACTAGCTAAAGTAAGCCTCGAAAGCTAGCCTACAATACAAAATGGAGATTAGCGCGCTGCGACAACTTGCTGCATTAATGTGTTGCAGTGAGAAAAACAAAAAACAAAAGCAGAGGGTTACCAAGTCTGGATGAGTGAGGTTATGTGGTCAACGCAGGTTTTCTATTGATCAGAGAGAACTAAAGGTGGAATTTTACAGTTATGTCAACAGTAGCATGCTAGCTAACATTAGCCTCAAGAACTATAATGTTTATCTTTGCTTGGCAGCACCATCAGCTGCTCCAGGATGCCTCTCTCATTGGTTGTTGTGGTCCGGCTCTGAAAGTACCAATGTTATCATCCAGATTTTAAATTGTAAATATCAAATATGTTTGGTGGGCACGATGAGTCCGAGCAGTTCAGAAGACTTAAGAATGGATCTGTAAACCCCTCACATTGCCACATAATCTGTGCCAAACAGCCGATTTTAAACGGGCGCTGCACTAGTTTTGATATGATTAGCAATTGTTTAGATGCAAACCAGCTCATCCAATAATCAAATGGGCTTGTTTTTGAAGAAAACAGATGGACCTTATTGTTTAAAATACAAAATACTTCTAACGATGCACACAAAGCTACTAATGAGCAGCCGGTCTGATGTCCTTTTGGTATGCATAAGGCGACACAGGTAGTTAGAGCAGAGGCTCTGGAGGTGTGGTAGGTAATCTATTTCTCTGTGCCAGAAGGTCAGACAGATTAAAGCCTGCTATGAAGATCCCAGTTTTCTATGACAGCTGTCTGCAGGAAAGCTGCACAGCTCTAAAACTCAACTCTCAATGAGATGTAAAATTAACTTCCCGTCTTCTGGTGTGAAGGTCATGCTTTTGTACCAAATAGAACAGCCGCTCGACGCTCCCTCATTGTAACAGATGCTTTTTTTTTTTTTTTTTTTGTCCATACTCAAAGACTGACACCAGAAGGCTGAGTGAATTGTGAAACCAGTCACTTCTTTTCATGAGGTGCACATTTATTTGCATGTCACAATCATCAGGGACTGGATCGAGTTCAAACTAAAGCAAAGTATAGTGTTTTAAATATTAACATAAAATGACATCTCTTTAAAAAAAAAACATGCATTCTAAATCACCAGATTCACCCCCCGTTATGAAAGAGATATCTTTTGCTGTCGTGTTTTGAATGAGAAAAAAACTCACTTTGGTGATAATATTTTCTTGCCCTCTTTTCACTCACTCACACATGCTGTATTTAAACTCAGTCTCTCTTATCACTGTTTAAATTTGAGTAATCACATAGAAATAGTCCCATTGAGATTATTACTACTATTATGTATTATCATTCTTATCTGATGGTTTTGAAAGTATAGCTCGGTCCCATTTTAAGTAATAAAATTATCTATATAATGATATTCAAAAGCTTTAGACAACTGATTCGACCTTAGCTGGTCACCTTAAACTTAATACAACCTTTAAAAAAGGGCTCAATATTAAGTGATTATCTTTAATGACCTTGGCTGTTATTTGGAATACCTTAAAAGGTCACATCTATCCAGGTCTTAGAACGATTAATTCCTGACAAATTAAATTCGTTGATGACATTTAAGCCATTTGATTGAACAGGATGTTATTTACAACACATAAACTAAAGACATGTTTTTGGAATGTTTAAATAAAATAGCAAAACTGCATGATTTTTAATTCATGACAGGTTAGGGGTGCATACTGGAAAATGTCTATATTGACTGATTTACACCATTGCTATGATTTGCATATATGTTTCTTCACAGTAAATTTCTATTGTTATTTGAACGATGCCTACATTTATTCTGAAAGACATTTAAAACATTTTTTCCTTCAGAAGCAGCCTTGTCACTGAAAAAATACAATAAGCCAATTTAATATTGCACACTTCAAAATAAGTTTACTTTGAAAGACATTTTTCATCTTGTGACAACAAGACAACAATATCAGCCTCAGCTAAAGGTTTGTGGCGTATTAAGCATCTCATTCTCATTTGACTTAAAGGTCCAGTGTGTAGGATTTCATTGCATATAGTGATGTGTCTGCAGATCGCAACCAACTGAAAACCCCTCGTCTTACCCTCCCCTAGGTGCTTGCTAAAGACGAGGAAAACGTAAATGGCCCTCTCTAGAGCCAGTGTTTGGTTTTCTTCTGGCTACTGTGGAAACATGGCAGTGCAACGACTCCATGGAAGAGGACCTGCTCCATCTGAAGATATAAAAGATCCTTTCTATGGTAACGATAACGCAACAATTCTTAGTTTCAGGTGATAATGAAAATGTTAACTACAAACATTCCATGTCTGCCCTTAAATCCTAAACACTGGATCTTTAAGGTTCATATTCTTCATCACTGCACCAAGAACTCTCAGCGAAGTCAAACAAATAAAGCAGAACTATCAAGGTAGCAATGAAGGCAGGAAAACTGCTTTGATAGAAACTTTTTCAAGTTTTTTGCTACATGCAATATTAACACCGCCTCGAGGCTCAACAGGCCCGAGTCAAAGAAACCTCTGCCGGAGCTGCGAGTATCAATGAAGATGATTGTGATGTTCTGTTATGCTCACAGACAAGTGAAGGGATGTGTTAGAAATAGAGATGATAATGAAGAATGAAGATGAAGACCTGGTGAGTGACGATCCAATCAGCTCCAGTTTCTTAAAGGGTCTCATGTAAAAATTTCTAGCAATTTATGTTTTCATTTTATTATGACATATTCTAATTTTTGTTATGGCCATATGTGAGTGCATTGGAACGTGACGTGGAAAATGCAGCCCAGTCGCCGGGGTATTATGTTAGTAGTTAAAGTTTCTGCAAACCACAGTAACGTCCAAGGTCGGTGTGTGTACCAAACGTGGCATATCAAGTTCACATTATATGCTTATTAGCTACCTGTCACAGCACAATGTGGAGGGGAAGGTGGTGGTGTTATTACAAGCAAACAAGGCTGCCACACAGGCAACTGGAGTTTAAGTCACACCACTGGATATTTTTAAGGACACTTGGAGAAATTTCCATCAGATTTTTTGGCATCAAAACCAGGTGTTTTAGGAGGAGACCTGCGGACATTTCCAGCTGTCTTAGCAGCATCAAAACAGCGTGTTTTTTAAGGAGTGCTGGTGACATTTGCAGCAGTTTTTGTCAGATCATCTCCATCAGTGAGCATGGCGACCAAAACAGCTTTTTCAAGCAAAACCATGATGTTTTCCCAACCCTGACTGAGTGTTTTTTGTGCCCTCACCTAAACAGAGCATAAGCACAGTGCTGTGAAAAGACAGAATTAGAAAATTCGACCTAAACAAACAGAAAGTTGCAACATAAAGGAACGTCCATTTTTAACTTATCAGTGGTTGGATTTGGAAAATGAGACCTTCCCCGTCTCTCTCTTGCCTATACAAGCCTTTGGAAGATTGTTTAAGTTGTTTAATGCCGGACTGTGGATTTCTTTGTGAAGGACTCAGGTCAGATTATCCACCACAGTCAAAAAGGACGTTTCGCGAGTGCCTCCTCTCAGAGCAACAGTAGCTAACATTGTAGCTAAGAGAATGTTATGGTCATCATTGTTAAGTGTTTGGTTGACCTAGTTGATCTAGCTCGCCATCAACAAAACAACTTTTTGCGAAAAGCTTGCCTAGTTTATTCCCTGCTTCTTATTTGAATAATACACTTAAAGATTATATAAGAAAATCCCCTGATTATTCATAGGATGAACCATGCTTCGAGCCTGATGCTTAATATAGTGATAGTCCCTGAAAAATACCTTCTTTCCTGTGATTATGACTAAGATGGTAGCACAAAAGGCTACAAGGGAGGGATGTGTACCCTACTGTGCACTGCCAACATAATAACAGTAACGGATATTCTTGAAGTTATTATACCTTTTATATAACAGTCATTAACACGTGTTTTGTCTGAGAGGAACTCTCCTAAGTTCAACATCCATTCAGAGATACTGCAGAACAGCAGCTAACTGAAGAGTACGTTCGAGGTGACTGCTCAGCTCAAACTTCCTTGTGTCTGAGAGCCTTTTCTGTCTCCTCACTCTGCGCAGAGCAGCTTGATAAATGACTAATAGTCGTATTTTTCGAGGAGGAAAATAAATCAGAACAGGTTTTCTACATTGTAGTCCCTTCAGCATCACTTTAAGTAAGTTGTGATTTTGAACCGACCTTGTACCAACCTTGCACTGAGCACCTTGTACTCAACACGGGAAATATTGGAACAGATTTTATTATGACTTGCTCTTGTGAAGGTTTCTACCACGAAATAGTGAATCAAAGCTTCTAATCTTGGCAAACACTAAACATTTACTAGGTGTAACAAAAACTTTTTGTTATGTACAGAGGGGGGCTTTGCTATGCTAGCTCACACAATCAAAGAAAACAAACAGGAGCTGCTGCTTTGCCTGTGGCTGGTGTTTGAGCAGAGCACAAAAAAAGAAAACCCAGGGAGCAGGAAGGCAGTGTTTCACTTCTTACCCACACAGTCAAATGCTTAGATGGTTTACACTGCTATGCAAACAAAGACGTTGCTCATCACAATAAATACAGTAAGACAGAATGAATAAAACAGAAAAATAATGTTTTTTTTGTTGTTAAAAATAATGATTTAGGAAGGTCTCTACCTGTCAGAGTTGTATGCCCAATTTTAAAGCTGCACTAATCAACAATGGATAAATTTACCACAGTATGTGCAATGTGAAAGGGGTTGCTAGCAGTGACCAACCTTCACAAAATTACCATCCAATTTTGCAGCGCACCTAAGCTCTATGAAGGCTTTCAGTCTATTTTGGATCTGAATCCACTCTCAACAACCTTGTTTACAGCTGTAACTGGCGTTTTTTTCCACCCGAAAAGCTCTGACAAACCCACCACACACTACCTGCTCAGCACCACAAGGCAGGTTGACAGAGTTAGAGACAAGCCGGTGAACATAAAGGTGGAGGAGACCAAAAACAGAGCTAAAAATAGCATCCCAATCACCAGAATAAATGTTGGCAATGTGCATATCTGCAAACCATGGCTATGGTGAAACGCTTACATTTCTTTGTGTTCTGTTTTCATTTGTATCTTCTGACAACGCTGTGGTGATGGTCTAGTTAGGTTTAGGCACAAAAAACCACTTGGTTAGAGTTAGGAAAAGATTATGTTTTGCTTCAAACACATGTTTTTGTCATCACAAACATGGCTGGAAAAGTCCCGAGGTCTCCTTCACAATATTCTGTGGTGTCACACTTCCAAAAATTGAAACGCAGTCTTGAACCACAGTCACTGGCTTGCTGGTCTTCTCATCTGCTGCTCCACCACCTTCTCCTCCACCTCCATTAATGAAAGTCTGGTCAAAAACAAGTAATGTAAATGTGATACGATTTTATAGAAATGTCACTATGGTATGAAGTCATAATAATAGTTATGTTTTGCAGTTAGCAATCCCCTCCCTCCTCTCTACATCACCACACTTGCATGACTCCTTTCTTTTGACAAGGCAGCTCTATTTGCCTCTGTCTTTTCTTCAAGTGTTTTTTCATCACTTGGCCTGTTTGGTAGTATAAGCCGTCACTGGGAGGGCTGGAATAAGTTCCTTACTCTGTTCTGCCATTGCCGGTGTAGGTACCAGAACAGAAGGATCCTGCTCTCTGCCTGTTCCCAGAGCAGACAGGACTGCCTCTTTATCGAGTTCCCTGTCCTGATTGGATAAAGTGGGCAGGGATACCAGAAAATGTAGTTTCTCTTTTACTGCATGAGCAGGGGGAGGAGAGACATGGGTTACTGACCAAACACTGGAATATAGAGCTATTTTACACTCATTTTAATAAGAAAACAATGCTTACAGCCGCTTTAACTGCCTACATTTTATTCTGGCGACTGGGCTCAAAAAGACAGTTAATATCGGACTTCTTTGGAGATATTGTTAATTTATATTTAGCAGGTGGCCCAAAGACTTCAAATCAGTGCTACTGTATTTTCGCTCCATGTTCACTGGGTGTGTAAATAGGCAAGTGTTTGCATTTGTCAAATATGTAACCGATAAATGTGGTGTCTTCAGGTTTTTTGACTGCCCCCTGCAAGTGGCCACATTAAAATAAAAAATAAAATGCTTGCAGCTTGAAACAAACAAAGCTTCTGACTAACCCAATAGCAAGTGATGATTTCACATTCTGTCTATCTGACTTGATGGCTTTGGTCTAAATCTCTAGAACAATCAATCATCATGGTTGACCCTGCCCCCTCAAGGATACTTGACAAGCAAGTGTCATCTTGAAATTAATAAACGTCAGAGCCCTTTGGCAAAGTTTCACACATGGGGGCATGTTTTGACACATTTATTTTAATGACTATTCATCTGGTCGGGTGCTCCATATTTGTCTGCCTTACAGTTTTATATCATAAAGAAATTCTTATTCATTTAGGATAAGTGGAAATACAAGTGTAAACACAAGTTGTCGCACTGTATTCTTAGAAATAAAACACTTGGCTGCTTATGATCAGAAAATGATCAGTTTAGTGTTGTGATGGTTTCATATGTGGCTTCATCCACTGTTGGTTCCCAGAGTCTCATTATTATGTAGCCTAAAGCATATTTGATACTCCACGGACCACTCTCCATCCAGCCAACTGGGCACTCAACTGTTTCAGACAGCTGCTCCACATTTAAGCGATGAGAATTAACAAGAAACTACACCATGTCCTATAAAGATGTCAGTAATGTCTCGCCGCTGCCTATTCTCCACATATTTTGTGACAAGATGAACTTTTCACTGCCTCCCTCTTTTAATTTTACTTGTCTGGCTGTGCTGCACATTCTGGAGAGAGTTCGTAGTAAATGCCAATCTTGGGGCCAAAAGATCGGTTTCTTGTTATAGTTAATGACTCAGGAGAGCTTTTTTAACCGTCCACCATGTATGAAATGTGGTAGGTGCTGTCTGAAAGAACAAATCAGTTATGACTCATGAGTGTTATAGGTTTTGTCCCACATGGGCAGTGCAGGGAAAGCAAAGGGAAAGGAAAGGCTCAAAATAAATCACTGCTGCAGGGCTACATATATCAAACTCTATAGTTCATTCAAAATGTGTTTTGTCCACTCTATCTATGTTGTGCATTTGGACTTTGACAGTGAGGTACAGTTTGAGGAATGCAATACATTACTCTCTGCTCAAACAAGTGGCAGTTGTTGAATTAGACCATAATGGAATTTCTTATGTGAAGAACTCAGGGCAAAAGCAAAGGCATTGGGGTTTTGTACTTCCTAGAAAGTCAGATCAACCTTTTTTCAAAGCTGAATGTTGATGGTGTAGAATTTGAGGGTTGGGACATAGTTTACTTTTTGCTGTATTCTTTGCAATCACATTTGGGTTGAGTACCTAAAACCATGTTTTTTAGGGGTACCAACCGAATTACGTTGGAACTACCGATACTAATTCACAATAAATCAAGCAGTGCAAAATTCTGGTGACTCATAGTGCATCTATAGAGTATAGAGAGGAAGAGAAAGAGTGAGGCATCACCCCTGCAGTAAGTCACAGTGAGTCAGGGCAACAGTGAGGCATCAACAACTTCATAGACATCTTCAGGTAATTAATTAGCTAGTTGTATACTGTTGGAGATATCTTCGCACTTGCGTTAGCCAAAAAGAAGTTACTGACTGTGTCCAAAATTCCTTACCAACAAGATGTTTAGTAAGCTAAGATAGTATGTGAGATTTTTTTTACCACGTCTGAAACCTTAGTATGAAACCAACTGTACATGAATTGCATAGTATTCTGTAAAATCTGACATTTACTGATTACTTCAAAATGACCTTTTAGCTCATACAACTTAAATTTAATAGTCTACTTGGTAATTTTGAGGTAAATCAATCTACTGTTATACTAATGTTCCTTTTGGCAGTTGAGTATATTTTTACATATGGTCCAATAACATGCTGATATATTCGTACCGATACTGAATTCCAGGTCCCGGTTTATGTACTGCAAATGTCAATGGCACCCAACCCTAAATAAGACTGTTAACAGGTGCAACAGCTTTCAGAAAGTTTAAAATTCATCACAAACCATGTCAAAGGTTTGTCAAACCACCATCTTGATCCAGGTAAATTCTTACACTTTGACATAATTTATTCTCTTTAATAGAAATGTCAGCAAAACATAATTAATTCCTCTTCTGTGCATGACATTGTATAGTGGTTTTAATTTTTCTTTTAAATGAATGTGGCCCCGCTGGAGTCTTATCGTCTTTATTTTCTGAGGCATCGGTGCAGGAAGGGAATCACAGCTGGAACCTCATGATCAGGGGCAGTTGCTGATAAGAAGTTGTGGAAGAGTTTCGATGCCCTCTGTTTCACTTCTGTGAAGAAATGTTGATATAAATCGGTATATATATTTGTTTGAAGTCTGGGAAAAGTTGTACGCCTAAAAAAGCTGATTTGCTGTCTTAAACCAGAGGATGTCAAAGAAAATCTGAATGAATAATGCATGTGGTTTGTGAATATACTTAGACTACTGTGTAAAAATAAATAAGATGATTTTAATTTCAAAACTAGAGACGGAGAGGCTGTTCTACATCAGTTTTCATAATTATTTTATTGATTAAAATACAGTGTTTGTATATTTACATTAAAACATGGATCCTTTGAATGGGAGATCAATTATCCTAACATTCTTCCTCATGGATCTTTCTTATGTCCCGTAAATCCAGGCTGCGGGGATTCATTTAATACACCTCCTCAGCATTCGGATTTTGGTGTGCCTTGTGATCGATTGGCACACTTCCCTGCAGGATGTCATCCATTATCATAATGGCCAAGCAAATCACTATTATAGAAAAATGACCATGTACTTACCCACTTCAGCAAACAATAGCTTTCAATATGCTGCATTACTCATGTTGGATTAATCCAATAAACTGAGGTTGGTATTGTGTGTAAAGCCTGAACAAAAAACACTGTGACGACATGCAATAAGACAGCGAAGAAAAGAAATAAAGGTTCATCATTCATTCAGAACAGTCAAAATAAGGCAGCATATGCTTTAGTGGTTTCCGCCATGTCGTTAGCATACTATTAAGACAACAATGGCAGTTTTAATGCTGCAGATAGTCTCTATAACCACTAAACCACACACATAAACAAAGCCATTTTTCTTGGGTTTATACGTCACTTTTAAAGGTGCTGACAACACTGTGAAGTAGTAAATATTTAAACCTTCCAGGGACACATGTCGTCCTAAGAAAAATGGTCAATTTTTTTTATGCGTCACTTCATTCACCCCTTATTAAAAGCAAATTGCATGCATTGATTCATTCTGGCTTAAGAAAAGAACGACTGGTTATGAAAACTCTGAAGAAATGTTGAAGGTATCCATTACTCAAAAAAAAGCCCAGCTCCAACGTTGTGATAGTCCAGTGCCTGATCTCTTTCATCTTGTTCGTAATTCCTGAGGTTATTATGAGCCGAATATTAGAGGCTGCCACTCTTCTCCCCCCTCTGCACAGTGCACTAACACTAAATGGAGTCACTGTAATTATAGCTTTCATGCATGGGAAGGTTCATTTTCTGAGGTATCTTGAAGGGCTCAGAGAAAAAAGAAAAAAAAAAAACAAGGTTGTGAATGACATGAGAAGGATGGAAAACATCTTACTGTTTCTGGCCAAAACACCTCTGTCACAGAACCAGAGTATAAGTATTGGTATTAATGTTATTATGACAGCTATTAACAGTAGAGGGAGCTTGAGTTATGCAAATTGGACTGGTGTATGTGACAAGATGAACTTTTCCCTCCCCCTCTTCTAATGCTTCTTGTCATGGTACAATGGTTGTTGACTCATTTCCAACGCACTAGAATGTCCATTGTAACCTCTGGAAAGAAGCTTCCTGGCTCTCTGTCGCAGCCAGACCTGCAAATAGAAATGTGTCCCAACTCCTACTCTCTCATAGCATAGCAATAAACAATTTATCTCCACAGATAAAGAATAACCAAAGATGGAAAGGCAACTCCCACAGCACCCGGAATGAATTTATGGAGGATCAAGGCTCCTTTTTTGGTTTTAAACCAAAGGCGAGGCAATAGTCTAAATCTTGTATGGGTGTAAAAACTGAAGCACACCGTTCAGGAGTTCACAGCCACTTGCACCGTTTAGTTTCAATAGAGCAGCTCCAGACAGTGCATCTTGATAACATCACAGACTGCAATCTTGGCTATGTGGCAGGTGAGATAAGATTTTAAGATAAGATATCATGAAACCATATTGATCCTCCTGGGGAAATTAATCATAAAAAAAGGTATAGGGAAGGAACGCTTTATATAGAATTCAGAGGAAAAGAATAGGATACAGGTTGAAAACTGAAAAATAAAATCAGCAATAAAACACCACTTAAAAACAATGAAACAACACCATGAAAATGAAAAATAGCAATAGGCATATCTTACAATACAGCTCTAACGTGGATGCTTCACCTCCAGACTAGTTGCAAAGTAGAATATCCCCACAGTAAAATCTTAAAGTGAGGCCATTTTAAGCACTGGCTCTCTCAAATACTGTCACAAGGTTGATTTAGTGCCTTCTGTGGCTCTTCTATGAAATTTTGCTACTGTTATGTTCATGATACATCATGTGTCATCTGCAACAATCCAGGGGCACCGTGCCAACATGTCACCTCAGAGTAATGTATGTCATTTCCATGGTTACAGCTGTACAGTCTGTTAAGTTTTATGTAGGCTAAGTCAAAAGGCTTACAGTAGCACAATGAGGAGGGCTACTGCCCTAAAACAAACTCTGTAAGCCCCCCCCCCCGTGTGTGTGTGTGTGTGTATGAGCTGTCACATGCTTGTGTCCTAGCTTAATGAAATATCACTGTAATATTCCAAAGATTTCCCAAAAGGGACTTATAACGTAATTTTAAAGCAACATTACGTGAGAATTTGTGTCATTTTTCATCCCCCTACTGTCTTTGAGCAATTCACTTATTGACCAATATGGTAAACTGTACATATATATTCTATGATTACATTACTTATGATCAAAAACTAGAGAGTCGACAACTTTGCTAACACAGCCAAGCATCAACCAAGTGCACAAGACATAACTTAGCAAGCCAGCTAATATTGGTTAGCATTAGCTCAGGGTCTCTCTTAAAGGTCCAGTGTGTAAGATTTAGGGGGATTTAGGTGGATCTATTGACACAAAGGGGCATTTAAAGGGGCTCTATGTAACAGTTTGCGGTAATTTACATGTATGAATCACTTTTTTATCGGCCACATGTGAATGGATTGTAATGTGACGCGAAAAATAAGACCTGTCACCTGTCACCTGTCACTCTCAGTTGCCTATTCAATTCTGTGGACCATTTGTTAAAGTTGTTTAATGGTGCTGGACTGTGGATTTCTTTGTGAAGGACTCTGGTTGGATTTTCCTCAACAGTCCAAAGTATGTGGCTTTATTCACGTTCTTGAGTGCCTCCACTCAGGGCCTCTCTCCGCTTGGCTAACAGAGAGCAACAGTAGCTCATGTTAGTTTAGAAATGGAGTCTGTTAACACAACTAATGAACGGCTTCTACCACAACACAGAAATTCCACAGAGCCTCATTAAAGCCTTATTTTACAACGGTCTCAGCAGCAACTAAAAGCCAGTCTCAGATGTAGGCTAATTCTCTCTTTTCCTCTTTTAAGCTTCCTATGTTGTCTGATGCACACTGTCCCAAATAAGCTAACATCGTGACAGAAGCCACTGTAAAATGCTAAATACAATTTTTTGAGCGTGACAACCCCACCGACATGACTTGTTTCATTAGCAGAATAGTACAGTTTCAATAGTTTCATTACAAAATCTACAGGCTAGTAGAGCTGCATTATTAACTAACTGTATCCTTATTCAAGTTAGCGGAGGGCTAAACTGTAAGTTAGCTACTGTCTCTGACGCTGTTTCCAGATATCCCTTGTTAGAGCCATGAGTGCTACGATCTCCCAGTCTGGTCCCAGCGGAGTCTACTAGCTGTGTGGCTAACTGAGCTAACTAGCTAACGGCAGCTAGCTAGCAGCAGTTACTAAAGCAACAAGGAAAACTATGTGTCCATCGAGAAAGTCCATAATCACAGAGTTAAGGTGGAGCAGCTTAAAGGTGCAATATGTATGAATTTAGTTTTGACACTATGTCAAAGACATCTATGTACTATGTTACTGGGTTATACACTTATGTTAGCATGCTAACCAGCTAGCTCCAGACTGTCTTGTCACATAATGCCACTCTCAGATCCACGTCGGGACCAAGGATGTTATATTAAAATCTGGACACAGTGTTGGAGGCGGAGACCCGTAAATTATGTAATCTTGCAGCTCTTCTAGACTTTTCTAATTTTACTGGACCAAGTGGCTGAAGTTATGATAGTCAAACGAACCATTTCGCGAGGGTTGTGATGTATTTTTCGGCTCCATTACATCACGTGGTGTTGAAATAACATGGTTTGACCACCATGAAAGTGGGCTTAAAAGCCTGGCGCTCTTCCTGGGGGCTTGGTCCGGACCAGTAACTGCGTGGCTAACTGAGCTAACTATCTAACGATAGCTGCAGTTAGCAGTAGTTAGCGGTTACTCTGGTGATATGCCGCCCCTAATTTGTTTGGAGTATGAATTCAACAATTTTTTACCAAAATGTTTACCAAATTTTTGCACTTCTCACGAAAGAGAGTTGGCTACAATTCATGCCCCTTCTGGTTGATGTAGTTCACTGAGCGGTTTAGAAAAACAATTTGTCTCTCCATTCACTACCATATAAAGTTTTTCTGAAATAAGGTCCCATGGGGTCCATCGGACAGGCGTGACTTTGGCTCTCTACACGATCAAAGTGTTTTTTAAGCTGTTTTTTTAAAGGTTCTATTTGTAAACACACACACACAAAAAAGTCTTTTTGAGTCTCACTCACTGATGTTTTGGGAAACCCACAGCATCATTATTTAATGAGTTGGGAATGAGACCCAAAAATCAACTTTTTTTTACAAATAGGTCCTTTAAGGTTAAACAGTTACATAATGTTGCTTTAACTATATTTTGTGGATTTAAAAAAAAAAAATTGTATGTGAAATTACACATTTATAATCATCATCATAAATGATTAAATGTACGCCACTTTAAATATGATTGTTATAGTATCACTATAAAATCTTTTCCAGAGTTTTCCTGGCGGATACACCTGCGTCACTATCAGTATGCTCCATTTCCAAACGCTCAGACTGTTCCTTGTGGGCAATAAAAGGGGGGTGGTTCTCCAGTCGATATCCTTAATTGATCCTGGGTTGTACCAATATCTAATCAATACCTACCGGTTTTACTGCTCCATCACGAGCCACTGGGAACGGGTTGCCCGGGAAACGGCCGCATGGCAACAGGATCAGAGCCTGGGGGTTGTCTGCTTCTAGGTCTGCTCCCATTTTACATCGCATTTCCTCACTAGATGGTGTGCAAGCCACTGGAGAGTACACGTCCCCGCACTCTACATCCAGCAAAACAAACCTGGGAAACTATACGACGGACCATTTCTGTACGGGGCTCCGAGGAGGAAAAGTGTGGAGATAAAGCGTCGTTCGCGTCAAAAGGCTTTCTTTTTTTTGTAAGCCACGCTGCTTTTTTTGGCAACAAGAAGACTTGGGAAAAGCGGCAACAACATACAGCTGTGATGGACATAATGATTGCGGTGCAGGATGCTTGTGTCTCTGGTCAGTGGCTTACTGCGATAATTCTCAGCCTGTGCTGCTTTCTGCCGTCCTGTTTGCCCGCTGGACAAACTGTGGACTATTCCTCGGTTGAAAGTGTGGTCAGCAGACAGGGCGACACGGCTATACTGAGGTAAAAGAAACAACACAACAAGCTAACACAACTTCACTTTCTCCCTCACTCTCTGTCGGAGTTCTCCTCTCCCCGCCGCACACACTCTTTCCACACCACTTCATCGTTTTAAACATGTTTGTGAACTACTTTAACAAACGGGGTTATCACGCAGCGCCTGCGATAAATACACAATAGGCCATTTTCCCTCCATCCCGTCCTTGTTTTCGCCTGACAGGGGGGCGGCCGGAGCCGCTACGCAGGGGGCTGCTTCTCTTGCGACAAGTGTACAAGCGACAAGCAAAGTTTCCAAGATACTTTTCCCTTTTGTGGACACCGAGCTAACCGAGATGATGTCTCGTTTTGTGCTGTGTTTGAGTGCATACCTGCTCCTCGGTGGGACGATATCGCCCGCGTTAACCAAATTAGCCCGTCGTTGCCTGTCGCTTATGTGACTTGATCGCACCGTGCTTTCAAGTAATAAGGGGCGTCGGAACAGGAGCAAAACAGCGCTGTGAACGTGTTATTTTCACTGCTGGTTTGCCAGTTTAGGCAGATGTAGCGGTACAGTGTGATGTCGCAGTTTCAAAATGAGGCTGAAGTGTGTAGTTGTGGTCGCTGTTATTCAGAATCGAGTTATGAGCAATGACGCGCCATCTCCCTCCATCCTCCCTCCATCACGTACGCTACGATGCACAGGTAGCTGCCCATTAAGGACTAAATGAACTGGCATGGGTGTGGTTTGAAGTTCTTAATTTAAGCATACACTCATAAAAAATAAAAATAAAAACAAGTCAAATAATAGTGCTTTCAGGAGATCATTTTAATGCACAAGTTTCAATATCCAGCTCAGCTCTTGCACTTTTCCCAAGGCTGTAATTAAAATCTCTGTGTAGTCTATTTCATTTCTTCACGCAAACTCTTTGGTTTACACAAAAGACATAAAAAGGAAAAAAAAAGCCAAATCTTTTTGGAGGGCTGTGATAACATCTTGTTCTACCAATATCAAATATCCGCTTTGATGGCTCTGAGGAAAGGGGGCTGAGGGGGCAGGCCTGCTCCATTTCAATATGAATTCTCTGGATGTTGACTCTGAGAGATGCTAAGTGTGGACCTGCATACAGAGCAGCTGACAGTCTAAAGTTCCCACTCAGGTTGGCTTTTAGTCGTCGTTGTCTCATCCTCGATTGCTGGAGAGCTGAGCTGTTTCTCATATGGAGATGAGTGTCTTTCTATGAGGATGAGCATTACCTTGGCAACAGCTAAGGGGCACTTACTATTTTTACTATGTTCCCTCCATGCCCAAGGGCCGTCCCGTCAAAGAGACTTACACCCTCGACTGTCTCTTCAGAGAGGGCGTCTAATTCCCTGGTGTCAATCTGGGTTGGCTGTGATCAGTGGCAGCAGCTTTGCCTGAATCCTGATTGTTTATTGGACCAGAGATTATCCCCGTGCTATGAATCAGCTCAATAAACAAGTCGCCTGCCACCCCCAGAATAAGGCGACACTCTCCACAAGCGGGTCATCGCCTCAGTAAATGCCATCTAGAAATCTAGGAAATGGATAGGGAAAACATTTTCAAGATGCTTTCACTGCCAGGTTCTTACAGCTAATTATTGGACTATTCAACACTTGCTGAAACCATTCATCAGGCTTTTTTTTTCACTCATGTAAATGCCACCACTGTGAAGTTATCTCTGCTGTGCTCACACCTGTTGACCTAATAGAGATTGTAAACCTCTTATACCACTCTACTCGCCTCTCTGGATTGCATCTCATTGCAAAATTTTGTTTGTCACCCAGAAGTGATGATGAAGGCCTGCTCTGTCATTTGCCATGGCTCTGTCTTTTTTCCTCTTTTCTTTCTTTTCACTTGTCTTGAGAGCAAGGCATCAAAGCATGAACTATTTCTTTTTAAGAACTTGGTGCCGAAAACAAAGCCTGTTTGTTGAGTCTCTCTATCGTGAAGACCCCAAGACTATTAGAGGGCAATTTTCCCATGCCCTAAAGCTGATTGCTGGACTAAAAAATGTGAGCATTCTCAAATACTGACAAACCCAGAAGCATGCAATTAGTCACTGCCTCTGGATTATGGAGTAGCTCCCGAGAGGTGGGTCCGCTGTCACATGTTCATTTCCCCCACCTCTTCAATTTTTAGCGCTGCATTAACGCTGCCCTGATTCACGTTGGACAGTGGGCCCACATCAATTAAATGATTTGAGCCTCTTGAAGATGAGGAATGGTCCACATGTGTATCATCACCCTTTTAATCTTTTCTGATTACCTAAAAGCGCAGCCATTTTCAGCTTCTAACAAAGGCCCCTATGTTTGAGGAGAGCTGCTGCTGCTACAGTGTCTTACATGAATGCATTCAAGTTATGCACATATGCTGCATTTTTTCACATACTGGCTGTCTATGATCTTCCATGGGGAGCATATTGTTTAGAGAAGCCACCCATCCCTTTCTTCCCCATCCTTTTTCAGGTTTCATGTCATTTGGATTCAGTTGAATAAACCTTGACTCTTCCCAGCAAATGACTCATCTGGCTATGAATTTGAGGGGGACAGCCAGATGAAAAGACAGTTCCCATGCTGTCAGGAAACACACAGTATCAGTGGCAGCCTCTTCCACACGGATAAGCAGCTGTAATCAACAGCAAAATAGCGACTGTCTGTAAATTTAGTCCAAGCAGACTGAAATCTTAAGCACAGGCTGCTACCATACAGTGACAATTCGCAGTACTATTCTCAAAGTATTTCTATCTCTCTGCTGTGCTGCTCCATGCTTTATCCAACAGCTGTATTTCAATTTTACCAGTAAAATATATATGATTTTGCAAGAGCGAGACAAAAGGTACAATGATCATGCTTTAAAAGCTACATTGTACATTTTACAAAGGCACAAAAAAGGAGCCAAACAAATAAATCAGACTGAGGCTGTACACACCAACAATAAGACAATGAACCTCGCTTATTTTTTTGTTATTTAGTTTGACAGCTGGCCCTCAGCCACAAAATAGGGCCTGCACCACAGGCCTTAGTCTCTATAATGGTGCAAAATTGACCTGTCACCAGTTTGAAAGTCTGGTATTCCTATAAATCTAAAATCATTGCCTCGTGTCAACACACCCTTTGATGAAAATCTTTTCTGTGCGTACACGGTTGACACTGGAGCTGTGTTTTCTCGCCTCATCCATGCCAAAAAGACGATGTATCATTTTCCTCAACTGTGTCATTATTATGGCTCTGAAAGGTCTTGACATTTACTATAAGCACTCATGCCAGAGACAACATCTAGTTTAAATTGCTCGATGTCCCCACACCAGTGGACACGCTGGTGAGATAGGACAGAGGAATATTAAGTGACTGTTCAAACTCCACAGGACACAATTTAAAGGAGGGATTGTTGACTGTTTCCTTAATGCAGACCCTTATCATGGCTGAGAAGCACTCTCTCCATTTTCTGCATTTCATCACTTTTTTAATTAGGCCACAGTAAGTTCTGTTAAAAAGCATAAGCATCATCTCAGCAGCTTGGTTGGAGACTTAGCAGATACAGTGAGACCCGAATGCATCAGTCAGCTGCCACATGTCTGCAGTTTCATGCACTCATTTGGGGGGAAAACCTGTTTTACCTCTTATGACACATCTGTGGGCACACCTGAGTCTGTCACTGTTAATTAAACGGCAAAATCCTCTCGCCTGTTTGCTGCACCACACGTTTAATGCGATCAGTGTTGCTGTCAGCACGATGTTGCTCTCCTTATGCTCACCATGGTCTCCACATCTCAGGGATCAAGTGTTAGGAAAGTCATATGACCTCATTTTTTGAGGAGCGACTAGACGCTATCATGATGTGAAACAATGGGCGTGGGGGAGGGGCTTTTGTTTGGGAGGAGACATTAGAAAGCAGCATATTGTGAGTGTTGGGGTCTGTCTCCTGTTGCCCAAGAGATGCTGGCTATACCAAAGCATTCATCAGATTCTTTACTCTGGCATCCATTTGTAATAGTTCTACTTAAGTACAACAAGGTGTCTAAGAAGGCTTTCAATGCAGGTGTCTCCTTTAAGACCTCCAGTTAACCTCCTCACAGCATCCACTTGAAACTTAAAGCCTGTCATGACGTGCTTTAAATAGTCATTTAGCCTGTTGCTGAAAGCAGCCTAATCTCTTTTAGATGAGATTTCATAAAGTTGCAATCCTATCTGTGAAAATACGAATATTATCCAAAACAACCCTGTATCAAATTGTAATGTCAAGGCTTTTTACAGTAAACCGTCATCTGAAAGTGTTACCTAATTATCACCCAGTGACGAGAAATGATCTCAATGTACTTCTGAGACCTTTTTATGTCAAGATATTTATATTCAATCAGTGTAGAAGGACACTAATCAGATGCTCTTTATGGATTTAAATTGTAGCCTAGGTTAGCTATTTAGATGCATATATTGCATTCTAATGAAGTGCGCCCATCACTTTTAAAAAAGATGTACAGAAAATCCAACCTAGTGTTGTAAGGTAAGAAAATGATTAAGGATGCATGACATGCTGATATTTTTTTCCACCCATTTGCAGAGAACTGCCAGTCTTCTGTAGTGGAATTAACAAAATATTATGGCTACTCTTATCGTGATGGCCCACTGACAGAAGCAGATCCTCTAGGATGCTGCCAGAGTATAGTTACACGCCATGATTGATAGCCTCATGTTATAACTCTGTAGTGGGGCTTACATACATACATTAAAAGGTAAATTTGCACACTGTAAACCATTTCCAAATGGGTTACATTTATAGTCGTCATTTGTCAGGCAAGTCAATCCATTGTGCTGTCTAGAAATTAAGCGTTTCTATTTCTAATATATTTCAATTAGCACTAAAGTGATTGAGTGCCCTGGTGAATTAAAGCCCAAATGGAAATGCTTTCTCAAGGTAAATCTTTCGAGGGAAATAGATGCTATGTTAGGTTTTAAAGCATCTTTCTAATATTCTTATAATCACTACAATTACAGGGGATAGGGAAAATGATTTTGGGTGGAAAATGGAGCTTTTACCCGTTGCCAGCTGTGAGCATCCACATAATTGCCATAATTCTACAAGAAAAATCTCAGAGGAGGGTTTTTCTGTTGTGAGAAAGCTATAAGCCTCAAAATTAAACTTGACAGAGAGTGACTAGAGAGGCAATAACAGGTTTACTGTTGGACAATTTTAAAGTGAAACTGAATTTTTTAGAGGAATATGTCCACCATGTTGGGAGACTTGTATAATTTTTTTTTTTTTTTCCTTTTTTTTTAAATAAAACTTTCTACGGGAGAGATTCTACAGTTTCAACTTAGCACGGGACTGTGATTTGTTCACTTGCTATTTGCAAGTGTATTCATTATGTGAGTGTGAATGCTTTTAATCAAATGTTGGGAGTTTTTACAGTCTGCTTAAAGTGATAGTCGACACATGCGCTGATTTTCAATCAGCTGTATCAAAAACAACAACGTTTCTGTGCATGTTCTTATGGTCATGTACAGTATAGTCTTTTTGTAGAAGATTAAGCTGTTCCAGAGTAAATTTCTTTTCACCAGCTCTTTTGTTGAACAGTGTACAGTCTTTTCTGCTCCAAATAATATGCAGACACTTCCAGTCTTTCATCACAGAGAGCTGAAACGATTCCTCAGAGCCCCTTCAATTAAAATCCTTAATCAATCAGTTAGCATCTCCTTGTGTTTCATGATAATTAGTTGTGCTACTCTGACAACATTGCGTAATCTCATCTGAGCCTCCTCAGTTGAGCCTAGTTATGTACCAGCAAGTCTGTTTATGCCTCTCATGTCAGCAGGTTATAGACAAAACTTGCTGACACTAAGAGTTTGAAGCTTGACTGATGGTGAAGCTTTGAAACAAAGAGTGCAGGCGGAGGATTGGTACTCTTTGCTTGGTATGCTGAGCATGGAAAACACCTCAACCTTTAGTAAGCTTCTGGGAAACGAGAATTTTCCAGCTAAGAAATCTCTGCAGGAGGCATAATCATATATCCTTGAATTCAGCTCTCTTCAGTCCAAGTTAGAAGCAGGGTTGGGTGATCGTTTCTATTTTGATATCGTCCAATTGTGGTTATTCGCCCCTGTGGTCGGGGGAGTTACATCACTGAACACCAGTGAAATGCCAGCATGAAAGACTTGTCAAAGAAAAGCATCACATCTTGTATAAGGGGATATAAAGTATGTGTGTCTGTGCTACGTGTGACAATATCAGCATCGTTTTCTATTTATATATATATATATATATATATATATATATATATATATATATATATATATATATATATATCTTAATGTCAAAATCAAAACCATATCCATCCATATCTATATCTATCTTATTAAAGAAAACACTTCTTGTGTCCATTTAAAATTGTAAGCCCTCTTGCGTTTCAGTAGACAGAAATCCTTACTCTTCATTTCTAAACAAGGCTTTTATTGTGAAACATTTGCTGGAACGTGTTGTGGACAACTCAGTGACTTGCAATGATCCCATATTCACTTGAAATGTAGCTTTCATATCTTTTCTGAAATTGCATTAGGCCAATTATTATTTAATGTTTAATTTTAAGAGTAAAAAAAATGTGTCACAGTTGTCCTGATGGACTGTTGTGCCACTACTCTCTCATTCATGGGCTCATATTATGTTCCACTCTAGAGCGGTTGAGTCACATGCGACACGTCGTGGTAAAATTTGGTATCACTGGTTTGGTCCGGTATTTGGCTCGATATCAAACCGGTTCGAAAAGTTTTGGCCCAACCCTATTTGTAATAAAGGAGTTTAATTTTGCTAAACATTATATACATTATTGTATAGCATGTATTATTGAGTTAAAATTGCCTTAATGTTGGCATAGAAAAATACCAATGGTCAATCATCCCTTCAGTTATCAATGTATGATTTGATCACCATCTGGCAAAATCCTTTTAAGGTGAACTTCCTATGCAATGACATGTTTGACTAGCCAATATCTGTTGCTGAATGTTTTAAGCCCAATGAGAGTCAGTTGCATAAGTGAGACTGAATCATCATCATGGGAGATACTCCCTTAGGATGGAGTGGTTGATGTCATTATCTTCAATGCAAGATCTGTATGTGTGAGCATGGTTTGAGGCTGGAGGGACTACAGGTAAACATTCCTTTGATCCTGTGGGAATAATAAATCAGAAGTGGTTACACAGTTATCTTAGTGATGCCCTTCAGTGAACTAAAGCAATCAAGAGGGATTTCAGCTCTTGTAGAACATATTTTCTTGTCTTTAAAAGAATATGAGATTTTGATCATTAATATGTAGTGGAATAATGGTGTCCTGAGCAGAGAATGTCACACTCCCTCTGTGTGTGGTGTAATCCGAGTTGCTCTGTTCTTTGTTTTGGTAGATGGCCTGGGTGCGTGTACATGTTAGTGCACGTCAGTGAAACTGTGAATCCCCCCCCCACCCCCACCCCCACACAGCACTGTGAAAGCATAATGGCAAGGAGTTCATAGTGAACAGCTGATAACATTCACATCGAATGAAAGTAGGGGTTTCACGATTTTGATTCTAAATCAGAAATAGATAAAATTAGCTTTCATTTTCCTTCACTGAATTCAAAGGCAGTATCGTTGATACCTGCGCTGGCTTGCATGTGTCTGAAGGACAGAAAAAACACTTGAAAGACCCCACAGCTAGCTTATTGGTATCCTGTGGCTGCACTTCCAGACACTTATCCTGTGTTTACAAGATGATCAACTGATACTGGAACTGATACTGGTACTGGAGACTCCTGAAGCATTGGAGATGTTGGGTTTATTCTTTTTTTCAGAGATCCTTTGATTTGTTTAAGAAGAGGGTTACTCGTGGGGGAAGAACAGAACTCAACAGAACTGATAGCATTGCCACAGATCCTTAATTGATTTGTTTGGGAAGAGGGTTTACTTGGGGAAGATTTGAGAAACTGAACTTTGTAATAAGCTGAATTTCTATCTTTTGTTGTTTATTGTTGAATCCCCAAAGGGGATGTTTATTTATTATTTGAACTGAAGTTTGTTTTATGATAATCTTGTTTCTGGTTAGGGGAGGTGTGGCCCACGGGCCCATTTGTTCTATTCTGATGCTCTAGTGCCACATCTAATGGCAGTGAATGTTGTATTGAACTTTTATTGACATTCAACATTAGCCTTGTACCTTACACTATAAACATGTATATCATACATTTTTCACTACTCCGATTTTTCAGAGGAATGTTCATAATAATCTTGTCAGTGTGTTCAGCCATCATTCAATGAAATTCTCCAAATGAAGAAAGAGATATTGACTGTAATCTCTATTTTAGCACTTCAGTTAGCTCACTCATATGTTCATGATGTCTGGTCTCTCAGAATTGATTAGAAACTCCAGCAGCTAAAGGAGATACGTATTGTCATAATTCATTCGGCTCTATGTTGGCATGGCGAAAGAATTTTAATTGGAGTTGCTCTGAGCAGGTTTTGGGTTTTGTTTTTCTCTCTCTCTTTTTCTGTCATCTGCATAATGAGTGTGTGGATTTCAGACTGCTGTAAATGTTTGTTGGAGCCAAGTAATTGGAGAGTCTGCATTGGTAATTATTAGTAAATGGAGAAAGAAGCAGTGGAGCAAATCAATATCACTCAGAATAATGCTACCTTTTGTTTGCAGTGGGGTCAGGAGTTAAGGTAACAGAAGTACCATCCAGCACAGAGATTAATAAAAGTCTAATTTGTGAGACTGATGCATTAATATTACTTAATGCACAGGAAGTGTACGCCTAATAATCTATATAATGCTGCAGTACCTATGAAACGCTGAAGCATATTTTACTGAAAAGCTTTCATTTAATTTTGTGGTTGATGAAAGGCAGCCATGACAAATGCTCCTACTGGATACTTGCTGCCTAATTGCAAATTCATGACAGTGTATTAACTCTTTGCACAGATGGCACAACCGGTTTGTTACTGTAGAGTGATCCAATTAAAACAGAACAAAATCTGGTGTTGCTCAAGTGTAATTTAAAATAGTCCCCTCAGTGCTTGACTTATTATAAGAACACAGAACACTTTCATCAGTCACAAAGGTTGGTACTGAGAAGGCCCCCGAACTCCATTGTTATATAGCGTATTTATTAATGTAACAAATGAATAATATTGTCACCAGTGTCGTCATATGATATTATATTGATTCTTCTGACAATGACAAGATATTTGACTCCAAATTTTATTGGACCGAATTTCCCAAATTCAGACAGTAAAACGAGTTATTTTGTGGGGGTTGTGAGGCTTTTATTACCGTTTTACAGATGCGTCTTTCACAATGTAAGCTTTTGGGAAAAAGTCCCCAGTGCGTCACATGATGATGTAATTACATGGCTTGGCCACGACAAAAACTGGTTTCAAGGCCTGGCGCTCTATGTGGGGGCTTGATCTCGACGATGAGGCCAGCCGTCTTCTTTGCAGAGGAAGTTACGGTCAAGCCAACTGCTTTAAATAGTCCCCCTTCTCTTCTTCGTTGGTTTTACCGGCGGACTAAAAACCACACCGCCATCCACTGTATCGGAGTATATAACATAATGCTCACTGATGGGTGCGCTGTCTTGAGTAAGTGAGAACGGGACGCACAGCTTCAAAAACAGAAAATCAATATGTGGCGGCCAATGTTGATATTGTGGCGGACCGCCACAAATAAATTAATGTGTGGGAAACACTGCAGTCATGTAAGATAAATGTTTGCTACGTCAGAGTTTATTCGTTAAATCAAACATTTTGTGCATTGACTCTGATTTGCAACTTTTTTGCGAATTAGAGAAAGGTTTTTACTGTACAGTACTGTCGGTTGTTTTCTATCATTTACAGTCCAAGATTCATAGCCTTGAGGCAAAATGCAGCTGATAAAAACTTTTTACTCTAGTTACTCTGGTCAATTTAGTATTAATGATGGGGTTTATTTTACATTGAAAAAAGTTGATTTTTTTTTTACTGTGCCGAGTTATGTGTTCTGAAGGAGTTGTTGTGGCCTACATCCTCATTTATGGTCGGATTTTGTTTGATGAACATTTTGTAAGACACATGATTTTGTGAGCTAAAATGTCAAGCACTGAAATGATTAGTGGATTAATCCATTAATGGATCAACAGAAATGTAATTAATTGATTAAATGAATTAATCTGCAACTATTCTGATAATCTATTAATCCTTTTCGTCATTCTTCAAGGAAAATTGCCAATCATTCACTTGCTTCCACTCTTCCATTGTGATCATTTGCTGCTTTTCTCCATTAAATGAGTATCTTTGGGGATTGAAATGCTTGCCATCTTCAGAAATTGTTATTTGCATTTTTCACACTTTTTTTTTTTACATTTTGTACGTTAAACAATTCTTCGAGGAAATAATTAGCAAAATAATTGATCATGAAAATCGCTATGTAAGTAATTGTTAAATTCAGCCCTAAAAATAACTGTGCACAGACACCCAATCAGCAATTCGAGGCTGTAGCCCAGTTTCTTAGCAGCAGAATGAACTACATTGCTCTAATAATGGTGTGTCAAACCCACAGAGTATGTGCTTGGCAGCATTAACAGCTATGCTACTAATTCAGAAGCTTTTGGATCAGGAAAAAAGACTGTATTTTTCTCAGGAGATGTTCTAACTATCCTCTTTAACTCTATCAAACTTACAAGCAGGCTTTGTAGAACAACATGGAATTAACCTCAGCTAGGTTCTCTGTAGTGCAGTCAAGGTCTCTTTTTTCCTCTTTATTATATGCAGCAAGCCTTATGAAAAGGGGGATTACTGCTCTGAGCTAATTAGCATTCAGTCCTAAGAGCTACAAATGAAATTTATTTGTAGATAATACAGTGTATGTAGCTACCATACCTCTGTCATTTTCAAATGTGCATGCCAGTTGCAGGATTTAACCAACACTGTTTCATCTTACTGTATTTTGAGAGGCACAGTCAGGTGCCACAATAGAACTTCCCTCAGGCACGCAATCAGTTTCCAGTTCTACATTACATTTTGCAATCTCTAAACCAGCCAGTTGTCTTCAGTGGAAGTGTGTGGGCCATGTCTTTCTTCCGAAAAAACCTCAATCCAGGCGCCCCCGCTGGCTTCCTCTCTGCACCGTGCGAGTGTCACTTTCGTTTTCGAATATTCACCCTCGTTTTTGCCAGAGCAGTTGCTAATGGGTAGTCTTTTCAAAGCCTGGCGAGGATAATCCTGTCATCTTTGTTTTCGTGGCCACCTCAGGGCCATTTAACAAGTTCAAAAGAAAAAAAAAAAAATCTGCAGTGCAGTGTTCGTGAGGTTAGTTCTCACTGGTGTGCTCCATATCTGCCATCACAGGTAGAGCTGCATGTGGAAACAGGTGTTGTGCTGAATGACTTCGGTGGCATGCGCTGGCTTACTTAAGGGAATATCTGAGCCAGATGCTTTATTATGTTGTGTTAATGCTGATGCCAGTGTACCACAAAAATGCAGGGGTGGGAGGTGGTTCTTGAAACATTTGAGCTTCCTGGAAATTACAGCTTTCAAAACGAATTTTGGCTTGTTTTCCAATTTTTCCATCAGATGTGTTGACATGTAAAACAACTACCTGATAAACAGCCATATTCTCCCTGACAGGCTGGTGTGGCCATTCAGAGATGATTAAGTTTGCAGTCGCTGTGGAGGCCGATGATTCTTCCTGAAATCCACTCCACAGTATTGGCTGGGTATTTCTTTCTTTGGAATGAAATGATTCACCTTGAGGGAGAAGCAGTGTTTGATTTGACTGTAAGGACTGAGGGCGAAGAGGATTTTATGCATTCCTGTTATGAGAAAATATATTTTCAGGTAGTGTAGTACGGATCATTGTAAGAAAGAAGCTCAAGAATCAGAAGTGTTGATGACGAATCAAAACCAAGGCTTCCGACCTCGTCTCAGTATATGACAGGTATAGTGACTGAAGAAAGTCTGAGACAAGGTGATATCAAGTCTTACGACACACGAGTTGTTCATATTTTAGCAAGTTTGCATCACTGTTACAACAGAATATACAAGTGAGCCAAGTTTTTGCATGGAAATAATAAATTACAGGTATCCTGAAAACTGAATCTGTAATGAACACATTAAGTTCAAGGATGGGTATTAATTTAATGATGACAAAAAATACAACCTGCAGAGAATCTGTACAAGAGTCAGGGATAGACAGTGTATCATAATGAGTTGTAGTTTCATAAGCCACATAAAGAAGCGTCTAAGGGATCTTGAACTGAAAAGAGCATCGACTGATCAGTGGAGGACCATATGATTGCCTTAAAATATCAGCATGACTTCAGGGCAGTTTATTTTCTTGGTTCAACCTCAGGATGACGTTTCTGTGCAAGAGAAAGGAGTTGTCCTCAAACTCTCCTCAATGCAATCAGTTATGTGCTGAGTACTTACCATAGTCCTCAATAAGTTTTATAAAGTCATCCAAATAAACACACCTTGTGTTTAGAATTTTTTCACCCATGATTCCGTTGTCATAACAGCAGATGTGCCGCGTGTGGAGGAAGCTTGTTAATTATGTAGCCAGTCGAAGCCAACGTGCACCAAACAACTTCACAACAACCAGGTGCACTTACAAGTTTGCACCAAACTAGGTGAGGTAGTAGTCAGTGCATTTACAAGAGGGATGTAATACCAGAGAGCATCTCCCTCTCTGTGCGATTGACAGTAGAAGGGAGGGGGAGCGAGGGCAGATTATTTACTAGTTAATTGATCGCGGATAGTGTCGTTCTCTCGGATGGATTAAAAAAAAGAAAAGAAAAGTACAAAAAGCTAAAATGGGTTGTTGAATATTAACTGGCCAAGCCCAAGTAACATCTATGTGTGGGAAACACTATATGCATTTTTTGTGCTCATTATAACATCCTGATGTTTCTAATGTAGAGTGGGAAGTGTAAAATTGGGCAACAATAACCACTGAACTCAAAATAAGACAGCCTTCCACAGAGAAATATTGTGTTGACATTTAAAATACACCTACGTTTGCCAAAAAGACCATTTAAGCACAGAACTTGTGTAGTCCTGCAAACGGGTTAGTCTTACATGTCTAAGAATTTGATTGTGAAATAGTCTGAAATCAGAAAGGACAATGTGTTGAGAGTTAGATGTCAGTTACATAAGTGCTCATGATATTACACTCAGTCAGGAAGCAATTTCCCCTACTCAAGGGAAGTGCTAAGACCTTACCCAGGTAATACATATCAACGAGAAGCCTTATTTTTTTTGTAGGAGTCCAATATGCTCTGATTTAGATCTCATTCGAAAAGGATTGCTTTATTTAAATAGCAATCAATGTAGTGCAACAGACATTTTAAAAAGATCTATATAAATTAAGTTTTCTTACTTACCGGGGGGGGGGGGGGGGGGGGTTGGTGCAGCACAATAACTGATACGAGCCTCTTGCAATCCATAAGGTTTAATTTTGCCCTAAACCTTGACACTTGAAGAAAAATTCGAGTTGACAGGATGTTTGTTGGCTGCAGGAACGATTTATTTCTATGCCATGTCAGATTTGGTTTTCCGGCTGCCATGATAATTAAAGCTTCTACGAAAATATAAAAAAAATTGGAGAGCATTTTTCAACAGCTTTGACTGACAAATAGTCTATGATAGCCCTGAAAACTGTAACTGTCTTGCTTATATATCACAATATACTGGTGTTTTTTTCGTTCATACAGTATAGTTGTAGTACTTTTCACAGTAGTGTTATAGGTGAAGTAGACATATCATCGTGCCACATCTGAAAGCAAGGAAACCTTCACTGCCAGTGAATGTTCAGAGCACTTCATGTGGACACTTGCCAGTGCCTCTGAATTGAATTTTAGTTTCCCGCGATGTGCTCTTCTTGTGTGTCAACTCAGAGGCTGCTTTGCCAGCTTAATTATTCCAAAGATAGATATATTTTTTATCTCACAGTTAATAATAGGGGGGATACTGTACACAGCTGCATGAATAATTCATGCAGGCATTCCTTTGTAGAGATTAAAAACAGAATAAGAATAATTCACGCTGTAAGCTTACATAAATGGTTTTAGAAACAGCTAATCAACTAGCAAGGCTGTCTAAGGCAAGGCAGCTACCTAAGGTTCCGAGTTCGTCATCAGAAGTACCTACTTAGAAGCCAGCTTCATAGTAAATTCAAAGGCTTCCATCCATATCATCTCAACCCCCCCCACACAATATAAATTCCTATGATTGTCTCCTGGACTTGACACACTGAAGCCTCTCCTGGTTTACTCTGCCACTGAAGAAGTGGCAGGTCCTAATTATACAGTCTGGGGGCCCAGAGACACTTAAGCACGAACAATTACGTAGGGATAAAAGCAGCAGATAAAAGGAGGAGACTAACGAAAAGGGGGGGAAAAAAAGACAAGAGAGAAAATGAAACAGAAAAGGGATTTTAAAAAGAAACATTTTGTAGGGTTTACTGATAAAGCAGACAAGAGATTGAGTTTGTGGCGAGCGAAATGACAGTAATGGGTCTCTCGACTTGTTTCGACATCGTAATCAGATTTAGAGGCACATCATGTATATTTATTCAGGAAGGTTTTTTTACATAATGCTCTTTGTGCTCACCAATTGCACAGATCAGTCATGCCTCAGTGCACACCAACAATTTCTCAACCCATAAGCTGAACCTTTGTCCTTCATTGAAACCCAGAGAACATACAGCAGACTGTTATTAGATGTCTTCTCAGCCATATGGTTTGCAAGCTTAGTAATTGCCTGCGCTTGCATTACAGGACATTGTGGATGAATTCATGATCTGAACATGCTCTGCTGTTTAGCAAACCGTTCTAAAGGACACTGGCCTTCTGTTTACTCTGCTGTAACCCTCCGAGCCCTAAATGGATTAATGATCCTGAAGTTGTCAGTGCATACGCAGGCGCAGGGGATACTGCTGATGTGTCCTTGAGCGAGGCACTTAATCTAAATTGTGTCAGTTAATATCCATCTTCATAAATGCATTATACACATATCATAGGTTATGTAAGTCACCCTCGATGAAGTCAGGAGAAACAAACAATGCAAGCCCCAGATAGCACCTTGGCCCGCGACGCAGTCCAGGGGAATATCAAGTGGCTGTTGTCTGGATTGCATTGCTTTGTCATTGTTTGGAGTCCCTGTCATTATGTATTCTCTACGTGCTTAGAAGCCCCCTTTTTTACAGGTAGATATAAGTACTTCCACTGTTCCAAAGAAATACTCATAGGTCCTCATCTTCGGTCAATATGTATGGCTCGTGGTGCCCACCTTAGTGTCTGGCAAATGTGCACTACAAAGTAAACAGGACTACTGTGTGTTGCTGACATGTTAGGGGGCTTGTGGGCAGTGCTTAAACAGAACAGTATAGCTCACACACTTCCATGAGTGGGTGGTTTGCTAAGACCCAGACCTCACATACACTGGGAGGGGAGTTTGCAGGTTTGCCCAATTAGTGCTGAAAAGTGTAGCAGTGCGTCAGCAGGGAAGTGTGCACCAGAGGAGGCGTGTCATCAATCATCACTCCAGCTCCAGGCTTGTTCCAACCCTTTTCCCTATCTGGCAGAAGGAGAAAGAAAGAGAGGAGAGAATGACAGTGGCCAGCCAATTCCAGGAAGGACAAGAGTCTGCACTGGAACTGACTGCAGTAAAGCCTAGCTCAGGGCATCAATATAGGGCAATTATTTCTTTTGATCTGTTTTCTATTTGTATGCATTTTTTTAAAGAATAAGTTTGTTGATAGTCTGTATTTCTCTCATTCTCAGCTAATCTCATTAAAAGCACATATTGCCTGTATAGTCAAGGCTTGATATAGCTTTTTCATCTGTGCCATAAACCTCCATTGAGAAACATATCAGTGAGTCACATCAATGCACCGGGTGATATGTTCGATGAATACGCCGTCACACCGTTTACTGTTGTAAAAACTCACTTTCTCACCAGATCTGTTGCTGAAAATATACCCCAACACATGCACTTTTGACTTCTGTTTAAAGAACTAGTGTGTAGGGTTTAGTGGCATTTAGTGGTCAGATTACAACCAACACATTACCCCTCCCCTTGGAAGGGTAATGAGTGTAGGAGAACCAATGGCGGCCAGTAAAAATGCAGAAACAAAAAAGGCCCTCTCTACAGTCAGTGTTTGGTTTGTCCGTTCAGGGCTACTGTGGAAACATGGCAGACTTCTTGGAAGAGGATCCACTCCCTCTTTAGATATAAAAGGATCAACAAAACGAAAACACAACGATTCTTAGTTTCAGCTGATTATACACTACTGAAAACATAGTTCTGAACATGGTATTCCATTTTTACCAATAGATCTTTCTAAATCCTACACATTGGTGTCCGAAAAGATACTGGATTTTTGGGAAGTAAATGTAAATGTAAATGTGTAAATGTGTTTATCAAATACTTGACAAAAGATACTAGCATAATGTAGACAGGATATTTGACACTTCAAACATCATGAATTTGGAGCACAGACAGCAGTCAACTTCACTTTGAATCTAATAATTATAACCTCCCCAAATGATCTCTTCTGAATAACGTGCTGTAAAAACCCCCCCCCAAAAAACAAACTTGCGGTCAAGCTCTATGGCCTGCCATTGTTCACTAGAGGCATGGTTGGCAGTTTGATCCCTGGCTCCTGCTATCCACGTTGAAGTGTTGTTTATCAAGACACTGAACGCCACATAACTGTCATGGTTATGGCATGACTTGCATGGTAGGTTGCTGTCATTAAAGTGTAAGTCAGTAGGTGAATGAGAGTCAAATTGCAAAGAGTTTTTTTACAAATGCGGTATATGAATGCAGTCCATATTAGTTTAGTTTATGAAAGTACATCTTGGTGACCCATTTTTAAA
Source organism: Pagrus major (assembly GCF_040436345.1). Lineage (NCBI taxonomy): Eukaryota > Metazoa > Chordata > Actinopteri > Spariformes > Sparidae > Pagrus > Pagrus major. The sequence continues at coordinate 18,409,516 of NC_133225.1, forward strand.
GATTTATTCTTTAGTGGGAATTAAGAGGCTTGGGGCGAAGATCCACAAACAGACCGAGGAAGCTGGAAATTGTTAAGAGACAGACCAACACATTATTGGTTTTGATCTTTTAACGGAACAAAAATATATCAAATTTGTGCCTGCTGCATCCTATGAGTTCTACATACACATACATAGACAAAAAGAAGGTCAGGAAATTAATCTATTTTTAAAAATGAAAGGTTCAACATATAAGTAATCTGATTTTTAGGATGACCAGAGCTGCCTAACTGCGTTTGAAAAGGAATGATATATGTCAGACCATGAAGCATAACTAATTTTGGATTGTGTGTGTGTATGTGTGGTCATCGATTGCCATCACCAAACACTACAAGTATGCAGCATCATGCATCATGACCTCTGACAAATATTGTACATTCAACCTGTCAAATGTTTACTCTGCCTCCCTTCCCTCTCGTGTCAGCCATGTACATACCGACTGCTCCTCCTTGGCTTTAACACTGACACATTGTCTGACACCGGCTCAGAGATTTGTAATGTTTCCAAAAATGGGTACTTAGCTCTGTATGGAGGGTCTAATGATAATGACAGTTCATCATCATATAAAATGCCTCTCATTTAGTGAGTCTTCTCACAGCTTTGTCACAGTCTTGACAGTGTCAGCGCCAGCTAATGAAAGCTTAAAAAATCTTCTCTGAATATTATCTTTGAGGTATTTTATCATGTAGGAAACTTCTAAAAGCCAGACGCTTTCAAATTAAAATTATGGTTATATTTCCTGGCGTGAGTCCTTTTGTTCATTTTATGCCCTCGGCTCTATAGCAGAAAACGTCCATGTGGAAAATGCTTTAAGATAATCTCCCCTTGGGGAGGTGTACAGTAATATAATACAGGATATAACAGGAGCTACCCTCACATGGAGCGGTGAGACAAGGGCTGTGATAGAGAGAAGTTGGCAAGATGATAGTGCATTTCCAGTTATGGCTTAATTCAACCTTTCACAATATCTGCAAGCTCAAATTGGTCATTTCGGACTGTAATAACAGGACCAGGTTTGCAAACATGATATGGCCTGTGGCTGACTGTCCAGCCGTCTGACATCCACCCTTCATAAAACAGTCATCAGCATTAGCCCAAATGTGTAATTAAGTTTTTGTCCCTCCATTACAGCAATATTTCATCACTCACAAATTATCCTCAACAACATTATCTTGATGTTAATGTCCATATGGCATTTGGTGATGACTGTACCACTCTTACTGGCAGGGGTATAAAATGTAATTGCACCAATGGAGATTTCTCTTGATTAGGGAAAAGCAAATGATATGACACTGATATCACAGAGGCTAGCCAGTTTTGGGTTTCTTTTTTTAACGTCCTTGAGGGTCAGAGTTTGGCTTCTTTGGCTGTGTTGAGAGACTTGATAGCAGCATGCGCTCTTCATAAACCATCATACTCAGGTGGGAGAAGCATGCTGTTTTAGACCAAAAGCGTCTATGGGAGAGCAGAGCACGGATCTACTGGTAATAACCTCTTCTTTTAACCGACAGTCATGAAAGGCAGGGCTGACCTACATGCTGTAAGGAGGATTCTCGCTCGCTTGTTAGTGTGTGCTGGTGGGGAATTGAGGTCTTTTCTGTCAGGAGGTGATACGTTGAAGCTGCACACTATCTCAGCAAAGCCCAAGGAAAAAAATACGAGAGCAAGATAAAGAGAGAGAGGGCTCTGAAAGAAGAGGCCCAAACAGTATCATGTGTGTCTGTGCACATGTGTGCTTGTTTTCCTGTGTTTGTGCGTACACAGATGTGCAGTTTGTCTGTGTTTGTGTACGTGAGAGAGACAGTGGGAGTGGTTGACTGACAGTCCTTTCTCCCACAACACTATAGAGCCCCATACATCATTAATTGCTGACAAAAATGAACATTCTTCTGCATCCTTCGTGGTCTAAAAGACCATTCTGCCTCTGGGCGTGTGTGTGTGTGTGTGTGTGTCCACTATGCATTACATGTAGGTGAGGATTCACTACCAACTTGAGGTTTCTGACCTGTGTGTTTGGTTCACTGCCACTATGATGGATGACATGGTTATCAGAATCTCGCCTTTAGGATGGGGGCTGTCCTATCTTGCTGTCAAGGTCAATGGTTACTAGGCTTATAACAGAGTGGCAACCCAGTGAGCTCGCTGAAACACACCCTATATTCCATCGACGCATCCATCACATCAAATGTCAGATTCAGAGAGGATGCTGTGTTAGAACAGAGGATGAGGAAGCCACGATTCAATTATTAAACTATGGGAGTATTTGTGGCCGACATTAGCTGAATGTATGATGATGAATAGAATTGTTCATTTATTCAGAAATAATGCAGCCTTGTGTGTGCTGTGTGAGTCCAAACGACAGGCGTTGTGTGTGTGTGTGTGCCAGTCAAACGGCAGCTTGATTGGGACTAATGTTGAGCCTGGGAATTAGCCTCTCCCATTAGCCCACAGGGAGTTGATAACAGATTGCAGGCTTTAATACTAAAATAGCCTTACCAGAAATGAGCATATACCATAGCTGTGACTGCAAAATCCACTTATTCTGTTGCCACATTGTGAGCAGGGTAATCACTCAGTTGTGAGATCAAAAGCAGCATCAAGACATCGCCCTGCATTTACTTGAACCCTGATAAATATAAAATTATTCTCTTTTCTGTCAGATTTTATTGGACAAATGCGTCTGTGATATATTTGTAGTGACACAAAAACAAATACTACTGTTGGCTGTTAGTAAAATGGTTTAGACTTGTAAAAAGTGCATTAAAAATAAAATGGAAGTATTTTCTCCTTACTTTGCTTTTTAAAAGCTCTGTGGGCTCGTTCTCACGGACCAAGCTCATGTTTTTTTCCGCACACAATTCTGCAAAGTTAGATTTTTCTCAGCTAACCTGCTGATTGCAATTTTGGTTGATTGCCTTCCGGAGGAGCTGCTATAGCTACTTCGAATCTCATGGGCCAGTAAGATGACTGTCCATAATTCAGCAGTTTTTATTGTTTTAACTTTCAGGCTGTCCTACAAGTGATGGCCCCTGCTATGTCAGAGCAGGTGGGCCCACAACAATCTAACTCAGGTGCATTGTTTTATTTCTTGCTTTGTGTTGAGTTGTCAGAAAAACAAAAGAAAGATAAAGAACAAATCTCTAGCTAGCCTTTCATATAACTGTTTTACAACAGACCAGACTTCATTGTATCAAGCATCTAATAACACTGTGATTTGAAATTATCTTATGTGTACATCAGGAATTAAGGATGTGGCAGTATTAAAGCTCACCATGGTGGTAGGATAGTTCACCCATGGATGTACATTATTTTTGAATTGAATACTTTGGCCTAATAGTTTCCTTGCTTCTTGGTTTACGCCTGCATGGTTCGGCCCACTGCACATGTGCAGTAGTGCTTGCCTCCCTGGCTCCACATGCTCAGTCCAGCTAAACACACACATTGGGAGGAAGTCACATAAGCAAAAAAAAATATTTCTAAGTTCTTATAATGTTTTACAATGTAAAACCTTCAAGTTTCAAGTTTAATAATGACGTTATTTGCAGTTTGAGGATTCCTGTCAGAGGTTTTACAGATGTGTTTTTTTGAATGGTTTCTATTATTTAATTGCAATTTGTGGCACAGTGGACCTTTTGATACAATACCATTGTTGGCCACTGGGGAAGATTGGCTGTAGGGATGCCATGGTTTTTCATGAGTTGACTTTTATTAAGAAAAAGTCACAGGAGATGCAGTGTGTGTTTGTCAGTGAATTAAGCACTTATTACTGTTGTTCAACAAATATGCGCCTACAAAAATAAACAATGGTCATTTTGGACATTTGTTAACAGCAGATCAGTTCAGAAATATTGCAGGGAGTAGTTGTACACAGTCTGAGGTGGTAATGGAACAACAAATTGTTAGATGGAGAGCTGCAGGCGACAGGCTGCACACGTCCAGTTTCTCAGTAAGGTAACCAACTCCCTTTTCTGTAGTTTTGCCAAATAGGTGCTTTTGCATTTTGCTTGGACAACAAATCCTCCACCATCATCTTGTTGGTCAACTCTCCTTTCTCTTGTCACGTGACAAGTGAAATATTACTCCTGCTACTCTCTGCTGCTGTTGTACAGAGCAGACACTTTCAGTTTGTAATTGTACTGGTCGTTGTCTGAAGTATTGATCAAAAAAGCAAAGCAACGTTGGTGTTCGCAAGTGATGTATCTGCCATTGACCGGCTACTGTGGCAAGCCAAATTAGAAGCAAGGCTGACTGGCTGTGCCATATCCAGCTCGCTTAACACATCCGTGAGTGCACCCCAGTAGTTTACAACAGTTTGCATCCCTGTTTGTTTTTCCACTCCTTTCTGTATCTCTACCATCTGTTAAACTTATCTGCTAACAGAAGAAAAAAACAGATCACAATAAGTCAGTGGAAACTGTTGTGGCAGGAAATATAATGTTTGCAGAAACAACTTACCTTCAAATGGAACAGATAAAAAGCTGAGTTTGCTACCTTTAATGTTGCCTGATTGTTCTAGAAAATGTTGGGCACTTGCTTGAGATGAGAGGAAAAAGCGGTAATGAGCTCAACCACTTCAGTAAGTGTGTATTATGAGCTGTGGTACTGCAGTAGTGTGGTAACCTTTTCAACTAGTGTATTGCTGTTGTAGAGAGCGAGCTGGAGCAGAAATCAGGGGTTCCTTTAGAGCTCTAATGCAATCAATGAGTGTATCTTTGCAGATGAGCAAGCTATTTTTGGAATACATGTAGGGGTGAGATGCATCGCCTTGTTAAACTGGGAAGTAGTGGAGTAAAATACTTTGCAGAGGCTAGACATCATACAAAAATTGTTATCATATATGTTCTGCACTGAATCAACAGTGTCAACGGTCAGTGCATCTCTGAAAACAGTCCCTGGAAAGACATCTGTGCTGTGAAGGACTTGGCTCGTTCACAAGGTAACCAAACCCCTGAATGATGAAAGCAAAAAGCAACCAGAGCTCTGTTCAGCCGTGCTAGGCTAAGCTGTGTATAAAAATAGATTCCATTAAGGCTTGATTTTCACAGTGTTGATATGATTAGCTTCCCAATGTATAGGCCGAATGCTTGCAATAACTCCCTGCAATGATACCCTAAAAGACACCACCAATGTTGACTCCAGGCTGTAAAAACATAGTTGCTGATTTTTTTTAGTTAAATGAATATTGCACAGTAGTTGGATTGTGTTTTAGTGTTTATGTTGTATCATATTCATAAGTTATGGAATAAATGCCTCCCATCCATCTCAAGGTGTCCAAGGCTAGTATTAAGAGCAGGGAAAGCATTCTCTCCTATCAAATAGAAAGCATGTCAATGGAAAAACCCATTACGTTTGCCTTAAGGCGTTTTCCTATTTAACAGCGTTCTCCTTAATGGGGTTATTCAGTAAACCTTGCGGCCATCTTCAACTAATTGCATGTTTCATAAACTGATAAGGAAAAATCACACAGGTTACAGGCTGCAGCCCATACATCTTATTTAGATTCATGCACTCCTGTAACCATCCAATTTAGGAGCTTAGCTGACTTTACTTCTTATCAGTCATTTTACCTTCAGCTGAAATTACATACTCTATAAACTGAATTTGGCAGGGATAGATTTGGTGTATACAAGACACTCCAGTGCTGTGGTCCCAGTCATTTGCATGATGAAAAGGAATGAGTTTGAATCACAGAATCATTTTAGAATTGTGTTTCTTGTCAGTGTATGATGAGGCGGGTTTGTTGTTCCTTGTGCAGAATCATCAGCCCTTCCCCTCAAACCCCGCAGAGTACAGTATTGTGTGTTTATGCATGCTCATTTGCCATTGGCTCATCTGAATGTGTGCGATGTCAGTAATGAGCTGCCAGAGCTGGTGAAGCATAATAATGCCCAAGGAAGGGATGAGATGGATTCTCTGCTGGGTGTTTCTATTTTACCATTATTATCCTGGTTGCCAAGATGCTGAAGTCCCGCTTGCTGCAGCAGTTTACATGAGCCTAATGAACCTGTTCGCTTCAACATGCATTCTCCTGATATTCCCATTCACTACTGGCTCATGGGTGAAGAAGAATCAGGCCCAAATCCATCATTTAAGAGGCTTTAGATAACAGCATCATGACAGTTAATATGTTTTTGTGCTGTCTGGTGCTGCTGTTGCCTCTGCACATGTTTCAATGGTTTAATGCAATTGATTGGATGTGCTACGCAATTTTCTCAAGGATTTTTGATTGGTTTTGTCATCATGGAGATTAAGGGGAGGAATAACAATTGATCAGGACTCTGGTAGGTTATTGAATTAAACTAAATTGTGATGTGTGTGTGCTGCACTTGGACGTTTTTGTGTTTTAATAAGTTTGAAGATTTTTGTCGCAAATGCAAAACTTCAACTTTAATTTGGTACGCTACTCGCTGCCAATAACTAGTTTATTTCTCAATCCAGACACTGGAGCTTGTCTGGAGAACAGTTTGAGACAATAAGCTCCAACTAATTCTGCTTAACAAGGTCAACTGACAAGTCACAAAAATGACAATGGAGATTTTGGGAAAGCCCATGCCCATGCAAAACACAATAATGTGATTTGGAATGAAATTGTATAACTACGCTTTTTTTAAAAAAATTTTATGTCCGTCACTCAGTTGTCAACATTACCAATATGTCTCAGGGAAGTTTTAATTGCTGCTTAGCACCGCTTACCTCCTCTAAAGACAAACAGCAGACTCAGAGCTCCTAGCTTTTACTGCTTAATTAAACTTTTGTTAACTTCTCTATTTCTTTATGTGTGCCTGTTGAATCACATCCGACTTTATCAGCCAGAGAGCTCATGAGTGAGTTTGGATAGAGAAAGAGCCAGTGACAGTGGAACCAATGGCAGAGCACTAACAAGCAAACATGCAAGTACCCAACAGCAAGTTCAGTGTGTTTATGTCTTAGTTGTCAGACAGAGACAGACATATTTGGTTAAATGTAATCATTCTGGTGTATTGTGCTGCAGGAGTGGTTTAACAAGTTTCTATGGACATCTTTTTTCCTAGCAATCAGTCTTTTCTGTTTAAATAATAGATACTGTTTCTTAAGAGCTCACAACACTGCAGAATGCTCCCTTTCAAAGACAGTTCTTCTTTAATCCACTTAGAAAGAGTACAATGTTTTGAGGACAGGTTTATAGAAAACAGAAAAAACAGTTTTTGAATGGGAGCTTTCTTCAGTGCTTTGCGAGTTCCTTAGAAACAGATTTTTTCCCACCATGAATGCATTAAGTTACATTAGGCTACGTAACCCAGATGAAAGTGAATCACCTTTCTGAGTGAGTAAAGCCAGACTTAATGTAGTATTTAGATGGTCCTGTCTACTTGAGTTCCCCACTAAAAATCTTGCACTAAGTATCAACAAAATTCTCCCCTAAAACAGGCGTTTTATGATACGTATCGTATACATTTTAACACAATAGTAGACACAACTGACAGCATAGAATATATATCTACAGTATAGGTAGGTAGGTAGGTAGTAGTTACTAGCTACATCTTGAATTGGGCAGCATCCTTGGCACAGTTTCTTGATATCCTAGTAAACATACATTTTAATATTATCAATTTGTAAATGACCACTTCAATGCAAAACATGATAAATAACGTGCAATTGGGTCACATTTATAAATGATGAGGATAAACCAAACAGAACATGCAGGAAGGAAAATGTTCAGCTTGGTAACCCTCTAATCTTTTGTTGAGAAGCCTCAGTGATTTCACTGAACAAGTCATGGAGCTAACCAGAAAACATTGCCAGCCTCTCACAGGAACCTGCAGCAGAGTCTTGGTCTCCATGGCACATGGTTGCCCACCACTGCCCCTTTGATAGTTACTTTAGTTGGCAAGTAAACAAAAAGAAAAACTTGAAAAGGAAGCAGGGAACTTCAAAACTATCCTCTGTTAGTCATTTAACTCAAATTGTTTGGTTCAGCTTACCTCGCACGCACCGGCCAGAGCTTGGGATTGTTTGACTACCTCTTTAAAACTGTATACTGGTGTTGACACTCCTGGAGGAATTGGATTGTTTTTCACCCTGCTGACCACCACTTCAGTGAGTTAAGTGCAACAGGCTCTGTGCCTAGGTGGAGGGAGGTAAATAAGTGCCTCTCCAACCCATGTTATGCCCCCTGTTGGCTATCATCAGGAAGTAATGTTTAGACTCTTGGTTTGCTGACTCCTTTCTCACTTATTCCTTTCACCGTGTCCTCAAATCAACCCCGCTAGAACCCACACACACTCCAGTGGCATATTGATATCTTTAATTGCTGTAATAGTATTTTACTCATACTCATGTGTTCCTATGAAGACCTTACAGTGATTAAAGCAATCTCAGAATGGAGTATTTGCTCTATCAATAAAATTACTTACTCGAATCACTGTTATGAATCAGAGACCCTGTTCGTGGGACGAACCCTAAGCTGAGCATAATCCTTGCCAAATGGACTGGCGATTAGCTTAACTAAGGACTTTTTGGTCCCTGCCAACACACAGGCTCTGCATTTTAAGCAGAGGAGCGCGCATTCATTGAATTTCTGTATTCATCCAACCTTCTGCCGCCTCCTCCCATACAAACAGACTAACATGCATGCATATATATATATGTACACAAAGAAAAATATGAACGCTGAAAATGTATAAGCATTTCTAACACTGCTTTTGATAAAAAATATTTAATAATAAAGGGACATTTGACACAATGCTACAATGCTGGTCTTAAGACATCTGCTGTATTCTGTCATGATAATTAATGTACAGACTTGTGCTAAAGGCTTCGGGCATTTCCTCAAACACTTTGCGTCTTTGCCCCATAGCTCTGATAGCAGTAGGGGTTTTGGATGAATTGTTTCCTAATGCTCCATGTTGAAAAGCAGGATGCTGAAGCCGTTCATGTTGCACAACCCAGTTCTTTCACCCACACTCTGAACTCGGAGAGGAACTGTGCGTGTACTGCATGTATGCGTGTAACACCACGAGACAGATAGAGAAAGGACTGTCGCTAAAGCAAGCAAGTAAGCACAAATAGGGCATGTAAAATATGACTACCGGAATGCCGGAGGGGCCTCTCCTCTGCTCAATGTATTTATTCCAATATTTGCAGATGACTGAAAGCAGTTAAGTGCTGTGGCAATTGCTTATTTCCCTTTGTCAGGATGATGAATGTGGTCGCACCTATCGCACTGTGCAGGGGTTCCAATGTCCTCTGACAATGAAGGATTGTCCATTTGTGCCATGGACAGAGCACATCAAAAAGGGTGGATAAAGCCCTGCAGGAAAGCAATAACAAACACTCCCTTGTTACTGTCATTGTTTATGACAGAGGAATTTTAAAGCGTGCCATTTTCCATGTGATGTGCATACATCGAAGACCTGACATCTCCTGACATTTGTCCCGATAGGCACACAAATATTGTTTATTTATCTATCAATGCTCAGTTAATTTGAGCCATGTCAACAAGCATTTTTAGTGAAGAATTGATGTCAATATGAACACCGCTGTTTTGCAACAAAAAGCCTTCACTAAACGATGACACATAGTATGTTTATGGATTGATGTTCTTTGCATAGACTTGCGTTGCTACAAGTCTGAACCATGGATCTAATGGAAATCTGGATACAGCTGTGAAGGCGGAGGTGCATGAAGCAATAAAAGCTCAAGCTTCCGGGGTATAAAATTACCTTGATCCATAGAGCAAGGACTCTAGAGACTTCCGTTGAACAAGCTGGCTAACTTGCGGTTTAGACCCAGGCTAACTATAGTGAAACAAGTAATTTTGTGGGGGTTGTGATGCTCAAAAATATCCACTGTTTTACAGCTGCTTCTTTCACAATGTTAGCTTATGGGAAAAAGTATTTTTGGGCCCCAGGGCATCACATGACGTTACACAGTTTGGCCACTACGAAAGTTAGCTTTAAGCCTAGTGCTTTCCTGCGGGCTTGGTCTGAATCTATTCAGAAGTCTTGATTATATTGTTTATATTGGACACAACAGGTAACCAGAGATGGCACCCAAAAATGCTGGAAGTTGTTTGACTTTATGCCCATAATGGGGAACTTTCACTAATATCTTAATATATACATACATTTTACTGCCATCATCATAACCTCATGAGACCCTTAAAATCGAGTGCGTTACCTTGTCAACCCGATCAATATGTTACCCTTACTGCATTGCCATACTTTCTTTTGCATTACTGCAAAAATGTATTTCCTCCCTCTCCTGTGGATATCTAAACTCTGAAATCAGTTGAGCCCTTTGCCAGTGGTTGGCTGTTTGCCATTCAAATTATTGCAAATGTTGATGTTTGCATGTGTGTTAAAAAGACTTAGACACTGTTTCACCTCAGCTGTTATTGCCTGTTAATATGCCAGTGCTGGCTTATTGGCTACACCGCCGTCTGTATGTAGTATTGCTGATTAGCCTTCTAGAAAACTGCTCACTCACTGTGATCCACCATGATGTAAACACTGCCAAATGGACGCATCAGTATTTATGTCAACTTCACTATGATAGTGGCTGTGTCTGACATCCTTATTTACTATAAAGTGCACATTGCCACATTTACCATTTTTCATTTTTAGAATGTCCAAATTCTGTTTAGATTTATCCACAAAATAATACCCTCAATGGTATGAAAAAAGTAGTGTCCATTCCATGTTTAATCTGTTACCACAGTGCAACTCTCTCTCTGAAGTCTAAATTGACTGCTCACTATCGAGTACACTATTAAATGAATAGGATATAACTTAATAACTTAACTAACTGGCTTTGCCCCTTGTCTTCAAAGTTAGGAGGAATGTTGCAACGTAAGTGTTTCCTGACTAAATTTGAAGTTAATGTCATCCAAAGTGTTTTCTGAAATCTTTGGATTTATGGCAGTGAATTCATTTGTCGAGATAAAACCTTAGATACATTAATAATACATGAATACATGAAAGAATTATCATTCTAATTCAATTTAGCATACTATTGTTGAGTGTTTATTTGTGTTACTTTGATCATAGTCAAGGGTGTACAGATTTCTAGTCAGCAAGTCAAAATCACTTCAGAACTTCTTGGATTTTGGTTGTGCTTTGTTGAAGATAGAAAGAACGAGGCAGAAAACACGGGATGAGTAAAACAGATGTCTTAGTGACCAAGGAATAATACACTTGAAGGAGTTGTTGGTACAAGGGATCAGTGAACATATTACAGATACTACAGTATGTCATGCAGGTAACAGATGGCCTCATCAACTGGTGTCTGCGTAGTATTAAGTAAGAGGTAAAGTGAAAAATGTAGGCACAATTGACACATATCTGCTCTGTCCTCTTCAAAACATGTTCCCTGTTTCACTCACATTCCTCCAATGTCTTTTCTCAATTGCATGTTTTTTTCCATTGCGATTGGTGCATTTCAGCAGACTAAGGGGAAGGCAGGAATGTCAGAAATGTGCAGAGAAGAATGTGTGGAGCAATGAAAGGTCTGCCCATTTTCAGATATTTGTGCACTGGCCCATCACTTTGGAAACAAAGAGATACAAAAATGAGTCAGTGCTACACAACCACTTACTCTACAGTCATCTACCTAGTGTATGCCTAGTAGGTTTGCAGTGAAGTTGCCCACGACATCGAAGGTCATTAAAGTTTCTAGGTAAAATAATTGACTGCTAACAAGACCCCCCACCCCCACCCCTTTATTGCAGTCATTTGCAGTGACATTTAAAAACACAGCAATCTTAGCCCTCCTTGTCATCTCAAGAGTCCTCACAGTCTAGACTGTACACAAACACGTTTGTTTGGAGTTTGTCTGATTTAATTTGGGGTTGAAGCTCTGTTATTGAGCACTGTAAACTCATCTGTAAACCCTGAGCAGTCCCAGGCAAACAGGCGGTGAGTGACTCTACCCCACATCCAGCCTTGACCTATCCCTCTGACTCCACTTCCCTCGCTCTCCCTGGCGCACTGCCAAGCCTGACCTGTCACTTGGGCGGTGAGTGGTGGGTAAACTGTTCAGCAGCAGAATACCCGACCAGGCACATACTGATGAAAGGAATCACCTCACATACACTTCAAAGCACAACAAATGAGGTAACAGAGCGGACCGGAATAAGGATGAGTCCATTTAGAAAAACACATATTTTAAAGTGAGATTAATCAGGGACATTTTTTATTTATTTTCTTGCTCATTTTGTTTCTTTATTGGTATATTTTATACAATTAACGTGTACACATCTTCTTACTTCAATAAAATGCTGCAGCATGTTGACCCACTTTTTGCTGTACAGCTGTTATTGATAACTGATGTGAAACTCTTAAGTTGTCATCATAGATTGAGGACCACAGCGAGTCTGTGTGTGTGTGTGCGTGTGTGTGTGTGTGTTACTGTGTGTGTGCTATGTGTATATACTATACGTATGTGCATGTACGTATGTGTTTAAAGTAGTTAATGTACAAGCTAGCTGAGGAAGCAGAGGGAGAAAGGTTGACAGAGAGAGGGGGATTAGGAGGACCTGGGCACAGATGGCTGTGGGAGGCAGATGTCCCTGCTGAGCTGTTCAGACAGTCCCTGCCAGCTCAGAAACGGTAACAGAAGTACGCAGAGCAAATAGGCTACCTCAGAACGGGTGGCTAGATTTGGGAAAGCAGATGCTAAAAAATGCGTTCCATGCTCGGAAATGTCAGTAGAACCACGACAGCGCGGGAAAACAGCAACCCTCTCAAGAATTGTGTGAAAGTTCTGGAAAAAACGCTGAAAAAAATATGTTGAATGCAGTCAACTTTAACTTTTGTGTTTGTCTTTTGGATTTCATTAATAAACCCAACACTCACAATGACGCTTGTCTTTAGAAATGAATTCAGCAGCACAACACTATGAATGTTTTGCCATTATCAATAGCCAATAAATTAAGTGTATAGTGTTTACCAAATGATGTGTGTTTATAAACTGAAAAACACAAAAATGGTTGTATTAAATAAAAAATAAAATGGCACAATAATGAAACATTTCATTAGTTGTGGCAGAGCACTGAAGAAGTACATGTGGCCCGCTGGTCTATATCAGCTCTCTTTTATAATCACCAATCGGTCACGTTCAGTCAGCCCAATCAGGCGTCAGAGCCTTCATAATCTGACAAGCTTATGCTCACTTTTGATTGTTGGGGTAACTCTTAGTGGTCTTATAGTTTACTCCTTCTGACCATATATCACTGGTTGTTGTGATTATTTTTCTCTTTTGATGTTGTTGTTTGTTACTACACTCAGTGATACTTATATTGCCTTGTGTAGGCTTCTGTTCTGAATAGACCTTGTTTGGACAACAAATAACTGTTGTCATGTCAATAACAACATTGTCATGTGTCAGTGAAATCATGTCCTTTGATAGGATGATATTGTGATATTCTAAATCACAGTTCTGTCTCAAATTTGTTATCAGGGAAGTGACCAGTGGATACATGCCACTTTCTCGTATTTTCAGATGTATTGTAATTCAGTTTTCATTTGAGATTTAGAGTGAAAACCTAGATAAAATTCTTCTTGGTTGGAAAGAGAAGATATGTGTTAATCCATAGGTGTGAGAAACATGTCATATGATTACATATAATGGTGCCAATTATGGGTACTTAACTCATTTGGACAGTAAATTAGCAGGTAACATGATAAAGATGATGCTCCTTCAGCTTTAGGAACTTGGCTTTAGAAAATATGTGTTTGTTTGTTTCATTTTATAGACCAAACATCAGTTGATCTATTGAGCAAATAATAAACAGATTAGTCGGATTAGTTGATCACCAAAGTAAGTGTTGTCTTGATGAATGGCTCCAATCATAGAGAAACCACATGATAAGTAATGTGATGTGCTATTTTCTGTCCACACATTATATCATGTGTGAAATCAAATGAAGCATAATTAAAAGACTCCCTAGGCCTGAACAATATCATAGCACCCTGAAATCCATGTGTGCTGTCTGGGGTTTGTCAACCACCCACGGCTTGCCTCAGTTTGATCTCCGCGTCTTTTATACACAGCAGAAATGCAGTTATCTGCCTTATTTGTATTCTCCTCTCCTTCCATTCCATATTATCTCCCCTCCCTCCTTTCCATAGGGGATTTACACAGACATGTATTCATAGTGAATGTCAAATGCCAGTCAGTCCTTACAAGCTCACAATTGGTGCATTAATAAGAAATTGCGAAAACTTGCAGCTGTGAATGCCCCTCACTGTTTTTTGGTGGACAGTAGTTGAGTTCATTCAATGACCCAAATGTTCTTCTTCATGCAACATTTTTCTTTTAACTTTCTCGGAAAAGTATTTGCAAAATTTTCAGTCCCTCATCATGCTGGAGCCACAGGGGGTTGGCGTGTGCAGTGCCGACCCATCAGTTTTGAAGGACAGAGTAATTTGATTTGGGAGATACATATGGACAAATCGGTGCGCTGTAGTTAGCTATCCTGTAGCCCTCTCACGCATTAGTGATATAAGCTATACCCACAGAGCTCTCCACCTGGAGTCATTAAGGCTGTGTTAAATGTAAAACACAAGGTTAAAGTCCTGTTAATCACAGGGGTAAAGGCCTGTTAAATTCATCTTCAGTAAACAGCTCTCTACTGCTTTGAAACCTTGGCCTCATGTTTACATATTTTGATATGTAAATGATTCATACCAAAAGATTTGGATTTGGTCCAGTAGTATTTCCACTAGAAGTGCTTTTTTTTAAGGGTGCTCGGATCAGGATTTTTGTAACTCCAAACTTTACTCAGCTAAAGTAACTTGTTGTGTTGTCTGCAGTTAAACAGTGAACTGCAGTGTTAAGCTGCAGTTCACTGTTTAACACTTCATGTTCATATGAACAGAAACTCTCAGTCCTGCTGTGTGTATTGCTCCACTCTAAGCTATTAGCTCTGTCAGCTGTTAGCGCTCATGCTGTAGGACTCGAAACAAACCGAGTTGCATTGTCCTCCCACTTGCGGATGACAGAAAATGTACTTATTGCGAATAGGCAATCCTGAATGATAAATTCAACTGACTACATCTGACTACGACGGAGTGTGTCTTCTCACGCTATTACCATAGTTACCCTTCTCTCAACAGCTCTGTGTCAGTGCTAGTTACAAACACTGGCTGGCAACTCGGTGCAAGACCTAACGATATGAGAATTGTTCCGCGATACTGGTCCATCTATCTCCTCGGTCACAAACAGCTGGCTGGCAGGACCTCACAAATATGTTGTACTGGTTAAACCAATGGGCGCTTAAAATCCATATATATATCGACAGGAGGAGCGCTTGTGAGCTGTTAGCAGCAGGCGAGCAGCAGAATTCTGTGCTGTGGGTGTCTGGCATTTTAGCAGCACATAGAGAAACTCTGTTGTGTGTTTATCTGATGGACTCTTCTGAACGGGCGTTATAGAGACCATTGATCAAACTTTTAACTATGTATATCGGCTGAAAACGATCGGTGTCTGATCAATCAGAGCACCCTTACTTGTTTTTGCCGCTAACAGGCTGAGGTTGTTATTATAAGTGTCTGACATCATTAGGGAAACAAGATAGACCTCCTTGTTAAAGAGTAAGAACCCTTTTGTAACCAGATACTCAAGTATTGCTCTGAAATCTTGCAAAATGCAAGTTGTTGCAGGAAAACTTCACTGGAATCTAGGCTTGCTGCGGTAGTCGGTGTTACTAGTGTTACATGGTAGTTGAGCATAATACCCATTACATTACTTGCCCATTGTCTCCACCGTCGTTTTGCTTTTTTGCTAAAAACTTAATCACAAGACGGATGTTACAATTAAAAAACTCTGCAAAGCAAAAGCGGCTATTTGGTGTTTAATCCCAATGCTAATCAAGAACCTGATAACGTTAATGAGGGAAAAAGAATTGGTTGCATCACTGAGAAGTTGGAGGTGGGCAGCCTGTCGCCTGAACAGCTAACTAAGACTGCTCCTTCATGTTCCATTACTCCCACAGACTGTATAAAACTACTCCCTGACATAATTCAAATTGACCCACTGTCAAAAATTACGTTGTTTTACTCTATAGATGCATTTTTGATGAATGACAGTGGTAAGTACTGTGACTAGGACTATGGCTTGCCTACTTCTTACTAAGAGTCAACTCATGTTTTGCCAGTTAAATGCTTTCAATGTGAATCTGCAGTAGTAGGAAATGTTAGATTTGCATCCGCAGAGTATGTAGTATGAATCATTTACACACCAAAAATATCTACACCTAGGGCCCAGGTTTAAAAATACTGGAATTCCCCTTTAATCTTTGGTGTTAGCCTCTGTCAAGTTTAAAGTTGGGTCTTACTGAAAGAAGGAAGATCTGAAAAGACACTCGTGAACACCATTGATACTCCCTCCTACCTTAACTTGGACATTGAGTGCATGGTGGATCACATCAGTAAGCTCACTCGCACTTGGGAGCAGAGATATGTTGATACTGTCAGATTTCTTTTTCAGTTTGTAAGTTTTCAGTTTCTGAAATTAAAAATGCTCGGTTAAATCAAGTATATTGTGTTGCCCAAGAAGGCAAGTTGTGCGTTCTTTGCAGTGCAGGAGCCCCGGAGCGAAACTGAAATAAGTGAAGTGATTTGAAATGCGTCTTAAGCCTGCAGCCTGCTTCAGTTTCATGAAAGAAATACAGACTCATTCATCTTTTAAGTGCTTATCACTGTGAGTCATTGCTACTGGAAGTTCAAATGAGAACTGTTTACCAGTAAATCTGTTCAGGCGGTGCGCTCCTGGCCTTTACGTGGATCCTTTTTAAAATGGCTGCATGTTAGAAAAATAAATGCTGTTTGAGCATAGGTGCTAGAATATACTGTGTGGTAATCCTAGCTGCTATATGGTCATCTTTAGCAGTAGTGGTTGTGATTGAGTAGTACTGACTGTTAACAGAAGTGCTATCTGACAGTGATTGAAGAAGTCTAGAGTTTGCCTTAGGTAATAGATTCCCAGACAATATGCTGTTTGTTTAACAGATAATGACGCAGTAGACTGCCTAACTGTTTGATCATCTTTTGTCTAGCTGGGTTTTGAATGTGACATTTCACTGTATGTGCATGTACAGTGGACTCCTTTCTGATGAAAATGTATTACGCAGAGCATTCACGCATTTATAAGGAGGGATTGTCTTTGGGGGGAAAACTCACCCATTATGCCTCTGCAAAGGCTCCTCTTTATCCTCTCAGAATTCCAGCTCTCAACTTTTATTCAACCACTCATTTTCTAAGGGCCATTCATTTTGATTCACTCAAAGTCGAATTCATTCACTCAGTGTCAGTTCTTGAAAAAAAAAAAGAATCAATAATGTGGATTAATCCAGAGATTACTCATGTAGAGCTTTGAACGATTTTCTGTACATGAATTAGTTCTAGTGGAAGGACAGGTGTTGACTTGTGCTCAATTTGAAATAAACAGCTTGTGAAATCTCACACATTTGAGGGGTGTAAATGAGGGAAAAGAGGAGTACAGTACAAACATAGCCTTTCATTACTGTTCACACATGAGAGATGAACACTTGCGTACTGTGGATGGCTTTGTTTCAGCTGCTTCCACACAAGAAAAAACTCAACAACAGTCTTCAAGCTTTATGTGTATGCACTGGCAGAGAGGAGGGCAGGTTCACCTTAAGGGGACCCAAAGCTGGAGGGGACAAGGTGATGCTATACAGGGTTTGTTGTAATAACTGCTGTGGTAACAACAGAGTGGAGCCATTGATTTTATAGTAGTCAGGGGTCTGACAATTTCTTGCTGTTCCCTCAGTTAGAGGCTCCATCTCAGCATCTGTGGAAAATGTTACTGAATTGAAAAAACAAGAACTCAGAACAGATCAACTTCAAAGTCTCCGCTGTTGAAGTGAGATTTTGGAGTTTCTAATAGCTATGGGACAGTTTTTACTCTGTTCTCTGTCTGTGATGTTAGGTGTTGGTTTCAGCATTGCGTCTGTGTGGATTATAGCTAGAAGGCTTCAGATGTGTCCCACTGGCCACAGTCGACAGGATTATTTTAGGGATTAAGAGCCTGGTGCTCTGTACCTTGGTTGCACAGCACTACAGTCTGTCCTCATTCTCCCTTATTCACTGCATCAACTCAACACACCACCCCTAAAATATCAAAACCTCCAGCAACACCACACAGACCTACACCTATGCTCAAGATACAAGAGGGTACCACCACAATGGAGAATTAAAATATAATGAAAGAATTGGGCATTCATGAAAAAAAAAAAAAAAATATTTATGAACATTAGTAGTAATTTTTATATTGTGCATAGTAATAGTGCTTCAACTAAAGTTTGTGTTATTTATTGGCTCATCTTCCAATTATTTTCTACAGTCAATTGTTAAAAAATAGTGGAATTTTTACTTACTTAATTTAAATATCAACAGTTCAAAACCCCCAAATATTCAGTTTGCTGCCGAAAACAAAAGCTGCAAATCCTCACAATTAAGGAACTGAAATTGAGCAATGTTTGGTATTTGTTAAGTGATTAATTTTCTGTTAATCAACTTAAAAGCTCAAAAAGGTGTTTCAAAGGAAATCAGGCCTGTCAGTTTGTCATTCTTCCAAAAATAATTTGTTACTCCGTTAATTGAGTAACATGAACATTTGTGATCTATCCATATAATGATGACACACAGAAACAGTAAGAAAGATTTTTACTTTCCCTTTGTGCAAAATTATAACGACAAACAAACAACAAAAAATAAAGCAGTGGGTCTAAAGCCGTGGGCGCACTGATAGTGTGGGCACCTCCGAGCACAGTTGCTATTTTGGTTCATGTACCGAAGGTGCAGCTGGCAAAGTGCAAAAGGGCTGAGTTAAGGTGAATATCGTTAAGGTGTAGAGGGAGTAGTGATTAATATATATGCTTAGATGCTTAGAGCTAGTCACCTCACTGTCATTGCTCTGAGACAGCTGAGCCAATGACAGTAACGCATGATGACAGCACCACCACAAATTAGGAATAGGTTTCCCAGGAAATCATACTGTTGTCTGGATGTTGTGGCGCCACAGAATGTACACAGAGCACCACAAATCTGCAGCCGGACGCAGATGGTGTGTGTTTTATTAACACTTATTTAGTGCAATGATGATAGAAATAAATAATAGTTAGGTGATGCAGTTTATGTGATCCCATTGATCTAATGTTATTTGAGTCATAATTCCACTGTATTAAACATTGCAGAGGGTTACACCATATCTTAAAATGTAATTTGATCAAATGTAATAAAGGTTTATTGACAGTGTTTTTGATTTAGCCATCATTCTGTTATAACTGCAAGTTTGTTGCAAGTATTACTATTATTTTCTCTTGTTAATAAAATCATCAAAAGAAGTGTCAGTAGAATGATGTTATGCCAGAAACAGATGTTTTTCTGAGACATCTATTCTCTACAGAAGCCCTAAAGGGCCATGCATTCATACATTTTATTTCCTCCGTTTTTCCGTGATAATGAGTTAATTTCATTTGTTTTCTTGAGATCTCAAGTTATTATCTCGAAATAACAACTGCCGTTTACCCGAGATAACAGGATAATTTTCTCGAGATAACGAAACTTTGTTTTCCCGAGATAATGATATAATTAATTTGAGATCTTGAGAAAACAAAACGATAGTGTAATATATTAAACAATTGCAGGAAACATCATTCAGTGTAGCAATTGCATATCGATCACCGCGTCACATATCTTTTCAATCAAGGCCTGACACAGGCTGAAATAGCATTATGCCTTGCTATTACAGATAATATACACGTTAGTGTGCGTAATCTAAAAAGACGGTTAGCAAGGCTTCAGCTATATAGGCGGCGCAATCTAAGTGAGCCTGATGTCGTCGTTAACTACATAGCTGACCAGCTACGAGGTCCCGGGCGTCTCCATAATCTCAGGCCTATCATATCACAGTCATTATCTCGAGATCTCGAATTAATTATATCGTTATCTCGGGAAAACAAAGTTTCGTTATCTCGGGATCTCGAGAAAATTATCCAGTTTTCTCGGGAAAATGGCAGTTATTTTTTCGAGATAATAACTCGAGATCTTGAGAAAACAAATGAAATTAACTCGTTATCACGTGAAAACGGAGGAAATAAAATGTATGAATGCATGGCCCTTTAGGGCTTCCGTAATTCTCATTCATACATCTAACATTTTCCACAAAATACCAACAACTTGCTTTTTGCTCTTTGCACCTGTGGAACACATGCTCTATGCTCAGCACTCCGCGCCAGAATACCTCACCGATGAGCAAACAAATTTCAAGGCCAGGAAATAACTGAGTGCTGCTTATACTGGTTGTTACACCGCCATGAAAATATGACAATAATTTGTAACACAGTAATCGAAAAATGTCCTTTTTGCCAAACAGTGACATTATCAGTTCCTAAATGTACATTAGTAGTTTGTTTTATGTTTTTGTTATTGTTGCTTGGTCTAAAAATTGTTGCAGATGAATTTCTGTCAATTTATCAATTAACAGCATATGTAAGCTTTTAAGGAAAAATGTGAAAGAAAAACATTTCTTCCATGACAAAACTGATGGACTGTTGGTCAAAACAATAACTTTAATATGTCTGCTTGGGCTTTGGGAAATTGTGATGGCCGTTTTTCACCAGTCTCTAACATGCTATTGACTTAATGTTTGATCACGTCATCACAAAAAATAAAAGGCAGACTAATTGTTGAAGAACAATGTGTTCATTGCTTCCCTATAGATAACCTTTGGAGCATGTAACACCCTCACTTCTTTAATGTGTCTAAAGAAGCAAAAGAACCTCAGCAACAAGAAAAAAAAAGACTTCCCAGCAGGAAAGACCTCGGATTTTCACACAACGATCACACCTAGCCTCCTTTCACTAGTGCTTCAACATCCAGTCAGTCAGTGTGAAATACATTTTCTCATTAGAGGATTCATTGGACAGTTGAGCTCTGCTGAGGGCAATGAGTCATTGTACAGGTTGTAGAGCGTACAGTGCAGGTACAGTCATTGCAGCATCTCTCTATTTATGTGTGAAACGGCTAAAATGGAATGAAACATTTGCCCCTGACTTCACGATTAAAAGGGTTCTCCTCATGCATTTTTATGGCTGTATCACTCTCTCTCTCATTATACTCTTGAAAACACTTATTTCATCCAAGCCAGTTAAGTGGGTGCTGCTATTAACAGAAACACAAATGCATTGTCTTAAAGCAGATGTTCAACTCATATGATATTGTGCATTACAAATTCTTATTCCAGTTTAACACAGACTGGAAAGTGAATTGTTTCAGGTGGTCTTCTCAGTGGCTGAAGCTTGATCTACACTTGTGATCAAGTGTCATTCAACATGCCGCGGGACAGAAATGACAAGGGACTGACTGTTTTGATAGATTTGAGTGTTGCTTGTGTTGAATGATCACAGGTGTGAACAGGATGGGAATCACAGGGTTTCTCATGATACGATACGATACGATGCGATACGTGATACATGATACATGATACATGGCCCACGATACTGATAATATCACGATATAGCGATTCTGCGATAATTGATAGATTGCAGGACAATCATATAACTGTCTAACTGAAGAATACAAAGTGCCTGTAAAAAGGTGAAGTGCAGGATTTCTGTATTTATTCACTGCAATTTCGTGTCAGTTTCACAGAATTTGACACAAACTGAGATGAAACACTAAACAAAAAGTGCATAAAGTCTTAGCATAGTGCCTCTTTCACAAACACACCGACTGTAACTTGTCATTGTCCACATGTGCCATCACATAAACTGGCAAAAGACAAACTGTTAGAAAACAGCACAGTTAAGCAGTGGAACAAGTTTTTCAGTCTGTATATTAAATTTACAAAAGTAAATATACAAA
The DNA here is from genome assembly GCF_040436345.1 of Pagrus major. Taxonomy (NCBI): domain Eukaryota; kingdom Metazoa; phylum Chordata; class Actinopteri; order Spariformes; family Sparidae; genus Pagrus; species Pagrus major. Next base: position 18,431,424 of record NC_133225.1, read on the forward strand.
AGTGTATGTAAACCTTTATACATTTTATGTTTATACTTTTTAGAAGCTTAACAAACTTGACTTTATGTAAACCTTGACACATTTTAGTGCTTCAGCTTCTTAAAGCCTGACAAACTTGTTATTGTGTATATCTGGACACATTTAACTGCTTATCGACTTGTTTTATATAAACCTGGAACATTTCAGAGTTTACCAGCTTGCTTTACATAAACCTGAGAACATTTCAGTGCTTTAAAGTAACTTGTATTATGTAAACCTGAGCACATTTCAATTCATCCTCAAATACGCATGTTCTTCTTCAGGAACAGCAACTGATCAGCTGACAGCATGCTCCGAGGTATGTGCACTTCTCTTGACGGTGATTAGCACTGGTATGAGTCTCGTGCATCCCCCCTGTTTGCAGCACGTAGAAATGCGTTTCCCACTCGTTATCGATAAAATGGGCAGTGATTGTCACATTGCATTCACCGCTGCAGGTTGACTTACAACGTCAGCATTAGCCGCTTTCTCAACGAGGAGACCAGGGTGGTGGCGTTGTATGTGGCTTCGGATGTTCATGGTGTTGCTGTATACTTTACTTTTACCAGACATTTCTTGGTCAATTTGTCAAATTGGCAGGGAAATCTGTTTAGAGCGCCTTATTTTTTTAAAAGCAGCGTATCGATACTCATATCATATAAGGAAGGACAATGATATATTGCCGTATCTATATTTTGTCCTACCCCCAGTGACCGTATGTGTAAGACAAGCTGTGGTTGGAGGTGGAATTTTTCCTTTGTTATAGTTTGCCATTTAAAATATGGCTTTTTCTTCAGCCGATACCGTTAACCGATCATTACCTGCTACTCATGGACACCTTTAATCATTTCTTCTTCTTTGTGTTCATTTAGATGCCTACCGCCACCTACTAAGAAAGAAATTTGGCTTGAATTATTGGGTCTTTATATAATATAAATTTCGTATCAGGCATCTTGTTTCTTTCCTTTATTGAAATTAAAATATTTCCCTCCTCAATTTCAATTTCTTTCTGTACCATGACTAAAACCCATTATATATTATATGTTAAGTGACATTTTAAACTTTGTTCTGTACTTTGTACTGAAGTTAAAGCTGCTTTCATCAATATTTTTGTATAAACATTGGATGAGTGTCTTTGGTATTAAAATGGTCGCTTGTAGTGACAAACTCAGAAAATACTAGTTCCTCTCAGGTCTATGAAGCAGTGTTGCACCTTTCAGCTCATTGTTTTGCGTTTTATAGCCTGGTTCAGTGTCACTACTCTATAAACCCTTTACTTTTAGACAGCTCCATGTCTGCTGGATGTGAAAGTAGACAACTGCTTGCTAGCCTTCACATTTCACAAAAAAAAGAATAGAAATACAAACTCAGACTACATTTCATCTACTGTTGTTGGAGAAAAAAGGTAAAGGTGCCAGGTCAGTGTTGTGCTGTTTCTCTTTAAATTGAGCCAGGAAAAACATTCAGAATAGCGAGCTCGCATGGGGTCTGCATGGCTTAAAGTTTAAATGTCCTATGTGTTTATTATATAACGGTTACATAACAACAAATCTCAGACTACAGGGGGAATCACCCATGAGTATATCCATTGCTTCTGCCAAATGTAGAGAAAAAAACTGCTGAAGGTGAACTACTAGACTGTGAAACATTTGAATATGTTTGCAAGACGAGATCTGTGGAATCGGTGCCAGGGAGAATATTTGCAGCTGAGGAACCTAGAAAACAATTAAATAAAGCAAATAAGAATCTGGGTCAGAATGATGCCCCAGCGCTAATTATGGCATCCGATCAAAGTGCTTGAATGAGTTTGGCTAAACGGATTACAATCTGCTTCTCTTACCAGCTGCCATACTGTAATTAATGGTTTGTCGTCATTCTCCATTCATCTGAGGTGCTCAAAAAACACCAGCTTATCAGTTTCCTTTTTTCCGCATTGTGCATAATCACTGGGGTTTGAATTGAACTCTGTTATTTGTGAGCCAAAATACAGAAAAAAAGGCTTGTAATGAGCCTGGTTCCTCTGCAGTCGCTCGTCAGAAGCAAGGATAAATAAAAGTATCAATTAGTGCATGTTTCAGGTGTCAAAGCTGCTTCAGAGCGGATGCTCTGAGGTCTGTGGAATAATTACCTGAGCTTTGTATAAACCATAGGAAGTCTGCATCCCAGTGGGCTCCTACAGAAATGGGGCTTGATGAAAGCAAAGCCCACCTTAGGTGTTATTAGTTTTGTGCAGCTATGCCTGATCGAGGGGATGCACATGGGGCATTGGAAAGTCCAAGCTATTATCATGACTTTGCTGCAGTTTCCAGGCGATAGATTTCGGTACATGATGTAGCGTACGTGTGTTTTCTAAGTGTTTTTCATGGTATATTCCAAAGTTCTCAGAAAAATCGAAACTAAAATGGCTCAGTAGAGTGCATTCCTCCACCAAGGCCCAACAGTCCCCTTTCAAACCTAATCCAATATCAAACTCGATATCCCTGTATCACTCCAAATTTTAAACCACCCATAACTGCTTAACCATAATTTAAGCTTGCCAGATCTAGGATCTGCATCAGATTGTACTCTACTATATTTACAAAAATATATAGAAAAATGCCTTATCTTGAAAAAGATTCTGGACCCATCCCATTATCCGGGTCTACTCTGGGTCAAGAGTCATTCGCTGTACAGATTGTAAAGCCAATTGAGGCAATGTGATTGTGATTTTGGGCTATACAAATAAAATTGATTTGATTTGATTAGACCCATCCTCCATGCAAGTTTCATGGAAATCTGTGAATTCCTGCTGACTAACCATCAAAGCCCCAACAAATGGACACGGGTGAAAACATCACCACTTTGGTGCAGGTAACAAACCAGACAAGGCAAACTTACAAAAGCCAACTTCTTAAGATACCTTAACAAATTATTGTAATCACTAAAATCCTTGCTTTTACTGGTATTAAGAAGGATCTACTCTGGCTTATGTTTATCTGTAAAGATGACAAGCAATCAAATAGTCCAGCTTTGTGCTGGTGATTCACCATCTCTGCATTGAGTAAAAACAAGCTGGATAAGATATTATATAAAGTGAGATTCATGTTACGTTGTAATGATTGTCAGGGAACGTACTCAAGTAAACCAGTATTGATTTATTCTGTCTTCTGTGCAGACAACTGATTTTTAGCGAGTTTGTTGATGTTTCAGGCAGATTTAGGCCACTGACGAAGTAGTGTATGTATTCATTGTTTTTTTCTATCAATGTTTTGCCTTGAGTCTACAGTCCATCAAATTGGTTGATATCACAGACTGCCAAAATGCTCGGCCTAACAGCATCCTAGATACACTGACAAACTCATGCCAGACTTGTGATGTGTTCCCACGTAGTTCCAATTCAAACCGGCAGCAGTTCAGGACGGAAGCAGCCAAAGCAAGCAATGACACCTGAGCCAAAGTGCTAATGTGAAAATGGCTTATTTTGAGACACAGCTTTGCGAGGAGGTGTAGAGATGCAGGCATCTGTATGACTCCTTGGTGTGAGATTACAAAGGCGGTGAGATAACAATAATAATTTCTGGGGTAACAGTGATAAGCAAACTGCAAAAACAGTGGAAGAACATCAAGGACTGTTTCATCAAGATGGAAAAAAAATGTCAAGACTCCTGGTAGAGATCCCGGCTGATAGAAGTGTCCTCCAGCCAGGCTCCTGGCACTACGCTTTGTATGAGTGCTCCTTTGTCCCAAATCTATCCTTGGATGGAGGCCGTTAAAAGTTTGTTATTTCTTGCTTTACAGAGAGTAGCAGCTGTGGTCAGCACTTTATATAACTGCAGTAAATTATAGCCAAACTGTGAGTGTTTTGAACAAACCAATCATATGAATGGACAGCAGAGAGGCAGGTTATGCAACAGGAGTGAGTTTGAGACCTTTTGATAAATGTGTTTAGCTTTAAAACCCAGTCATCATTGAAGTATATCGTGACTGACATGCATTCAAGCTGACCGTGGCTTCTGATCTCTTTTGATGGAGTACACTTTTTTTAACAGCCACCTGCTTGGATGAATATTTGATTCTGAAAGGACAATTTGGGGTGAGAAGAGAGAAAAATCAATAGCAACTACACTGGAGAAAAACATTGTTTATAGTTACCCTGTTTTACAAGGATATAATGATGAAAGCACAGCAAGTTGTTGACAAGTTGTTCACATCAGTGGTTGTGGGCTGGAAACAGGTGCATTGTGCTTTAATGTTCAAGCCTTAAACCGGCACACTCAGCAGTCCAACTAAAGTGTGTGAAATTATTAGTCACTGAAGGCCTGTGATCATTGAGGTAGGCAGCAAGCCATGCTACACTTAAAAGCAGTTTCTCTCTAAGGCAGAAAATGCATTTAAAATGAGCTTTATTTATATCATTGTAATACATTTTTACATAGGTCATGGCATGAATTTTTAAAATCCTGGGAGCTAAATATGCACTTGAAGCCCATAGATCTACCATTATCTGAAAATAATATATAAATAATCCTTAATAAACTCCAGAACAAAGATCAAGTGTATTCCTGGTTTGTTGACAAAAAAGCAGAAAATGAGTGAAACTTGCCTTGAGGCTCCTTCAGTAAATCTTGCCTTAGGGCCAGGAGCACTACGGCTCAGGTGGTCAATGGGCTAACTAACCGACAGGTCCATGAGGACTTTCCAAAGGACCTGGAGTTCTCTTGTGTGTTGTTTTTATTACTATCCATTCTCCATTGTTTGCCACTTATTTGTCACTTTACCTCCAGGGCGGTGCCTCCTCTAAGGGGAGACCAGCCTCGACTAGACCATTGTCCTCTACCGGCTTTCCTGACAGACACTTTCTTGGCATGGAGGGTAAAGAGCTTTGTGGTTAGTGCCAAACTGATTTCCTCGGTGGCTTTACTACTGGTGCTGGCAGTCTGCATAGCGTGTTGACAACAGCTAAAGAGCCAAACTTGAATGCCTCTTTTGCCACTCATTATTACAGTGTTTGTCACAGAATATGATTCGATTTCATAACTCCAATGAGCGCTGGAATGATGAGTAAATAAACTTCTCTCTGACAGTGGTGACCCCAGCCTCATCATGTCGTACAATTTAGTGACCCTTTGTGTCAGAACAATTAGCTTTCACAAGTATTGCGTTGACAGTTGCGTTGGCCGTGATTATCAGAGTACGGTCCTAGAATACAGCTTATTCCGAGCCAGGGATGATTGATTATTTGTGGCTGGACTGAAGATGTTTGGTGTTCTATTTATGATCACATTTTACTTCACATTTTTGTATTTTAAAAAGAAGTTCCTAACTTGTAGTTTATGCTCACCGAGGCTAAAATATAGATAGCAAAGATGGATGATTTAATATTCCGTAACTCTCGTAAGACTTGTTGTGTTAAAACTTATCGAATGTTTCCCTCTTTTCTGAACCCTTGTGAAACATGTATTGTAAATTACAGTTGTGTTGTCTTCCTCTGACACTGTGAAAAACGTCCACACCAACTATGAAAGTTTGATTTTTCTTCTTCTTTGTCTTCTTTGTCTTCGTCTTCGTCTTCATCTTTGTCTTCTTCTTCTTCTTCTTCTTATCTTCTTCCTCCCCTCCCCCTTCTTCCTCTTCTTCTTCTTCTTCTTCACTATGTTTTAAAGGTGACTACCACCACCTACTGTATCTGAGTGTGTAGATGCTGTGCTTGTTAACTCAATGAAAACAATTGTTGTATTATTGGCTCTGTTTATTGGCTTGAATTTAAGCAATACTGATAATTAGCCAATATTATACATTTCACGATATCTAGCTGATAATTTGTCACTACAATATTTATTGTGCATCCCTAGAAGATACAGCTAGCAGTCTTAACCTTGAATAAAAAAACTCTTCAATTCTTTAGCTTTGTCTGCTGTATTCTGACTTTAGGGACATTTTTCTGATAACCCTAAACACTGTACACACAAGTATTTCTGAGTGGCTATTATACTCACTGTGCATACATGCCTGTGAACAGACTTGTATATTGCAAGTGGCAGATCAAAGGTCTTCATACTAGTTAATACTTAAAACTTGAGCTTCTAGGGGCACTGAAAGGTGAACATCTCTATTAAAATTACATGGAACTAGACAAAGTGAAGCCAATAATTTCAAAGTTATTTCTTACAATTGCATTGACGGGATGGAAGAAACTCTGTTTATGTTTAAGATTAAAACATTTTTTAATGTCAATCTGTCAAATCTCAAGAGAAGACAGGAATGTTAGTAGACATGTTGAATCAACTGCTTGAATATGAATTCATGAATCTGTATGCTACAACAGAACTCTGACTTGTCTATGAAGGAATAACAAAGACATTTCTTCAGCATGGTTTTGCCCGTTTTGGAGGTCCAACAACAACAGAGCAGCCATTCTCGTGCAAAACTATTACTCATGGCTCTGGCTATTTCTGTCTGTATTCGGTTCGAGTCTTATAGCAGCTATGTCATGTTGAGTCACACAGGTGTTGAGATTTCCATCTTTTATGACTCACTGCCTGTAACTAAAAGAACCATATGCTCTCTGGTCTCTTATAAAAAATCAATATCAGGTGGACATTTTCAGGATGTCTGTTCATATACATACAATCTCATTACTTGTGTTTTTGGAAGAATTTAAAAACACACACAATCCTGCACCAAGAGTAAAATTGCCTGCCAGAAGGGGAGAGATCATTCATTAGCAAGAGAGATAAAGGCAATGTATCTACTGAATCAAATAGTATTCAGTCACCAAACAAGATGGCTTGAAAAACTTCAGCCAACTAGTATTTCTGACGCTCTAACCAAAGTGTCTCTTGTTGCTGTAGGTGCTACCTGTTGGATGGGATCTCGAAAGGAGCCTGGCTGAACCGCTCAAGCATCATTTTCGCAGGGAACGACAAGTGGTCTGTTGACCCACGTGTGTCCATTGTGTCCAGCGTCGGAGACAAACATGAGTACAGCCTTCAGATACAGAAAGTGGATGTAACTGATGACGGGCAGTACACATGCTCCATTCAGAGTGAGCGCAACCCACGGCCAAAGCTCCTCAACCTTATTGTTAAAGGTGCGTATAACTCATCCTTGTTGTTCTGTGCAGGCACTTGTCCATGTGTGATTTCAATAGCATGTCTGTCAATAAACTTGTGTTGTCCATGTACATGACAGCAGGGCTTTCCCGAGCTGTTTTCAACTACAAAACAGTACATGAATAACTGTTCCAAGACGTAATGGTTGCAGTTTATGGCTCTAGAGGAAGCTGCATGTAATCTCAGTGATGTCACTCAATGGCTGAGTTGCATTGTGGGTAATGTAGGCTTCAGGTATTGTAAAAGGAAGAACAAAGTGTGGAAGAAAAAACAGTGATCTCTCTGGTTCTGCTGTATTGATTTTGAAGTCCAACAGTGTTACAGGAGTGCAAATGTAGACCAGTAGACTGTTTTTTCAAACCTGGAGCCGACAAAGCCGACTACTTTATTCACATCTGCAGTAGTTCTCCCCAAGACCTGTAAACACACTTTAATGTGTAAAATTGGTGGAGTTACCCTTTAAGTTCTTGGGGTGTTAATCATGTATTATCTGCTCTAACTTTACACATTTTTGTACAAATATATGGTAACACTAACGGTCTAAAATGATGTGAAATGGTCTCCAGTGTATCTGGCACCATCTTTGTTTCAAAAATGTCTGTCAGTGTCTTATTTCAGAGTAGAGCTTGAGCTCTTCGGCTTTGTTTGAAGCAGTAAAACAAAAATCTTCAGCAGAGAAATTTCTTCTTTAGAGACAAACTGACAGTGTAGGGGTACATTTTGTGCCTGTAGGCTATGCCACACAAAGTAGAAGCTTGTTGGTTTAAATGACTGGAGGCTCACTATGTAGGTTGCTTTAATCAAGCCTCCGTGGGTTTTGTCACAGCAGGTAACAAAATAAGACAAGATTCTCAAGACTCTTAAAGAAATTTGTCTTGTTAGTTGATTCTCTGTGTGTCATGGGATTGGTTAAGAGGTGCTGATGCTGTGAATTTGCCTTTAACACAATAAAACTGTCGAAAACGGGGCTCCATCTTAAGGATCTCTATGTCTAACAGGTTCAATAGGTGTAGTTTGTTTCATGGGGCATTAAGTAGGCTGTTTTGGGTACAGAGAGCTAATTAACGACAGTGTCCTAATTGTTACTTGTTGAAGTAATACGGTGGTGGCTGAGTGTTTATGCTAAAAGATCAGACTGAGGATTAGCAGCAAGAAAACAACCCCTACTGAAAATCTATCTTCCACATGCCATGTTCTATTTCTTTAATAGGTTGATGCAAAAATTCTTGCATGGTTCACTGGGCTCTGCATATGTTTAAGTTGGAATATTAATGAGGATGTGATGTTATTAGACAACCTGCCAAATGAAAACACACTTCTTTACCTTCTGTTTTTAATTTCAGTATTTTTCCACAACATACTGTGATGGCCTGCATTCATTGCCCACTTTTAACATCCTCATTGTTTCCCTGAGCAGGGATAAGATGTATTACAAGTGCGTTCCAAATTTCTCTGTTTTGTGGTTAGGATTCATTTCAAAGGAACATACTGCTGAAATATCCATACTTCCACACAGGCAGCGTAGTATTAATAGAAGAGTTAAGGGTCAGACACACTTTTTGTAGAAGTGTGAGCTGTGATATGTGAAATGTGAAAGTGGAAACAGCTCTCCAGCTGGCAGTGCCTTTATGACATATGGAGTGAGGTTCGGAAAATTATTTTAAAGGTGTGATCATTCCTGTTATGTGTTTAATTTGCTTTAAACCGTAAATGGAAATATCTGTTTCATCTTTATCCACACTGCCCTCGTACCGAGACACTGGAGCTTGTCAAGGGAATGATGGGAACAGTCAAAACAAATCAGCATTTATCTGTACAGGTGTTCATACCTGTTATGAAAACACCAATAAATAGCACGCCATGAGCAATATCCCAGAAAGCAATTTGCCCTCTTCTCATTTTGTTTTTCTAGATGTTCTGGGCTGCTGGCTATCACATGTCAGTATCCATCTTCTTTCACTGTACTTATAAAACTGATTGCTAGGTGCAGGGCGGTGCCGGGGTTGGTTTAAACATGCCCTGAGTGCCTTTTGAATGATTGTGGATGTTTATGAAGTTGTCGATTAAACTCACGCAGCAGATAAGAGTGCAGCTCACCTCACTTGCCTCACAAAATTGGTTACAAACCTGTCCCATTATCAGAGGGTCACAGGATCAAACCCCTCTCTAATTTGTAAGTATACTTGATAGAGACACTGAACATCTACTGGCTCACTAATTGTTTGTTTATAGTCATTAGCTCAGTACCTTCAATGTAAATGCAGTGCACTATCAGCACTTGTCAACTTGTCAGAGCCCCACAGTGAGTTGCGATTACAGTGACTGTTCCAGAGCTGTAAGGTCACAGGGGCAACTCTACCACTGCCAAAGTGTCCATCAACAGCCTTATGTCTTGTTAAAGACCCTTCAAGTAAGCAATCATTCCTTTTGTAACTTTGTTCTTCTTTTGTCCTTGTTTCCTTCTTGTGAATTGTCACTCTCTCAGAACCAACTGTCCCAACTTAAATGGATCCATTCAGTCAGAATCTAGGGCTGTCTTGAAAACCAGTTTTTGGGCTCCTTAGCTTTGGTAGTACTCAGAGCGAATATTCAAAGCTTTGTTCCAGGGGTCGAGGGGATTTGTCTATTTCAACCTTTTCATAGAATAGGCTATATTATGTTATTCCTCAATTCAGCATTTTAAGTAGTTTTCTCTCTCCTAATTTTCCACCTTATTTTAGTGTTTGCTCACTAACTACTGTGATCTGCTCACCTTGCTTTTCCCCTCAGCTTTTTTCACCACTGATCTCTTTATTGCACACACACCAGCGGCTCACATCTCTCTCTCCCTGTATGTGCCCCTGTAGGCCATGTGTCGTCAGCAATGTTTTACATTTTATAGTTGTCCAAAAAAACCCACACCTTTCAATTTGGAATTTTTCCTCCATTGATTTCATTTTCACAACAGCAGTTGAGCAGTGTGTTGAGAAAGCTTGTTGTTCATGACGCACACCATCAAAATGATCCAAACCAATGTGGTGCCGACCAACTGCACTTACAAGCTTTTACAAAACAGTGGCATTAATACAGTAAACAGAAGAAGATGCATCACAATGCATTTATAGGAGGGATGTAATACCTGGGCTGATACCGGAGAATGTCTCTCACTTTGTCTGTGTGTCTGCAGAGCAGGTGCAGGTATTGGAGAAATAGAGCGATGGGAGATTGTCCACCAGTAAATCAATCATGGACGGTGTTGTTCTCTCAAACTTGAAAAAAGAAAAAAAAGTAAGGCTAAAATGGGTCATTTAATATACTTCAGCGGCTGTTAATATACTAGGGCGGCCTGACCAAGTAAAGTCTATGTGTGGGAAACACACATGCCATGTGTAAATGAGAGAGAGAGAGAGAGAGAGAGGGAGAGAGAGAGAGCAGCTCTGACAGTAAAATAATGTAATCATCAATCGATGAATATTAGTTGATATTGTGGGCACAAATAAATGAATTTATTGGAAACCCCATTGCCATCAGTATGCATTTTTTGTGAAATAATAACAACTATTTGTAGTTTGCCTTTGTTGATAGTCTATATTTAGCTAAATATGGCCGTAGTTGCAAAAACATGAGCAAAGCTAAAGGGGAAACAAGGTGGGCTGCTCAGGCCTGTGAGAGCTGATCAATCAGAGCAGACTGGGTTTTTCAGGAGGGGGGCCTTAAGAGACAGACACTAAAACGGAGCATTCAGACAGAGGATGAATAGAGGCGCTGCAGCAATGAACAGTATGAGAATATAATGTGTCTTTTGAACATTAAAGCAAAAAAACAGCATGAACCTTAGAAATAGCATAATATGGGACCTTTAAGACAGATCAATAAAGGAGAATGTGTGGGAAAAACAGAGCAATGGCATCATAATCGCACTTGGAAACAAAAGATAACCAGAGTTTTGAGATCAGGAGAGAAAAAAAGTTATATCAGTGTAGTCCCAGAAGTTAGGGCCAGCAATCATGAAATGCCCTGAGGTGGTTAAAATAAGGTCTAACTGCAAGTCCAGTGATTATGAAAACAAACTCCTGGGATGGATTATTCAACATTATAGGCTATATAAAGCCCTATCCATGTCTACTTGTTTGTTTCCTCTAACTTATTGTGCTCTAGCTGTCAGACTCACCTCATTGTTCCTGATGTACTGTCCTGAGAGTGAGTGAACTGTAGAGTGTGGTGAGTATTAAAAGGGGCCCCGGGCTAAACTTAGAAAGACTGTAGTGTCAATAAGCTCCGATGTTATTGGTTCTGCTAATGGTATTGGAAAAATTAAGGCATTCATCTATGATGGATATTCACTATTCCCAATCCTGAACAGAGAACTCTGTGTCAGAGCCTGTCCTCTGCAGGGGTCTGTGACATAGACAGAGACACAGACACCCTGCTCCGAGTGGCAACGGCGGAGAGAGCTAAAAGTTCAAAAGTGTGGTTATACTTAACGAGAATTGATGCAGACAATGCTCTTCTTTTGCATGTAAGGGTGGGAACACGAGCAATCTTTCAAAAACATCTAGCAAAAGTACATCACATACAGGCAGAGCAATGGGGTTTTCGACAGAATAGCTTGTAGTTCCTCTCCTGTTTTCCCATCTACCTCGGGTATGTTATGTTAGCAGGAGCCCACACAGAGTTATAGTTATACAAACATGGGTTGATAGCTGTGAGTAACTATTCGTTAGCTGTTGTTGTTTAGCTATGCGGTCATGAATTATGTCTGACATGGTGAAAGTATCATTCAAACTGTCCTTCAGATACGCTCAGACTCAAGTATAATTACATCCAGCAATTAGGCTACTAATTTAGCTATTTTCTGAATGACAGTTTGGAGGATTCTTTCACCATTTCAGACAGAATTCATGAATGCATAGCTAAATATTTAGCTGATTAATAGTAACGGTTATTATCCCATGTATGTATGTATAAACTGTAGTCATGCTGCAATCTGCAGTATGCTCATACATGTTACCCGTGTTACCATTGTGTTTTTTTATGTTGTTGTTGTGAGTAATAATTTAATTTGTTTTACATTTCTTTAATCACAACATTTTAGAGTCACTAATAGTGAATTGCTCAACGTGGCTGTTAAGATAGTTATTTGTTCAAAGTAGTGCCGGCTCAGAATTCAAGAATGTTTATATAGAGTACGAGAAAATAAAGCAATCGTTCATTCTATTCTTAAATCGTTAGTTTTTTTCTCTTAAAAAGTTAAAAAAAAGAACTGATAAGAGTATCGATAAGCAGTATCGGTAAGAGTAGAAGTGCCATTAAAACCTTAACGATACCCATGCCTATAAGTGAGTTACAATTAATGACATTCACACTGACAGCAAGCAGCGCTGCTTTGGCTCAAGCAGTCACTTTGCCTGTGCTTCAGCGACATTTTACAGGTACACCGTGCCTGTAAATATACATGTGATAAACCGAAGTCAGCAGCTTGGCAGGCAGTAATGGTCACTACAGGACCATCATGTTTTTGTAGATGTTGGCTTTCTGAAGAACATTCTGTAATGGGAATCTTACCAGGGGTGTTTCGGGTCATGGCAGCTCCTCACCACTGGCCATATGGCCACAATCAAACCAAAGCTAATGTGCCAGCTGTCAGCTGTATAATATGTTTTGCAATGACCGGAATTCCTGATGGATGTGACCTAGCGGCTCAGATTTGGCAGCTTTTGACATACAAATACTAATTGTTGTTCTGCAGTTCACAAATGTAACATGTTGATGATTTCAGCCAGAGAGGTCTATCACTTATACTTAGTGACAGGTGTTTTTATTCAACAGAAACAGCTTAATATGACTGAAAAAAGCTCAGAAATAACACTCTGTTTTGAAACCCCTGTCCTAACAGCTCCACGGGACATTTACAATTAAGAGTCAAGAAGTAAGAGGAACAATAAGACAACACAACAAAACAAAAATATTATAAAGTGACAGCAACAGAAAGAGACGTGGTCAGTATATTGTTATTTGAGATGATGATGGACAGTGTAGAGCATGAAAAGAAAGTGGAATATATAAGTTTGTTATTTGAACTTTTATCAGCTATTAGTAAAGCTTGATGGTGTTATGATCGTGTTATGTAAATCTGATACTGTTTAGTCATCAGGCAAATGGGTCGCCAGCCGTTGAGACAGAGTTGTGTGTCTGAGTGTGAGCTGCAGGCAGGAAGTATGTCGAAGTACAGATGACTCACTCCAGCTGATAAATGCCTGCAGTCATGTCTCTGATGGGGTGCTCAAGGTAGTTAAAAATTTGCTTCATTAAATTGCCAGCCACTCTGCCATTTCTTTATGTACAGCTGTAACATATGTGTGGTGTTATAGCTCCTCTCTTACTTCACATCATATTGTACCTTTGTTTATTTGCTTTGTCAAAACTCTGTGTGTTGTGAATCATTACCTGTCACCATGCGATACTTGTGTACACATGCGTAGGCCCACTCATGGAGAACAGAGGGATTTCGTTACAGATGAGATGCAGCAGGGGAGCAGCTCTGTCATGATGCCGAGGCTTCTGGGAGCATGCTGTTTTTTCATCTTCTGAAAGGGAGGAGAAGACTTGCTAAGAAAAAAAAAGTATAGACACTTTAATCTGGGCTTTTCAGTCCAAGCATACAACATTTATTAATGCTGCAACACGAATGTTACAGTTGAAGTAAAAGGATTTCATGGCGTTGGATTTTTTGGCACTTTTGCTTTGCTCGACTGTGCTCCATGAGGAGTAGCACAGAAAATGGGAGCAAGAAGGGATTACTGTGTACGTATGGAAATATTCAGTGGTCTCAAGTCATTTCAGGTGCATGGTAGGGTCCTTGACCAGCTGATCCCCCAAGCAATTATGCTTATCTGAAATGCATATCTGTGTCAGCAGAGAACGGTGGCTTTCTTGTATTTTGTCATGTTATTCCAGTTTTGTCAACACATATATATTTCAATATTTTTACCATGGACAGAATAGATGAATAGTAGAATACCACTTTGGAACTGTTGCTGGTGTGAGGATTTTTTGTGAGGATTTTTTATGGAAAGCCATCATTACTTCTACTGATGATGAAGATGGAAATATATTCAGCACTTTGCTTCATAAATCCCTAAATTCATAAATTCCTTATCAGTAATGACTTGATGATCCGGGAACCCACTGAAAGTGCTTAACACTGTGGAACATGTCTAGCTTTTTTATAAACTACATCATTTCTGAAGTGTCATTCCATGTGTCATGTCCTTAACTTTGTCCCTGTAAACTATTAATGAGAAATAGCCATTAATTTTGCCATTGGAGCCAAAAATGCAGATTTTTTTTTTCTTTTTAATCACTGCCCACGGGAATTTCACCTTATTTGAACGTTACTACAGTTTTCCAGCAACAGGAATCTTTAGTTAAGGACACACTTCTTAACACATACGTCACATGTCGCTGCATTAGGGGCAGGAGGTTAGTTATGGCTGTGACTCCTCGCTCATCTTCGCAGATTCATTTAATCTCTGCGTGACATTTATCCCCCTCTGAGATCTTGTGTCACCTCAACAAATTAGTCGTTTGCATCTGTGCCTCTCCCCTCATAGCTCCATTGCCATTAACATTAAACAGCACACATGAGAAATGAGAGAATTGAGGAATTGAAAACACACTATTGCACAGGCATTACAGCTCTGAGTTCAGAGTCATGTGAAGTAAAGGCCGCTGCCTGAAGCCTTGCCTTTTTGCAAATGAAAGGACTCTGAAGCTCCACATGCTGATGGTTAAAAATAAGTCAATGCAATACAGTAGGTGAGAGCTGCTGGAAACAAGGTTGTCTATGCAGTTAAAACAAACTGTTTTATGGAATTGGTGCTACATGGACAGAGAAGACTGCAGTTGCTCTGAAAGTATAAAATGTAGAAAACATACAACAACATTCTTCTGGTATTACAGCTAAACAGTACACCAAGAATGTTTCTGAAAATGTTTTAGAAAATGCAGGAACAAAATCTGGATTCATATTTAAAGAGCACTGCCTAGTTTTGACAGATCTGAGTTTGGTGACACCCGAGAGAGAGAGAGAAAGATAGGAGCGGCTCCCTTTATTGTTTATTGTTTATTAAGGATCCCCATTAGCCGACACACAAACGCCAGGCTAGTCTTCCTGGGGTCCTTTTCAAAAAGTTCAATATGAAACAACAATTCACAGATCCAGTTACAAAACATACACAGATCTAGTTACAATAAAAGAGAAAGGAACAGAAGAAAAGAGAAAAACAGTTCCCAAAATGGTAACATTAAAGCCTAGTAACTCTCAAGTCTGAAAAGTGACTTTACATGTTTCTTAAATGCTTTTTTTCTTGGAATAGTCCTAATATTTAAAGGAATAGTGTTCCATAACGAAATGGCTCTATATACAACAATGCTTTTCATTGAATTAGTTCTTGGTCGTGGTAATGCAAGTAGACCTTGAGTTGAAGCTCTGGTACTGTAGTGATGAACATCAGCATTATAACCAATCTGATTAGAAAGGGCTGTAGGATACTTGCTGTGAATAATGTTTCGAATAAATAACAATAACCTGCTGGATAACCTATGAATAACCTTCGGCCATCTAAGACAAGAATGCATTCGGTCAACACTAGATCTTTCTCAGCCCAAACTCTGTACTCTTTTTTTCTGTTGAGGCAGGCATACAAAAAATGCCAAAGAACCATCTGTAGTTCAGGCCTAGTGCTGGCTAAAGTCCACTGGATGACACATTTTGCATCAATAGGCGGACCTATGTCGGCAAATGAGCAGGAAGTTCTGGGTGCAGGCAAAATAAGGTTTAGAGAAGACCGATTATATGCTCTGTTGTTGTTAGCCGTGCTGGGTCAGGCATGTGTAAGTTGACCAATCAGAGCAGACTGGGTATTCCAGTCCATATTTAAAGAGATGGGTGCTAAAACAGAGCGTTTCAGACAAAGGGGGAAATACAGTGCTGCAGCAATGGACAGGATGAGAAAACTTGTAGCATGTAAACCTTTTCTGGTAGTAGCCTAAAATAAAATGATGAACCTAGAATTTAGCATAAAATGTCACCTTTAACATTGTTCATTTACCATATTACCCACATTGTAATGATAGAGAGCTGGTTAAAATTGGCAAAGTTTGCCTTTTAATGTGCTGTGCAGTCGTGCAAAAATGGAATTTGACTAATATTCTATCACGATGCACAACTCCAGATCTACCTGTGCCTAAATGGGTCTCTAACATAATCTCAGCTAAAGGCTCTTAATCATCAGGGCCATCAGGGTCTGCTGAATTACATAAAGAGCCCATGTTTTCTGCCAGGTACATTTGGCACAGGTAACTGCGGATCAGTTAAACCCGTCCTTTAAAGACTTGAGTTAACAAGATTAAAGTGAATGGGTTCTGCCTTGTGGCTGTGCACTGATTATTGAGCTAAACTGTGATATCAGTGACATCACTGACAACCCTATGAACCATTATGGACTCCTGGACCACATTAGCCAGGCTCTTATACTACCCTACTGTAGCCCCGGTCTTCATCTGCTTATCCTCATCTCCACCATGCATGCGCTGACCTATTTACAGTCTATCCTGACCATTATCTGATGTAGGATACAGAGGAATGAGAGATCGGTATCAGGCCCAACCCGCCCCTCTACACATCACGTGACTCCTCCTCAGCCGCCATTCTTTTTCCTCCCTCTCTGTTAATTAAGATTGTAGATGTGATAATGTATTAAATATGCACAGCACCTCTCATCTAAGAATATCTTGTCACAGCGAGGAGGGGGAAGAGGCACACTTCCCTTCACCAGTAACTGCCGACATGGGCTCTGGTAATTCTGGCTTTCATCAGAGAAAACAGAAAACTGCAGGCAGAGGTGTTGAGCTTAAAAAATCATTCAGATGAATCTTGCTGACATACTGTTATGTGAACCAGTTTTGATAAATACAAAGTGCCTGTTCTTAGCGTGCATCTAACACCAAACTATCACAGGATCATGCAGTGTAGAAACCAAACTCAATACAGTAGATGAGATGCAGTATATCTGTAAAGGATTTTATATAAGACTCGGTGAGATCTAATACTTCATAGGGTTAGAAATTTCAAATATGGGAGGCATAATCCTGTATGTGATGAAAATGCTTTGGACATTAATATGGATCAGAGCGGATCTACAAGTGAAAACTCATTGCCCACGCCCGCCGAGTGAGTCAGTCTGGGGAGAGTGTTTCTCAGCAAGTAGCGAAATGGAGGGTTAAATCTCCAGGTCGACGCTCCTCTCTTTGATGTCAGCACTGAGATAGAGTATTATCACAGAGTATGGCATAAAAAGGCCCAGCAACACTGCAGTTTATTCTTACTATGCTATGAGTCTGTCACTCTCGTTAATTGCCGGTCACATTGGAAATAGATGAGTCCGAAAAGACATTCTTGTCAACTATGCTTTAACGCAACACTCTGCATTAATCCAGAGAATGAACACCTTCTCCATGGCATTGCTGGCGTGGATTCCTTTTGAGTATTAGCTATATCAATACTTTAAAGTTTAAGCATAATTGCAACCTGGCCCTACCTTGCTCTTTATTTAATTAAACATAGATTGCTCTGAACATATTGGTTAAACAATTTCCCATTTAAACTTGATGTCGAGTAGCTTTTAACAGTTAAATGTTAAGTTCTCAGCATTTCATTGAAACTGAAACATAGCCGGACATTTTGTCAATAGTCTCTGCTTGAATGCTGCTATTAGACTGGCAATTTACTATAATAGCCAATAATTGTCTTAAAAAAAGAACTGAGGAAGTCATTCTCCTGCCTGAGTGGCCATTTTAGTAACATAAGGCTCCTCCCACAGGTGTGCAGACTTTATTTCATAACACAGATAAAAGTGGTTATTTTAGTTCACTCGGGCTTGATACCCTCAACTGGAAATTAACCCAGTGCATTTGAAGTGTTAATGACTGCTGAGTGTAGTTAACAAATGACCCCCCTGGCTGATAACCCTCACGCAAATGGCTTACTTGTACAGTATTATGTGGTCTTGTAGTGAAATATGTAAAGCAGTGTTAAGAGGATGGCATAAATTGTAAAGTCCTTTGATACTGTTCTGAAGGACTGTATTAAAGATGTGGCCTCCATCAATATTTAAAACCAATTGTATATCAAGGGGTGAAATATCTTCATCCTTTCATCAGGTACAACCAGGATATGTTATATATGGTTGTATGTGGTACTTATATTCAGGTAATTCAATAAAAATCTTGTTTACTTAGTTTTCAATGTATTTATGAATATTAGTAAATTGAGATAATGATGTCGAGGTTATAGCTCTTTCTCTGGTTTTGGATAAAATAAACATATACTTAATTTTTGTGTAATGTATCTTGAGTTTGTATACAGATACTGCAACGATCCTAATGCAATACTCCCTCATAACTGTATGTGTGATAAGATTTTCGGAGTGCTGTGAGAGGAGGGTGAATCTGTGTTACAGTCCCCAGCTGGAATAACTGTGTATCAAGAGTCTCAGTGGAATAATAATGCATTGAAACATCCTTCCTTGCCATTGATATTGCAGGGGAAGTGTAGAGAGAATATGAGTGTGTCTAAAGGAACAGATTTGCCATTATGGCCCCTGACATTTAGTTAGCCACTAATCATTGTCATTTGTGTGTGTATATAGGTGTGTGTGTGTGAATCCCTATCTTAGCCCCTTGTAAAATTCTCTCCTCTCTGATGTGTTTGCATGTGCATGCAGCATTGTATGTGTGCGTCCTCATGCACGTGTGTGTTTGTGCAATGATGTGGGTCCTCATCATGGAAATAGCTGATATTAGCCATGGTTAATTAAAATGAGTAAGGACAAAGGTCAGCCACTTAGCTCTCACGTCTCTCTTCTCTAGAGAGGGAATAGATACAACACGAGAGGAGAGCAACTCAGGCATTTTTATTTGGCACTTGGAATGGTCTTTGCAGGTAAAACAGCAAAGGTAGACTGCACTCTGTCATTGCTGCTCATTCAGTCTACCTCATTTATTTTAACCAGCGCGGCTCAAAATGTCACAGTTTTCTTAATCTCAGATTCAGAGTGATCCATTATGGACAGCTTGATTCTCACTGCATCACAATTCTGGACCTTTTTTTACTCACAGTGACAGGCAGAGGGATGTTTTTGTACTCTTTGTACTTTGAAACTTATGTGTACAATTGTACATCAAAATGAGCTTCAGATTATAGTAATGGGGTAGATCCAAAGCAGACAATGTAGACTCAACTCCCGAAGAATTTTCTTGGATGCTGTCCCACTTCAATTATCCTTCCTTTCCTGACGTATTCTCTACATGTCTGTCCTCGAGGATGATATCAGATTAATTGGCAGGACAAACTTATCTCTACTGCCGCTCACTGTTGCTGATAGTAAGAAATATTTAGTGGAACCCAGCAACAGTTGTCATGGTGCACAGGAAGGCATGCACAGATGTCTAATTACACTGTAGAGAATAAATGAAATACCAGTGGAATGAAGTGTAAATCAATCATTAGTAAATTCATTTAAAACAAGAATTCAAGAATCATTGATTATTGTAACTCAACTAGTGGCTTTCTTGCTCAAGTAAGTCTGTCTACCAACTGTCATCATGGTAAATTCAGCATAACGTGCATTTCCACACTACTATTCCCATCATTACAACAGCGTAATCTTACTGCAGTTACCTGAAAACTTCACTGAATTGTCTAATTTCAGAGTTATTGTGTCTGTAGGTTGCTGTGTCAAAAACTCATCCAGGCTTTTTGGTTTTCTTCCTCCAGCACATTCTTATTCCCACCTGCAAACCTCTGATTGGCCTGGTTGTGTCTCAACAGAGGAAACAGCAGTCAATGAGCACAACTCCATACCTCTTTGAATCACTCAAATAATGAGAGATGTGGGCAGCAATTCAGAGGTCTGGAACCAGGCTAATGCCACTACCCTGCATGCTTGCTCTATTTTTCAACAGAAAACTCAATCACTAATTAATTCAAAGCACTTATAGCCTCTCTTTTTATCCACATTGGTAAAACGAAATCCTTCCTGCAGATATTTCACGTCAAATGCTGACCGATGTTTGAACAATCCACATTGTTTAGACCACAAGAAACGCCAAACCAGTGACATGCACAAATCTTCCTCTCAACACAGTCATCTTTAGTTGAGTTCATGCTTGAATAATGCTGGTTCTTCACACTGTCCAAAGTGGCCACCATCCAGCCGTCTCTTTGCAGTCTTCTTGCCCTTCTCTGCTTTCTACTGTGTATCTATTTGCACTGTAACAGGGTGGACAGCCTTTCCAAATAGACATACATGCCCAGTGGAAGAAGATGAGCTCTATCCAAGTTGAGAATGCAGATCATGGAGATTTAGGAGGTGCATGAGAAATTCTTCTGACTACTTGATGATTGACAATGTGAAGGTATATGATAAAGAGCTGAACTGATGAATCAATTAATCAATTAGTCAATACAAATAATTCCAATTCTGTCAATCAATCATTTAAAGCAATAATATGTAAAATGCAGTTGATTGTCGAGTCTCATTCCCAGGTTATCAATGACAGAAGCTTTGGGTGTCAGTATTTGACGACCTGGGACTCAACAATCAGCTGTCTTCCTCCAGAAGGTTGAATTTTGTTGCTTCAAAGCCCCCCTCAACGGTCAACGTTCTTTCTCAAACAGACAACGGGGATGTGGTTACAGTCCTACTTAAGCCATTTCCATGGCAACCAGACTTCTAGCAAGATCAACATCACTAGCATGGATTAGCAAGAACATAAATATTGGCATAGATGCGCCATAGCGTGAATATTAGTAGGTGTAGCGATAGTTCTCCTTGGGTATTGAGGAGCTACAGAGTTTATTCATGGTCAGAATGTAACCTGAAATGTACATTTACTTCACTGCTTAACTTTGAGCACATAATTAAGTTATTCATCAAACAATACTTGGCCAACAGTGTGGCTCATCAACATTGTCAGGAAAGCACCAAAGAAAATACCAAAAGTTAGTTTTCTCATTCCTTTACAATAAAGTAAATATCTTTGGTCTGTTGGCTGGACAAAACTTGACATTTTTCTCTCCTTTCTTTTTTTAATTGTGTCTAATTATTATAAGTATTTCTGATTCTGATTAATTAATCAATCATTCAAGGAAATAATCGTTCGATTAATCATTGACAAAAATAATCTGTTTCGGTGTTAGGAGGGTTTTAAAAATGTATCCTATATTACAACGTCTGAAAGTCTTAAGCGCCTACTCAGAAGTTTAAATCTTTCTTGTCCCCGCCTATTTTTAAAAGCATATGAATGAAGTTCGTGTGGGTGTTAGTTTTGATAATGCTCAGGTCAGTCAGTCAACTGGAACGCCTCAAAATACTTCATAAATGCTGCAGAAGGCAAGTGGACATGTCAAAAGCTGACAAAAGCTTTCTGTGGCCCTTCGTCTTTTGGCAACAGCTCTGGGTCATGTAGAGTAAATTAAATCAACTCCATTTCTTTTCTAAGATAATTTTTGTTGAATTATGTTCATGAAGGCAACTCCAGAAACACTTTAATAGATGAGACAGTCAAAGTGAGTGTTAGATCTAAATTCAGACTTTTCCTCTACTGGTGGTGTTAGGCCATGGCTTTTGTGGTGCTAAACAGTTGGTTCTCAGAGGTGTAAATCACAACAGAGGCATGGCTTCTCTCACTTCTCCTCTAGGCAGTGTTTATCTTACAATACATCCTTCATCAACAGTGGGATAGCTGTGAAACAGATTTGCTGGGGTTGAAGCATTGGCAGGTGCCTCAGAGATACACTGGCCTTAATTGGGCAGATAAATATCACGGGCTGCGCTCTCTGGCCCTACAGCACTGTTGCATACATCACCCTGAATGCAGACTGACCACCAACAGTGGGGTGCCTGTCTCATTGCTGAAACTCATCTGGTGCCTAAAGTGCAATTAAAGAGCAAAGAGAGGTTTCTTCCATCAGTCTGCCCCCCGACTCGTGGCTGTATTGAAGTCCAGTTGCAGAAGCCCTCCTGGTTTGTTAGAGAATCCAGCACTCATCTTTATTTCAGTCAGAGAGACTTTGTTCTGAGGGAATGACTAATATTTGCACTGCCATATCAGAGCTCTAGACTAATTTTCTTTGGGTGCACTGGTGCGCCTAACTTTTTTATTTAGGTGCACCCAATAATACATTTTAATTTACTTTCTTAACATATTCCAACAATTATTATAAACAGGAATACATTTGGAAATACACGTTTTTCTTCTATTAAATCCCCGCAGCAAGAAATTGGGATAACCGCAATTGTTTAAAAGAATAAACAACTACATTTCAGGCTCTCTGTAGTGACCAATGAAAATGTTTATTTGCACTTGACAGATTTCTGGGTGCATGTGCAGCAAAAATAGTCACACCCTCGAGCCATGCATGTGCACATAAGATAAGAAATATGAGTCTTTGGCGATAATGCGTCATCGTGACTTCCATTATATTTTAAGAGGGAATGTGTAGCCTTGAGTGGTATAGGAAACCAATGGAGTCTAGACACTGGTTGTGTTCATGGGATGAAGATGAATGCCGGTCTGGATATGATGAACTGGAGGTGAATGGGATGCAGGAGGGTCGCAACAATTTTTTTGCACAGAAACAACAGCTGACAACAGCAGAGAAAAGAACAGATTTAAAGTTTGGCAGCAATGACATGAATGGTTGATTAAAACATGGCTAAAGACACTCATAGTCAGCTGATTAAGCTGGGGAAAGAGAGAGGGTAAGAGAGAGAGAGAATTGTGAATGAATGAGCATTAAGAGATTCCTCATTGAGCTGCATATCACATCACATCTCTTACATGCAGAGGATGTACTATCAAAGACTCAAAAAACAGGCAAATCAAAGAAGGGATATGTTCTTATTTAAAATGATTAGACTCACTGATGTTCTGTATGAACACCATTATTATAACAATCAGCGCTCCAGAGTAACATTGTAAACAAAAAGCAAGAACTGACATCTGTATTCTGCAAAGTACAAGCTCAGGGTTTTTAATGATGAGCAACTTATTGAATAGTCATGACTTTGGCCTTTCCAAAGCCCTCAGTGGATACAAATTGCCCTGTGTTACCTACGTGTTGTTTGGTCCAAATCTTCTGCTACCAGCCTGCGGGGCAGATCGTGTAGAAGAAGCAGTCGATACTGGGTACCATTAGAGGATGTGGCAGCTGACACACGCAAACAACACCCATGCTGTATGCACACATCCTCTGTGTTTGTAGGTGTGCTCGCATGCACAAACCACACACAGGCTCTGAGAATAGTCACTTATCCTCTTCAGCACTTGAACCTTGAATTGTTAGGCAGCCAGTGCTATTTATCGTAGACTTATGTGACTCACCAATGAGAGAAATAAATCAGGACAGAGAGAGTGAGAAGAAGCTCAGGAGAGAGACAAACAATGCATGAATGTGGTTAGACCCCTCATTCCACAAAACTTCTTCATTCACGACATTTCGCTGCTCTTTTTGAAAAGGCTTCTCTTCTACCCGATGATCCAATCAGAGATAGATATTAATATTTCAAGATAATAGCTTAATGTGATTAGAAATGAATGAAAAAAAGATGGGGCATTGCACATAGCTCTGCTGATGATGGGTCCTCGAGAAGTCCAGCTAGGATATTTTTAAAAGACACTCGTCATAACTATCAAGGGCACTTTGAGAAATATGACAGTTGACAGTTTCGGTGCTCAAAAAGGCTCTCCACATCTCTGAGAATCTATTTCCCAGCAGCAAATGGGGAGCTTCAATGAACTGGCATGCCAGAAAACGCAGACATAGATATAAAAAAAATTATATATATATTATGCATCAAATGATTGAGATTTATTAGGCTATATATAAAACGGTCCATATGGATGATAATTAAATAGACAGCTTTTTCTCGGATCTTTGATTTTGACCATGAATTTTAATAGACAAAGATAGCAGGTGAGCCTGACTATAATAACAGCAGCAACAGAAGCCTCACATCGGTCTTGACTCAGTATACAGGGAATGACAAGCTGATCAGCTGATGAGCTCTTTGCTCATCACTTTGAGCCGGTAAGGAGCAGATCCGACTGCCCGCTGAGCCGAGCTCCTTCCCCACGACTGGGGTAGCGTGTGTCTGCTAGCTGCCAACTGCTCTCTCCACATTAATCACGACCCAGGTTCTAAAATTTGAACTTTGACCTTTAGCGCTGCATCAAGGCCCAGTGACAGATGGAGACAGAGCTTTGTGTGCTTGCGTCAGATCATCCATTTCACACATACACAGACACACTTTCCTCATGCTTTAGCTTAGAGCTGAGATGCACAGAGGTTCATTCAGCAGCGGTCGTTTGGTCACCGGCTGATATTTCGTTGTAGGAAAGCAGTGTGCCCTCTGACAGCCGCAGTGTCTGATTTTGACTGTAAACTATTTGAAATAGGCTTCATGCCTGGACATGCCTATCAAAGACACTTTGTAGCCACACAGCTAATTGAAAAACCAGTGATCATCCTGGAGAGTGGAGGCAGAGTGGCCCATGCAGAGGAATTTTGTTTATCATAAGCAAGATGCCAAGGCTGAAAGACACTGATTAGCATGAATAAATTAGAAACTATTTCAATAAGTGGTTGATAGCTTATCTTTGAATTACATGCCCAGTGCAGCTCTCCCATTGAAGATTAATTGCCTCTCACAAGGTATTTCGAAAAGTTCATTTTCATCAATTGATTTCCTTTAATTCATGAATTCCCTAGAAGTGCATGAAATTGGTAACAAGCTCTCCATAATCATGCTTTCTGCATCGTTAAGCTCATTGGCAATTACTCATCATATGTATTGGTTGTGACATTTTGCGGAAGCATGTTATTTTTGCACCATTAGGTCATGACAGGAATATTATCATAAACTAATGGTTAATTACAAGTTGAACAAAAGTGATGTTCACAGTTTCCACAGATTTCTGCAAGGAGCAAAACTTGCTTCCAGCATCTTCAATACTGAGTTTTTGTCATATCAGCCTGATCAACGCAATATCTGCCAACGTAATTATTTACAAATAATGAGTAAGACCAATATACAACAGTGAAAAACACACTTTAGATTTTGATGCTGTTGTTTGACTGTTTTACCAAATAACCAAGAATTTTAAATGGAGCTAAAACAGAGCGTTTCAGACGGAGGGGGAATACAGTGCTGCAGCACTGAACAGTATGAGAAAACAGATGTGTTTTCTGAGCATTAAAGCATGTTAACGTATTCTAGTAGTAACCCAAAATAAAAGTATTAATTTGAAAATGAGCATTATATGTCTCCTTTAACATGGTGAAAAACTGTTTTACTACATACCTTTGTATATTGCAGGGACTTTTTTGAGGCTGGGGACAGAATCAAGTGTTTTCCTTTTCTCCAAGGCTAACATCAGCCCCACCAATACATTATTGTTCCTACAGTATTGGGGTCATTTTGGTTATAGTCAGAGGCAGGAATGCTTATTTGTAGCTAAAAAGTAGGCCATTGAAATAAATTTAGAGAAGAATATATCTTCAGGGTTACAACTAAAGTAATGTGCATAGATTATACTGTAAGAATGTATGCCAGCTGCATTTACAGTGATACAGTGAGGTGTTGGTGCTTATTTAGAAACATAAATGAAAATAACATCTAGGTCACACCTACACAAAATTAGCTACTATGGAGGAATCCCATGTAAGAGACAGTTTGACCCATATTAGATATGTATATTTAATATCAGGCACACTGCTCTCAGATCAGAAGCTGAAGCTTGTACAGCTGCTGACATACAGTATATCATCATACTGTACTGCTCCCACACTATCCGACACTATCATTGGAACCTGAGGCGAATTCCCGCAGTACATTAATAGGGTAAATCACTGGATTCATCATACGTAATGATACCATTATGGAATAATGTTCATCAGCTAATGTGCACTTGCTGGGAAATCTATTTGTGTCTGCAGCCATTTGCTGTCTGTTACAACTCCTCACATCTCAATGCTTTATTAACCCACCCAACATCTTAGCCACAAGGAGATCTTAGACTATGAAGAGATGCCAAAAACAGACGGGCAATAAGGGCTGATGAGGTTTTATGTCTTGGCCCTGCCATCCCAGCACTTAGTCTACCTCCTCTATTGCTGCTGGGCTCAAATAAATGGAAAGAAAAAGAAAACATCCCGTTTTTCTCTGAACATTTTTATTGCTTTTTATTATTGGCGTATGGCTGTGTGTGTTTTTCTGTTGAGAATGATTGAGACTGATATGTTTAATAACGCTATGAGAGAGCAGCAGGTGATATTGGAGGTAAAGCTGGAATGATTTCCAAAGTTGGCTGGGAGTCAAGTACTGTATGTTAATTCTTTGAAAGCACACATTGAAGGGGCATACATAGACACAAACACACACCATGCTGTCAGTGTCACTGGAACACTTTTTATATCCCAAAAGTCAACCTTTCTCCTGCATTATTACTCAAATTTTGGAAGACTTTTGGACAAGAAGCCTGAGTCTAAGTGCCTGAGGGCCATGAAGTGATGTTGTGACAGACAAGGTCAGCCATCTCCACAGTAAAAAATACAAATTGTCAAATTGGAGGGGCCAAGGACTTTTGTGGTACTAAGGTGATGTGATTTTTTGTCAGGAGCAGTGAAAAAAATGTTGAAAATCCCTGCCAATAATGACAGATTTCTCTTTCTACTTGAATGAACTTTTCCCAAAGTTAAGTACTACAAATTGTCTGTGCCTGCTTTATGACACTGCAAATGGAGGTAATCCCTTTGAGTAATACAATCTGTCACTGTTTATGTTTAGTTTCCGTGTCTGACACCTAATTAACGGACTTGGAAGTTGGTTCGTTTTGCTGCCTGCAGTGAGAAAAGGGAATTGAAAACCTTTAGGAATAGCTGTGTGGGAACTGTCTCATTACTGAGGTGTATATTACGCCCTACAAACACAGGTATATTTTACAGGTATATTACAATCTGTCTGTATCAATGTCATCTCTAACAACCTGCGGTTTGGGAAAGCTTTGCAGTCGGTAATTGTAGAATTGCAAGGAGCTATTCAAAGATCTACGCAGGATTTCTTCACTATAGCAAGCACATCTGAAAAGTAAAACTCAAATCTGCCCCTAATCCAATTTCAAAGTGCTGCATCTCGTAGATTAAGGATGATCTGTCCTCAGATCAGTAAGCATCTGCGTTTTAATAAGACCATTACATTGTATTGTGTGTGGACAGGAAATGTGCTCTAAGGCAGTTACAGCACCTCTGTCGATTTCTGCGGTGTGTGTAGGATGGTGGTGGACAAATGAAGGAGATGAATTACAGAAAATGAAGCCAGAATTTTCTCTCTTTTGCTCTCTCCCTACCTCTCAGCTCTCCTTGACTTCTCTACCTCCGCCCATACTGCCGTCCATTACAACAAGTGGCCGGGCTTCCCCTCTGTGCTCTAATTGGGAAGCTGGATGGCAGTAGGTTTAGCCAGTAATGGGGTTCTGCAATTTGGTGGCAGAAGTCATCCTGGAGTGGGCCTGTCAGAATTCGTAGAAGAGCCCAGTTGTGTGCATCCCACTATGCAGTTCCAGAAGAAAACCCCTGCATTTTAATAGTGCAGCTGTAAGCATTTCCGTAATTCAAGGTGGCATCATTAGAGGCTTATTTATTCACCCGAGGCGTCTGCCAGGAGGGAGATGACGCCGCCCAGATCAGCTGTGGCAGCTCGCTCTCAGCACCTCCTGCCGGGCTGGAGAAGGGGAAATTAGAGAGGAATGGGCAAACATGACAATCATGGCATCGTTACTGAATTAGCACGTAAAGAAAACAACAAGCTCTGTGTGTAGGTATTGAGAGATGGGTTATAATGATCTGTTGTTGTAGGGGCAGCACAGTCACGACTGTCTCTGATGTTTTTTTCAAGAGGTGGATGAGGTGTAATAGGGATAATATAGGGCACTGAGAGAGGAGCAGCCAAGAAAGAAATGAAAGTAATGGACTTTGCAGGCTTTTAAGCTAATGTGTAAACCAAGAAATTTGCAAGAGATTCACAAAGCAATGTCTTAAAGGCTTTTCACAGCAGGGGCGTACATCCGTGTGAATTATTCCCCCTTTTGATGTGACCACAGTCTTTCTCTAACCTCCTCTAACCACGTCGTCGCTTTTAGTCCATCAAAGTTAATTTTATCTTAACTTTAATGTATTCACTCTGACCACAGTCTCACCCTTACATCAACCAAGTAGTTGCCTAAAATTGGAAAAAGTAACAGATTAGTGGCCGGCAAACGCTCAGCCTGATTTAAAGGAATTTCTGAAAGGAGGACAATTTAAAAGATAAAGTTTGACTCATATAGCTTAGCACAAAGACTGGAAACAGCTCGCCTGGCTCTGTCCAACAGAAACAAATCCCCCTACGACCTCTGAAATTCATTAAATAGCATATCATATTTCTTTTGTTTAATCAGAAAAAAAAAACTGAAAAAAACAGAAGTGTAATAACAGCAATTTGTAGTTTTATGGGGGATTTGTTTCTTTGTGTCTTTGCTGGAGGCAATACATTAGTCGAGTCTTCGCTGGTTGTCTAGCAACTGCTCAGAGCCAAGAAATAGTCCAGTATTTAACCAGCCAAGCTTGGGTTTTTGTAGATAAAGCTAAATGGCTACTAGCTCTAGCTATTTCCCTATATGTGTGACTTTCCCTCAAAGAAAGTTTTTGGTATCAAAATCAATAGCATAATGAAAATGGAAGCTGAGAAGAATTAATTAAGTTTTTGAGCCAATTGATACTCATCTCTAACTTTGAGTCCTTATCAGATTGCTTAACCAGGTTTCAGTGTAACAGCATTGCAGTATTTTTATTGCAAAGATTGGTGTACGTTGTGAAAAAAAACAGTCTCTTTAAGCAATAAGAAGAAACAAACTGAGCCTTTTGTACTCAACCTACTTCAACTGTGTTATGCTAAAATCTGCAAATAATTTAAATAAAAAAATAGATGAAAATACGCACCTTAGGCACACTGGTATTTACTCTGTCAACATTTCCACACCAGCCTTAAACTACCTCTGACATTCAGATATACTTCTATGTCATTTTAGCTCAAAGAGGAACATTGTCGTCGCTGATTCTGCCTGTACATTCTGTTCCTTTCATCCAATCCAGGTGCAATTTTTTTTCTTTTCTGTGTGAAATGCAGCACAAAAATGCTGAAAATTACCAGAGCCGGTGTGTAAAGGTTGAATGCTGTAATTCCTCATGCAAATTTTTCACATATTTGCTCTGAGTGTCTGCGTCAGACTGGTGTGAAACAGATTTAACACGGTCAAGTAAGATGATACCTACCTTAAACCCTATTCACTGTCATCATCCTCCCTACAAGGTTACAATGGTGTCCTTTTTGCTATGTTGATTTTTTAACATTGACATTTATCCTAGTATATACACTGAACAATGATATTCACACGACCACCCCACACACATTCACATTAATAATTAATGTCTGACATCAACAATTATAATTCAGCCTGAAATTACCCAGTAATCACCATTAAGAGCCAACACTGAGCAGTCGACACAAACTGAACACTTAAACTTCCGCTGCCACTTGGTAACTTGATTTTCTCATTAGCTGGTGTGGAATATCAAATAGATTTATGTTTCTATTTGACAAACAGAAACCGCCCTCAGCCCTCAATATCAAGTGTCCATCCTGTAGCCCCTCAGCAGTAATTCTTGCACTGTCTCAGCACTGTAACCTAGCAACGAGACCCCTACTTATAGAAGTAGTATTGTTGTTGTTTTTTATCACTAAGGAACAACAAATTGCAGAACTATATTTTGTTTATGCATTGGCTGTTTTCCAAAGTCCCTGTGCCATGCATTCATTATTCCCTGGATGATAAGAAAGACTTCTTACTCAAAGAGAAACTTTGCTGATTTTCAACCAGCTTTGTATCATTACAATGTGAGTAGTATATGCAGATGAACAATGTTAAACTATCGTGATATTTGATTTTGTCACTTAGTCCTAGCATTAATGAAGTGCATTTGAGGACATTTCAAAGTATCGAGATATATAAATTATGTATTGCGATACAGCCACAAAATATTGTGATATTATTTTAAGGCCATACCTCCCAGCCTAGTTTCGCTCTAGGGATGTTGTTTCAGTTTTAGTTCCGCATTTTTATTTTATGCCATCATCCATGGACACAAAGAGTAATATGAGAACGTTTCTGAATAGGGCACCATTTTTTACTTCTGGAAACTGGATGAGCCAAAACCAAACACCCAACGCCCAACCTGTAGTACATAACCAATCAGCAGGAGTGTTTATCTGTCTGGTGCGGTTGATTTTGGTTGTAGGGTTTTCTGTACCTTTTAAACAAAATTAATACCATGGCCCCTTTTCTCTGTTTTCTCTGGTCTTGTAGCACCAATTTCAAAACTGTTTGCATCTTTCTACAGCCCAGATTTATGAGGAAAAAAAAATCTTCCCAGCAGAAAATTGAGATTTAGTATTGTCATCATTTTGCAACATAACTGACAGTTGTAGTAAAGCCCACTGAGGCAAAGGGATTTCTGACTTCTGTACTGTAGCTGGGCTGCAAATGCTTATAATTTTAACACTCAATGTTTTGTAGCATGAACTTCTTAAACTGGACATCAGTTAAACTACAAAATATATTTATGGCAACTCAAATGAATATCTGGAAACAACCATTGTCGTACTTCCTAGCTAAATCAGTTCTGGTTATTTCACAGACATGCCGCATGTCTTAATTGTTTGATGGTGTCTAACCACAATAGTCTTTAAAGACATGGAACAGAAGTATGGGTTATTGCCTGGTGAATAAATTACTGTTCAGTTCTTCAGAGACATCTTCATTCTATGGATGAGAAAAGTTTGCCACATCTTATAGTTTAAAGTTTGACTGTTCTCTATTGATCTTTTATTCTGTTTCCTGGACTTGGTTGTTATTCACTGCTGGAGAAAACAGCGTTATACAGTAGAGCGGCTCAGCCATAGTGACTCTGAGCTGAAAAACTGAGGGCTCTTCATCTGAACCTTTGAAAACCTCTCAGTCCCTGCCAGAGAGAGATAGGATCAGTAGACAACCCCAACATTTTCAATTTTGTGCTATCAGACACTGAGGAGATGTGTCAACACTGGGGTCCTACAGCAAGTAAACACAGGAGTCTGACAAGCAATAACCTAGATTCAACATCGCCTCCGGTCCTCTCCCATTGAAGGTCCGCCACTTTAATCTCATTTAGATCCAGATCTGTTGATCAAAAATGGCGCCTATCGCCCCACACAACAGAAAATGCCGGTGAGGAGAATGCTTTCTTGGGGGAGTCCTTCATATCACTGCGGGATGTGCCTGTGTGAGGCTAGGTCAATACAGGCCGAGGTGTGTGCCATTTATTGTTGTTCTTTCCTTAAGCCAAAGAGGTTCCAGTTATATGAGTATTGATGCTTCTAGCGGTGCACCATCCTTTATTTGACTGTAGGCTGCTCTTATCAAACAATTAGTGCACAAGGTTATGGTTTAGTGTTTTTGAGCTTACTGTTGATGATAGATGGTCAAGTGTTGCATTTTTTATGTTTTCCAGACTACAATGCATTACTGTATATTTCCAGTCCACTCATTTTTTATGCTTTATTTTTTTTTTTTACTTGTGCAATATTTGAAGACATATGACAAGAGAAGAAAGGCAAATCTGATAAAATCCAAAACTAATTCAACTTATGGTGGGTATTGACATTATTCATACTGTGTGTTCTCAGCAGCATCCTCTGTATTGTTGCTCATAACAGAGTGAAGAGAAGCAAGTGAGGGTGGCTGCAGCTAAGCCGAGCAGAAAGAGCCCACGTGCCTCCAAAAAAAGTGTTACCGGGTCTGAAGTGAAACTCGGGAAACTGTTGAATCAACTTTTCTTTTGTTAGTTTTTTAGCAGACATCAGGAGGGATCAGAGGGTGGAATAGTTTGAAGCCCGAGACGACCGTGAAGTCATTACTGTATGGCACAGTCCACTGCAGAAAAGCTCCCTCAGAGATTCAAATCTTGCTGATTAAAATAGTAAGCCTGTATGTATGTGTGTGCCTGCACGTGTGCTGAGTCGAATGTGTTTAAATGCCTTTGTGGGTGGCTGCATGTGGGTCCGTGTGTGTTTTGAGCAGCCTAAATACCGAAGCTTTTAACATCAAAGCTCGAAGAGGATTTAAGTGCCCAGAAAGTTGTAAATTATGATGGTAAGTGATGTCCAGCAGGGACTGTTGATGAGTTGCCCTCAATAGAAAATAACTTTGAAACTTGGATTTATGAAATACAGCTTCCAAACCGCCTAAAGTGTAGCCTGATTCAAATCCTATGAATCACTGCCCACATCTCCATTTTAGTGCAGTGATTCAAAAAGGTTTGGTTTTGTTCTTGTGAATAGCTGTTTGAGACACAATTGAGCTTTAAAGGGTGGGACCAGCCTACTGTGCCAAGCTCTGTCAGGAATTATTAAACATAGTCAGAGTCAACAGCTTAATCACTGCTCATGATAAATGTAACAGTCTAAATATAACATAAACACAAATGAATCATGCTGACGATGTTTTAAAATAGGGATGTGTTTACCTTGCACTGCAAATGGGCACAGACGGCTGAACACATGCCAGGCTTTACTTGCTAGCAACTTACCTTTGCTAACTTAGCTACTAATAGGGTCGTGCCTCCGTCCAAATCAGTCTGTTTTTCCTCATATTATCATGACAACTATTTTTTTCCCTCCCTCATATTATCATGACAAATCTCATGCACTGTTAGCAGACACAGACGACTGAAGACTTACCTTACTTTACTTGCTAGCTACATTAGCTAACATGTTGGCAAACAATAAGGTCTGGCTTCTCACATCATTCTGTATATCCTTTTATAATCACAACAAATTCTTTTTGCCCTTGTATTGTCATGACAAATCCCAAGTCAAATGTGTGTTTTGTATGAGAAAACGACAGTATAGTAATGTGGGGAAAAATTCGATTCAGGTTTCAGGACTGTATGGCTGTTTTTTTTGTTTGTTAATTTAGCTAGTTATCTTGATAGCCTAACCAGCATGTGACCATCTGTCTGTTATAAAGGTAACAGTTATTTGTTTTGGGTTTAATAACACACCTTTCTTTAGTTTTTTAGTATCTATCCCATAAAGCTATGCCTTATAGAAAAGAAACAAACATTTTCCATGATTTTTAACCAAAAAACGTTTTTCTCTGTAACCTTTCTGAACTTACCCTACCTGTGCTTTGTGGCAGAGTAAGTGTTGACTGAAAATGTCATCAGAGCAGCTGGAAACTAGAGATTTGAAAGGGGAAAATCACATCCTCCCCCCTACAGAGAACATTTAACGAGATGGCAATGTCAGACTGGATAATGGAGTCTGAATATAAGCTACCTAATACAATTTTACCTAAAGTGGACGGCCATTTAAGTACAGCATGTTCTGTATCTCTTTGCTCGAAACAGAAACACAGGCATCTAATCTAATATCACATATAGATGATAGTGGATGAACCAGAGGTTGCAGATTTGAAATTCTAATCTTGTTTGTGTATTTCTTTACTTCTTTTTTCCTTAGTTCCTCCAAAGATATACGACATTTCCTCTGACATCACGGTGAACGAGGGCAGCAACGTGTCGCTCATCTGCTCAGCCAGTGGGAAACCCGAGCCGACCATTTACTGGAGACACATAACCCCATTAGGTGAGTTCACTTCACCTCTCACATGCCTATGCTAATGAATGGGTGGATGTATAAGTGGACAGAGCGATGGATGAATAGAGAGAGGAAATGAGGAAGCATGGACAGGATCAATAGGTGATAGACTGAGGACAAGGGAGGACTGGTAGTTATGTTGCAGATGAGGAGATGGAAGGGGGAAGGGATGGAGCAGGAGATAGATGAGGTTGGATGGTTTCATGACAGAAGGAGGGAGGGGGGATGGATAGATGTTGTAATATATTCAAGTGAACATACAGTGTCCTGGAGAGAGGGAGACCTGAGTAGATATTGAGCTCCTGCAATGCGTTGCCATCTAGCGTTGTGTTTTAAAGGGCAGAAGCAATGGTTAATTTATTGTTAGCCATTGTCTCACCTTAGCTCTGATCACCTGCAGAGATAGAATGGTAAGAGGGAAGGGAAATACTTATTTACATGCATATAAATGGCGTTTTCTTTTTTTAATAGCCTACAGTAGCCTTTGATCTGGTGAGTGCCCAGATCAAGCCTCTCTGAGAGTTTTTTGCACCTCTTCATTACATTTTTTGTTGCTTATACGTGTATTCAGTTTTATGCTTTGTCTAAACCACAAACAATCAGAAACCTCCAGCTCAGTTTATCTTTGGGATTGTCTAGATCAAGCTTTGTAGATACTGTAAATAATTTTTTTTTAAAAATCCCAACTAATTCACACAGACAGTGGCTTGCAAAAGTATTCATACCCCTTGAACTTTTCCTCATTTTGTCACGTTACAACCACAAACGTAAATGGATTTTATGTGATAGACCAACACAAAGTGGCGTATAATTGTGGAGTGGAAGGAAAATGATACATGGTTTTCAATTTTTTTTACAAATCAAAAACTGAAAAGTGTGCCATGCAAAAGTATTCAAAAGTATTGTGTTGACACCTCTCGACCACACTGAAATATTTTAACCTGAGTTCAGATTCATCCATAGAGTGGCCCACCCCTCATAATAAGGCCTGCCTAGCTCAAGCAACCACAATCTGCTGCAGGCTGACCATATACGAAAAGACAAAAAAAAGACTGCCTAGTGGCACTTTAATGAATATGAAATAGACCAACTTGTGTGCAGTGCAACCTCGATTCTGAAATTTGGGACGCTGTGGTTAACATAAATAAAAACTGGATGCAGTCATTTGCAAGCGAACAGTTTAACAAAATGTTCCTGAGCCAATATTGTAATGTCATATACAATCGTGGGTGAACCTCGCCCAATCCTATCTTATGGACGACCGAGCTAATCCTGGAAAAATGACTCATACGCTGTAGGTTATAAGTATTAAAATTAAAAAATAAGAATATCTCCTCAAATGTTGCCACTTCTACACTTCCCTCTAACATAAGACTCTAACGTGGGCTAACGTAAGATACTCTTAAGCCATGGATTTTGCTACTTACTAAAGGCAGTGGTTATTGTGTTAGCAAAACATATCCTGCCACAAACATGTTGATGAGAATTGGGGATTTCTCATCACTGCAGGGAGACCTCCGATTTCTTTGGCAGGTTCTAAACTATCATTTAAAGTGAAACTCTCGCCAAAATGCAACCTAGGCTTTTTTTGTGAAGGAACCCGAGTCAAACCTTCGTGTAAAAGCATAATTACGACGAAAAAGCCACTTTTAAGATTTACCTCACTTTCGTTTTCGGGTCAAAATCATTTTCAATTGTGTAGTAGGGGCAACATTACGGTAGCATCAAAATCGCTATTTTTAAAACACTAAGAAGACTCGACACAACAAACAACAACAAAAGAAGGTTTTTGAACAACTCATGCTAGCAGTAGCTTGCTCCGCTCATCGCCGTCCTGCCAGTCGAGAAGAGTCGATCCCCGAGTGCGACGCTTTAGGAGCTTTCCACCTTTACTCTCCTCTATGTTTTGTCGCACTCGGGGATCGACTCTTCTCGACGAGCTGAGCAAGCTACTGCTAGCGTGAGTTGTTCAAAAACCTTCTTTTTAGTAAACTCTCTGTACACAAACAATGTTCTCAATGCTCGTGTTCATGTGTAGAGACCCTGGTGATACTACGAGCAAAGTTTCATGTTGTGTCGAGTCTTCTCTTCGATTTTGATGCTACCGTAATGTTTGAAGGTTTGACTCGGGTTCCTTCACAAAAAAATCCTAGGTTGCATTTTGGCGAGAGTTTCACTTTAAGGTGCATCAAGAAAGAATATGTTTAATATTATCATTATGATTTATTTAGGTGGCGACTAGACAGAGCACATATACATCATTAAGTGCTTTGAATACTGAATCTTCCCTTTGAAAACTCATTCAAAAGCATTTAACTGTTGCTGCAGAGCCCCCACCCAGCCACTTCTTGTCCTCCCTCATTTTCATATTAATGGATTAGAGCCTGCTGTGCTTATCTGATAGCTGTGAGGATGACTGCATTTATCTTATGGCTGTCAAATCCTCTCTGGTGCTTGCCCTGATTGCGTTAGGGGAGTTTTCAGAAGATGATCAAAAGAGCCATCCTCAGAGTCCGAGTGGCAGTCACTCATTCTACTTTGAAGTGTCCACACTTTGAAGTATGCCAGGGAAGAAATGATATGCTGGTCAAATGAAAGGGCCCGGGACTAAATGTAATCACACAGTGTCTCCCAGCACATCAGAAAAGAAGCCATTTGCCATGGGATCTTTGAGTCGGTTATTGTAGAAAGGGCGATTTGACCAAAGGACTTGGTACAACTGAAAGGTTGTAATAGGCTAATTACCTATCGATGGAATTCCATTAAATCTGTTGGATATGCAGAACAGTCTGCTCCCACCAATGCACGGGCGACCTGAGCGTGCAGTCACACCTATATGGAATATCTCAGTTATGAATGAAAGGAGACCTGCAACCAACAGCTGAACTACTTGAACTACCATAAACACACACAGTAAAATGAATAAAAATGCACATTTTTAAGGCTTTAAAGATATATGTAACTTTTGGCTTGACACCTTTTGTTTCCTCAGGTTGTCAGCTGCTGACACTCATGGTTGGTAGGTCTGGCC
This sequence comes from Pagrus major, assembly GCF_040436345.1. Classification (NCBI taxonomy): domain Eukaryota; kingdom Metazoa; phylum Chordata; class Actinopteri; order Spariformes; family Sparidae; genus Pagrus; species Pagrus major. The sequence goes on from NC_133225.1 coordinate 18,468,401, forward strand.
GGTCACAGACCAGAAGCATCAGTATTTGTTGAGTTGGGAATGAGACTCAGAAATCAATTAGCTTTACAAATTTACAAACTTAATAAAACCATACCCTTTTTAAGAAAGTTAAAAAATGATAAACAGTAACAATGTTCTGTCATTTACCACATTTGCTTTTGAAATTGGTATTTTTGTGGACAACTAAAGTCTAAAGATAAGGTTCAAACAATTTAATATATTTTTTGTTTGTTTGTTTTTAGTAAGGGTTTATGGAGATTGACATAAACTGAAACTGTGCTAATTTCTGCAATTCAACAACACATTCACTGCGAATAGACAGAACAAATTCTAAATCTAAAACTTACCACTTTTTAATGTTTGTGTTGATGAGAGCTGTCAAACTGGCAAATTGGTCTCTTGATTTGCATGTGTTTTAACTTATTTTAAATGCTGCTCATGTGTTGTCAAAGTGTTGTTTTTTTATTTGCATGTCTATTTGCATATCATGTAATGAGCTGTGTTGGCGATACGTGGAAGGATCTACTTGGCATCAATCTCCAAGAAAAAATATAGTATTCAGAGTATAATAACACATTTTCAACTTTCATAGTTTATTTTTTAGTCACACTTATTGAATGTGTGTTAAGTATAATCAATCATACTAATACCAGTTATACCTGATTGTATCATTACACCTCCAGCACAACATTTCAGCTACTTGTATTTGGTAGTAGTAACACCTGTCATTGACATGAGGCCAAGATGGTGAAATTGCTGTAAAAGTGACAAACAAGTATACAAGGCAAGTTATATTTGCTGGCCTTACTCTCTTCAACACTCAGCCATTTTGGGGTGGGGGTGGAGATTTTTCGCACTGTAGATAGTTCTGCTGCAGCAGTCAGTGAAGTTTGACAGAATGATAAATTGCCCTGACTGACTGTCAAGTTCCTATTCCCACTCCGACTGTTTTGTGTTTGCATTTTTCCCTCTCTCCCCGTCCTGCCAACCAGCAAACTGCCAGCTAATAATAAACTTTGTGCATCCAGTGAAGTGTGGCCATAAACTGTTTATTGAGACATTCATTTGGCTCAGTATGTGTGCACATATAGTTGATGCATATTCCTCAATTAGAGAGATGCAAACTGAAGCAAGTACTTGTAACACACAGATCATCTTTGTTGACATGTTACTCAGAGAAGAAATGGTGCCAGCATATGTCGGGAGCCTAATGTGCTTAAAAAAACATCGCCTTTTTTGTGTAACAGTTTAATTACCCATGTAAAAATTAGCTTGACAGTGAAGTCCTCAGGAATTTGGGTTAATTGGTGCATGTTAAGTTGGCATAGGACTGGAAAGCCCGCTCAAGTCCTCTTATCATCTGGTAAAATCTGGATGTGCAAAGTGGGTGTTTGATGCTCTCCCTACCCATGAGCAAGGATTTTACCCATGACTATTTCAGTGATGCAGCGCAGTCACGAGTTTAAAAGCATTAATGGGAAACTGCCTAGTTTGTATGTATTAGTGAGATAATTTCCGACCCTGCAGCTCCTGCTCTGGGCATTTAATGTCATTAAAACATATTCTCAATCAACTAGTTGGGTTAAATGAAAAGGTGAATTTAAGCAAGAAATGCCATTTGAAGAACTATATTAACAATACTACCAGAAGCCACTTTGTCATTATCAGTTTAGCTCTTGACATGGCTACTTACTTTACTCCGAAAGCTCACAATAGCTCAGGTGACGTGTCAGCCTTTCAGGGTATTACTGCATGGAGTACTGTGCTGTGGTTCCTCACCACTCCCTCATAGGTCATAGGGAGGGGGGTAAAATAGCTTTTAACATAGTCTGTTTCATTCGGGTTTGGTTGGGTGGATGGCTGGATGGCTGGGCAAAATTGCTTTGATAAGCTTTTTCCATTGAGATTTGAATCCATGGGATAGAAGTGTGACCTTTGAAAAGGCTGACTAGAATACATATTTGATTGTTTCCTGTGATAGGACTCAGCTGGGACACATTTTTCTCTCTCTTTCCAAGCAGCTACTGTACAGATATCAACTGCATACTGTATGATTTGCCTTTTCATTTAAGTGCATGAGGCATATCTTCCCCAAAACACCCCCCTCTGTCCCCGGGGAACAGGCAGCGGCATCTTCCACACTGACAACTCACTACAGTATGTGTACTGTTACCTTAACTTGCTTAGTCCTGAACTAAGTGGCAACAGCAAGTGCATAAGTACAGTAGCTCAGTCATTTTCATGTGAACAGTGCGATGAATTATTCAGACTTTACTTTATATCACTGCTACATACCTTGAGTTGTCGCTGTAATTCGGCAGCTCTTTAAGAAATGCAATGCAAGTTTTTGGCGGTCTGTTCACCAGGGATCTCTCATTCACCACCAGGTTCCTTTTCTCATAGTTTGCAATGAGCCAGTGCGCAGTTTAAGGGCTGACACTTGAGCACGCTTTAAACATGATGGGAGGTGAAAGATAAAGAGTTATGCACTGCATTTCGAATTTCAGATATCAACAGCGGGAGCCGTGTCTAACATTTCCCCATTCAGCTGTTGAGCTGAGTATTGCGAACTAAAGAGGTGCTCAGTGGGCACATGCTTTATATGAGTGTCTGTAACGTGATGAATAGTAGACCTTTTTAACTCAAATGTGGTATTGAGTTACTGCCACACTACACACATTAAATGGCAGTTGGCAGCCATAGACAATTTCTTTCCCGACAGCCACTTTTTTGAACTCTTTAACACCCACCCAACTTTTGAAGGAGGTTCCATTAAATTCAAATCTATACTTTTGATCTTTGTGGTGAATTTGAACATCACAGTTTTTAGGTCTTGAGACTACTTTCAGTATTAATGGATATGAATGGCCGTGTTCAAGCAGGTACAGAGAGTTGTCCAGCTTGCCTGTCTTTCCTATCCACTTGGGCAGGACAATGAATCCTAACTTGCTAAAGGGTCAGGCCAGGACATTGCACAGTAGCTCACTACCGTTGGTGTGTGAGGATGTGTGTGAATAGGTGAAGGAAAGAGCAATTTAGCTTTATGCACAGTCAAAATTTACTTTTTGACCCATCTGCTAATGGTTGGTAAACTGATTGGAGAATATTTACCGGCCAAAATATTTTTCAACCAGCAATAGAACTGCATAAGATACAATGTCATTTGAAAGACTGCTTACCCCTTTATTTGTTAAGCGACACTTCTTTGTAAATTTTCTGACTTTTCATTTTAGAATAAAATTGAAAAGACAATACTTTATTGTCTACCTTTTGTGTGCTTAAGGCAGAAATTTGTCTTCAAAAAGGTAATTTTCAAAAAACACATGACAGTCCAAACAAGACACACTAAAACACATTAACATCGAAAAACAATAAATACATTTTCTTTTAGGATGATCTACTCTGGCCATGTGCCGCCACACATTTGAGGTTATCAGTGTTACTGATGATGTAAAATAAACAACAAACTCTGGTCAATTGACTAATCTTGTCAATTGTAATGACCAGAGTTTGTTGTAAAGTTGGCTTATCTCAGCAACCCACAAATAATGAATGGCCTCATTTATTTTATTCGCCAATGTAGATTTTTATTTGCATTTGGCATGTGGCAGGTGCTAATTATGGACCCCGGCTGTAGTCGCTGAGTCTTTTAATATTTACTTGGTTAATCTTTTAGTCCTTTGTGTATGAAATTTCGTTTTCAAATGTTCTTGAATTGCGGGACAAGAGATAAGAGAGGGTTGTCACAAAACTAGAGAATTTTGGCACTTTCTTTAAAATTTGTGGATCACTATATAACTATACTCTCTTTTAGATATCTGTAGAGACATACTGTATGTCTACATTTGTTTTGGCTCCTTTTGTTGCCACTCGTTCTGAATACATAAGTGAAAGATGGTTAAATATAATCTTTGTTTTCTGTTCTTAAATTCACACACTTATTGCAGTGTGTTATGAATTCATGCATTAGCCAAGCTCGACAGATTGATTCAGAAGAAGAACAGTTGAGCCTTGGCATAGAGTCAACTTTGTATTCATTTGTTACATACTACATAATTTAATGGTAGTGTACAAAAGTATTTCATATTTTTAACTCAAAACTCCTCCAGGATATAGGGATTCATCTACCAGTATTTATGTTATCTAGTTCTTTTTCACTACTTTTTTCCTCAGCCACAACATATTTTTACAGTTTTTGAGTAAACAAAAAAATCTTATTTTGACTGGAATCAGTAAATTGTTTTATGCATCAATTCTAAATGACAAAACAGATTAAAAGCGTTGATCAGATATCTTCCTTGTTCACTCTAATTAATTTGTTTTTTTCTTGAACTTGTGACTCAGTATGTTGATTTGCCATAAAGTGTGAACTATGCCACTCTCTCTACTCTATCAGGTCCAGAACCTGAAATTATGTTTCCTGCCGACAGTGCATTAGGCTAAATATGTCTGCACATAAAAAGTGAGGTAATTCTACAGGTCACTCAGGTGGCAGCACATGCAATCAGACATGACTCAAGGCTCCTTTGGCCCAGTTCCACTGTCTGGATTTCTGCAAGCTCAGATTGACAGCCGGTGCGAAGGGTAGGGGCTTCTGTATCAGGGCAGACTAACAGCCTGTTTTTCAGGCAGCCCCTGCACATGTTGTGATTCTACCCCTAGTTCTGGCCCACACCTTGAGTTGGGGCCAGAAGGCAGCAGCACACAATGTAGCAGCGTGGGTTGTTCTCCATTTTCAGGAGTTAAAAGGATAAATTGATGTAGAAAATGCTGCTCTATGCTATAATGGATTCTTCAGCGATGCCTGCCCTATCTGTGTATTGCAGCCCTGAAGGAAGCGTACTCACATCTCCCCTACACAATGTGGGAAATTGCTTACTGCAACGGGACTTAGCCAGCATTGGCACTGAATGTGAAATTAACCTTGCTATGATTTCTTTAATTTGCTTGGAGTGACATCTCCCTCAGGTGAGAGGGGCCTTTGTCACTCTCTCAAATATCTCTCAGCATGCACTCGCACATCAGTCATGTTAGGTCTCTTGGTGGTTTTACATCACTAACATCAACATAAGATGTTATTTTCTTCCATCTCTTATTTTTCATATACAGGCTACATAGTCCTATGCTTGTTTTGTTTACTGTAATGTCAAGGTTGAGCATTTAACATATGATGTTCTTCAAAGTATATATCAAGGATGTGACTCTTGTTTAATGGCTGCTATGACCTTTGCAAAGCCCCCTTACTGCTGTAATCGATAGGAATACCATTTGCAGCGAGGGCAGGAGGATGCAACGAGATCTTCCATGAAAGAAATATATTCGCTTTCATTTATCAAGAAAGACTGCATCCTAATTAGATTTTTTCAAATCTAAATGGAAATGTATCCATTTATTTCAGCAGTATCTGGAATTGTATATTGTTCAAATGTAAGGCCACATCTGCTTAGGAAAAAAATAGACATATGTTTTATAGTATAAAACTTTCAAACCGATCCGTCTTACAATATTTGTCATAATTAAGCCACCTTTTCATTGTTCAGTTTGGATGTGGCTGATATGAGCACAAAATGTTCTTTGGTTTTGCAGCATTTTACAATGCCAGAAGTTATCGAAGTGTTCATAAATCAAATACGTTAAAAATAAACTCACAACTAAAATCTGTTCAGTGTTCACATATTATCACTATACTGCAAGACAGTAGTTGAATTTCAGTACTGTAATAGTCTCTAGCCACAATAAATATTTATCTTCTTGCAATACATGTCTATGGCAGGCAGCATATACCTACTTGCACAGAACTCAGTCCACAAAATACGTATTTATAAATACATATCCTGGGCTCAATACAACAATCCTCCTCATACCAGCATTGTTCCAAATCAAAACTCATATTTAGTCCTATATCTGAAATTGACTTGTTTTCCCTCAGTTTCCTAATCCTAAATATTGCAATATTCTCAGTTTATTTGGCCCCCATTCTGAGTTTTGTCAAAACTTTTACTTGCTTCTTATCCTACTAAATTTATCCAATCATAACTTTGTGCAATGTCGACCATCTTTTGCATGTCTTTATTACAGCCTAGCTGTAATAGAATTTGTCTGTGGTGTGAAAATTAATTTGGCAGCAAAGACAGAAACGGGGAGTAAGCCGTATCTCTATTTTCTCTCCAATCATAATCAAAATTGCTTCAGCAAACCGGGAAGACAAGTCCTCACTGTACCTCGCTGCAATGTACTCTGTTTGATTTACTCATGATTTAGTTATGCTAGAAATTGGTGCGAGTAGTGAAAGTTATTTTCTGAGTTGCTACTTACATGCACTTTTGCACATTGTCACATTGTAATGGTAAATCATTTAAACCTCGCTGCACTCACCAGTGGGAATATAGGTTGTATGAATAATCATTAGAAGAAATCTTCAGTGTGATTTATGCTGTTTAATTATCATTGTTTGCACTTCTGGAGGGCTTATTCTGTGATTCAGACATGTAACACACAAAAATGTGTTGATTTAGTGGTGAGGATTAAATTTGTTTCAAGCTTTTTTTTCTTTTTCTTGTTCAAGCATGCAGAAACATTCAGGGGGAGGAACATCTGCACAGTTCAGAAACAGCAGAGTAAAACAGTGTCAGAAGAACAGGGATGTGCCATGTGAGAGCACAATAAAAGTCTGATAATGCTCAGTGACATTTTGTGGGTGCGGCAAAATTGATATAATCATTGTGATGATGTTATGTCTCCCACCCTGCTTCATTCAGTTTAATCTCGGAGGCTTGACTAATGTTTGACCATATCAAAGATGTCATTATAAGCTACTTTCACATCACAAAACTCCACAATTCTCTTCACATTGTAATATTCGGCTCCCTCAGTTTAATTGGAACCCTGCCTGCCACCTGTGGATATCACTAAAGGGTATTGTTGAATGTGGGAGTCGTTATTACTCACACCTGTTTCTCATGATTGTTCCAGTTGCATGGAACTGCACATGCATTTTTTTACAGCAGACATTTTGACATGTTCTTGCATGAAAACCAAAGGAAGGACTGATAAACTTAATAAGGCTGCAATCTATTTAGAAATACAGCTCTAAGGCACTGGTATTGTGCATGCAGACTTACTGGCAAGCCTTACTGGGACACCACAAAGGAGCAGAGCCATCATTCTTTTCATAAATTAGACCTGTGCTTCACCAGCTACAACAAGTTAAAATGTCTTTTCAGGAGTCCATGTGCATTACTCAATTTGTGTATTATGCCTGTCATAATACTTCATACTACTACTATACTTAATACTTGTTTTTGTCCGGCGATATATTGTCCTAGAAATCATTTTAACATGACATTTTAAGACCATTTTATGCCACTGATATAAAATGTAATTGCAAAAAAAATGCAAGGCCACCCTTTCAATGAACTTTCAATTCTTAAGAATACTCAGACTTGAAATTGAAAGGTGAAAAACTGGAATGCTTGCAAGGTGTAAGGTACAAGGTAACTTATTCGTCATTACAACAAAGGGTTGCATAACGAAAAGAAGTTTGTAAACTCCTTGATGCTACACAAATAGAACAAAGATATGGTTATTTATATACAAATATACATGAACACATAGTACATCTTTTTATCTATGTCAGGGTATATGTAAATACACATGATAGTGATGATAATGTGGTCGGCATCTTCATATCAAAAGTTCGACCTCTCCTCGTCCTGCTGTAGTCCTATGTTCTGTTGACTCAGAACACAGTCCGCCCGTAGAGTGCAACAGCTTGATATTAGATATTAGTGGTGGAGACAGGTCTCTGTGGGCACAACAGTCTCTTTTTTCCATTTCCTTTTCCTGCGACCAGACATTAGCCAGGAGCAGCCTTAAACCAAGCTGGATAAGCATGGCTCTTATTCTGACTCTCTTCCCCCTGGGACGGTCCAGCCAGTCAGATCGCATAGTTGAAAGATGCCGTGGGGTGAGATGGTCTCAAGGTCCACTGCTCGTAACCCAAAGCACCTGCTTTTCTCTATAATGATGATGCATCTTCATGTGCCACCGTATGGTTAGGGTTAAATATCCTAAATAAATAGTTAAGTTAAGTAGTTAATAAAGTAATTAACAACATAAAACCACACACCCAAAACAATAATTAAAATTGGGAAAAACACACAGATGCTTTGCCCAAGTATTATAATGCTAGGGGAAACCGTGCTAGTTATTCTGGCATCATGTTGACTAAAGTGTAGGTGACATTCTTAAGTAACCAAACCCGCATGTAAACACAACGGGCAATATCAAGGTCTACAAAATTGACGTCATGTACATACATACGGATGACTCGAAGATGACATATGTACGAGAAGTAGATAACATAATCATTGTGACACACCTACCCTATGAGAATATGTTTTCAGTGTTAGGCCTAGAGCAGTAAACACTTTTGATGGTTTCACTTGACAAAAACTAAGTTTTTTAAAATGATTAAAATTGTTGCTCAACACTTTCATGTCGCACAGCTAGAGAATTTGATGTGTCTTGCACACTGTAATGTTTAGTCGGGAAATGCGATTGGGTAGTCAGAGAGATAGCATGTGGTTACCATGGAGACAACTGAAACCTTTCAGCAAAGCATAAATTGAAAATGTAGCGTGGCTCTTAAGTTTCTATCAGGTGGCACTCGTCAAAAGTGTTGAGTGTCCAACCATAAATCAGGCTTCAGGAAGGTGTCTCTTAACATTTCCTATGGTTTTAATATTTGTTGTCAGTTCCCATAATTAAGGCACAGATGGTTCATTTACAGTACACTGAATTTATGTCTCTTTACTGCTGTGAATGATGTCATTGCCCAAATCTTCAGTGTATCCTCAATCTTCAGCGATATTGAACTTATGTCAGTTGAATCAAATGCAGGGTCTTCTGTTTCAAACCAGTTAGCTGGAGGCACTAAAATGTCCGCTAGAGATGCTGTGTCATATCATTCAGTCAACCAAGCATAGGTGACCCATTTTACACCCATTCACCATTTAATTTTCCTCCAATGATTCTTGAGCCTCAGTTGTCATTTTAATGCTGTCTCACTTTACAGTGCCAGTAGTATACATATCCTTCGTCTAGTCTTAAAATTGATTTCAATTAGCAATTTTAGTAATTAGATGGCAGGATTCTCTCGACTAAAAGGCTTATTGATGGCCACAAGAGCAAAACATTGTCTGGTCTATGGTGCCATACAACTGGATGTCAGACGGGGTGGCACCAGACCTGCTGCCTTCAAGAAAATAACTTGAGACCAAATTGAATCAGGTAGTATTAGGTGAAACAGATATGTCCAGTAGAGTGAAGTTGCGTTCTGCTGGCAAAAAAACATTTCTGGTTTGGATCTTTGGTCATTTAAAATAAAAGTTTAGACTTTTGAATCGATCTCAGTGCTCAAAAGACTGAACTGAAAATATAATTAAAATATAAAAAAAACGTCTGATTGTTTCATTTAACTGAAAGGAAATGACAATATGCATCATTTCATTGAAAAGAGTAACAGTTTTTTAACCTAGCACAGACTGTCTTAACTGCTTTAAAACTGTAATGTACGATATGAAAAATTTATTTTTATATTTATTTTATAATTTATATTTATATCAGTCAAATGCAAAACTCAACTTAAAATAAACTGGTCTCAAAATGAGAGGAGTTTGTGTGCGCACATCGAAGGGAAAATTGCCTTAGCGGGTGGAAACACAGCTGAGTTTTCTTTTTTCACAGCACAAAAATAGAGCAAAAGAGAAAAGGCTTACAAATAATATTGGTGCCTCTCAAAATCGTAGTCAGTGGCATCCAAGCTCCTGTTGCCCATAGAAATATTTGTGCTACACTGTTAGGCAGAAGGAGAGAAAGCCTGTATCTGCTCTCATCCTGCGGATCATACGATGCCAGAGCAGCGGCTCACAGAACATGACTCTGTATTTCATATATAAGTTTCATTTTTATTTACATTTATCGTCTTTGGACATTGATTGCTTCAACATACCCTAGGCACATCCCCCAGGATGTGGCAAAAAAGTTTCTTTGCTTTTTAAGTGGAAACCACTGCGTTGAATTCAGCCATTTGGTAAATGGTATTCCAAGCATCAGGCATACTTGGCCTCATGGGTCAGTGCTTTTGATTTCATTGCCCCACTAAAAGACACAAGTGCACACAGTGGATTTCCACATCCTGCGTATTGTAATTCTCCATTACAGTGAAATACAATGGAGCTGTGCATTAAGGGCAGTGTCTCGGTCAACCATGTTACTTAGTGTGTTGGGGGAGAGATCTACACAGGGCACTGAGACATAAAGTCCTGTGAAAGTCTGTAGTTCTTTTATCATCCATAAGTAGGTAAATATAGTTAATTAATATAACACCTTTTTAGAGCAGATGTCACAAAGTTCTTCGGCATAAAAGACAAAAGCAACAGACATAGTGCTTTTGCGTAGGTTCTTTGATCTGTAGCATTGATCGTTGTATGCAGTAAACGAGCTAGACACAATGGAGGCCTTCTGTTTTCCGGTGGTCCGTCCCATTCTTGTGGATGCAATATCTCAAGAACACCTTGAGGGCATTTCTTCAAACTTGGCACACATTTCTACTTGGACTCCAGGATGAACAGTTTAGATTTTGGCAGTCAAAGGTCAAAGGTCAAGGCCACTCTTACCTTGTGGCATCCCATTGTCTTGATGAGCATATCTCAGAAACGCCTCGGGGACTTTCTTAAAATGCAGCACACATATTCACTTGGATTCACGGTTGAACTGATTAGATTCTGGTGGTCAAAGGTCAGGTTTCAACAATTCATGATAATTATGGCAACATTCAACATAAATGTCCAAAAGGATAAAATAATGAAGTGATGACATTTTTTTTGCAAAAGGTCAAAGGTAAACTTCATTGTGACATTGTATTATTCTGCAAAAAATGTTCTGGCCTTTATTCAACGCCATAGCTCAGTGACAGCAACTTGACTGGTGCGCAGAGGCATACAACTGCGATGTGGTAATTCTAGTTTGAATTTGTAAATGTAAGCAGCAACAATATGGCGATGATAATAGGATCGGCTCTTCACATTAAAAGTTTGTCATCTGGAAAACAGTCCGTTCACTTTGACTATATGTAAGCTCCAAGCGTCATTGATGCAAACACAGAATCCACCTCTCCTAATCCTGTGGAGTCTGCTTGCATCAAGTGCAACAACTTGATCCTGGGATGTTGTGGTCGAGACATGTCCATGTAAAGATGTGACACATCAGTCAGATACACATGACCATAACTTTGAGTGTTCAGTATGTGCAACATGGCTGGCATCAGTCATGACCCAAATGCCCACTTTCTTTTACCATAAAGTTCAAGAAATTTTCAGATGTCTCCTGTAGAGATGTAAATGTGAGGCCAATTTAAATGGCAGTATGAATTCCATTAATTCTGCATACCATATGGGGAGTAGACCAAAGCTGTATCTCGCTCTGTGCTATTCTGAAAGCCTTATATAAGAGGTTATAATGTGGTGAGAGCTTGGTGTTGACATACAGTCTAATCAAAAGTTAAATAACACATTGTAAATAAAACTCTCCTTATTTTAAACACACGTTTCCACAGTATTACTTAACCAAAAGAGATTTCCTTCTCACAAACGCAGATGACAGTGAGATTACATTATTTTCTGATAGCGTTGTTATTCTCAGCAGTATTGTTGCAAGAAAAGACAGCTGGCCACTATGATAAACACACATTTCTCTGTTCATTCATCTTTAAAAATCTCGTTTGAATGTTTTTGGGGGGTTTTTTGGGCAGTTTTTGTCTTTGTGTTCTGTCTTCAATCAGGAATAGCAGTGCCGGCTGTGGCTGTATACTAGCATATTGGAAGACCTACTCATTCAGTGAAACATATAAAATCCAGTTCTTCTGCATCTGTTGTAACTTTAATTCTGGGTGTATTACTCAGGCTGTAGGTCTCAGCAGGGCTACTGAACAGGAAATGACTTGCACTGAAGCTATGGCAAGAATATGCACACATCAGCCAGTCTGTTTAAGTTAGATTTCATGTAATCATTCATCATGCATTAAATTTAATACTGAAAAACTTTCCCCTACTTGTACTTGATAGCTGATGCCTGTTCCCTTGTGGAGATCCCCAACTCTGTTGTTGATTTCGAGAGTAGCCTGCTTGTATCTCACCAGTGCTCTGACCAGAGTCAAATTTCCCAGCATGTTGTTTACACGAAGCTTCTGTATTTCTGTGTATGTCCACTTCACTAATGTTAATAGAGAATGCGAGAACATTAACCTTGTCTGCACAGGTCTCTTTCTTTTGACATCAAACTTGCACTGCACCATTTGATCGCCATACTGACACACTCTGCACATCCCCTTCCACATCAGTGGGATTAAAAAACTGTGTGCACCCAACAAAAGAAGAAATGCCTCTTCACTGGTGCAAAGCCCAGCCATGAGCCGTGCACCACCACAAAAATAGAGCTCTTTGTGTTATGTCTCCGTCCCTGTGCTCTCTTGGCATATTAACGGTTCTGTTTTTCAGACACATCCGGTGCTTGTTTATGGATCAGTTTTTCAAACATTTTTCTTCCCTTTGCTGTTGTTTGTGTAGCCACCGATATCTTTGCCAAGACTCCATTGTTGCCACCACAACAGTGTGACAAGAAATGGGAAAGCTCATTATCGACAATGCCTTCAGTTTCAAGTTTTAGCAGCTAAAAAGCCACCAGGGTTGCAGAATAAGAAAGTGACATTATTATATAAGTATTCAGCTCACTTGGCAGGGAAGAGTGGCAGCACTGAATGGCAGCTCTCCTAAAGCATGAATTGTCTTGATTCTTTCCCCTCTTTCATGAGATAATGCTGAGTCAGTGTCAGGTCTCTGTGGTCTTCTTGAGCTCAGTTTTGCTCGATTGTGCACTCTGTTTGATACCCATTCCTTCCAAACACATCCACACTTCTTCTATCCCAAACCACCGTTACCACCCTGAAAAGATGTATATAAATAGATTTCACACTGAGCACAACTGGGCTGGAAATTAATTCTGGTCAGGGGAAAATCTGCTACAGTCTCTCTAATACACATACAGTATTGCCTGCTGGGATCCCATAACCTTTTATTACACAAGCACTCCCAGTCAAATTGGTTTCATTGTTAGTATTCCCAATTTCATATCTATCCATCTATCTATCTGTCTCAACTAAGAAGAAATACATTAGGTTTGATAGCATGTCAATGATGAATACAGATGCCTAATATTTGTGATCATCTGCAGCTGGCTTATTGACTGTCATTAACTAGACTTGGACTTTAACCAAACAGATGATCAAATGACACTCGTGGCTGAATCATTTTATTTTGTAGTGTAATATGTGAAATAGAGCTGCAACAAACAATTACTTTCAATAGCAATTATTGATGAATGGCTTTGCCTATAAAATGTCAGTAAAATAGTAAAAAAGAAAAAAGCTTGTTATAATTTTCCAAAGTCCCTAAAGTGATGTATTCATATCAGTATAATAAGCTGCACATATAATCAAAATATTATCAAAATTGCAATATCCAAAGTAGAAGTTTGTAGAAGTAGCAATTGTTTCATAAAGGTAAAATGTATGAAAAATCAGGGCTGCTGTGTTGCCCTGGTCTATAAGTCTGTTTTTCATTTAGTTAACCTATTCCCATTAAGGTTCAACATATCTGGCCAATACAGCTGCATGAAAAAAATCACACAAGAACAAACACACTTAAAGATCTACTTTGAAAGAAAGGGGATGGCGACCAACCCGACATAGCGTCAGTATTTGACAAGCTCAGAAAAAAATGACCTTTCTTACAAAGTGGAACCTTAAAACAAAAAACATACAATTTCACATAAAAGAAAAAAGACTTCATTCAAGCAGCAAATAACATCAAGACAATTCCTTATTTTATTTAAGAAAACATGCTCGTTTGGTACAGACCCCAACAAATGTCACATCATCATGATTTTAATAGTTTTGTCACTGAAAAGGAAAATTGTGATGCTATAATGATCAGTCGCAATCCTAATATCTGTCAAAATGTCGTATTGTGCAGCCCTACTATCATAATGGGAATGGGAATAATAATTTCATACAATCAAACTCCTAAAATACAAAGATGTTCAGTTTACTGTCTCAGATGACCAAAAATGGCTGAAAATCCTGACAATGCATAAGCTGTGAGCAATGTCTATGTTTTTACTGGAGAAATGACTACACCAATTAATTGATTAATACGATAAAAACAATTTAATTCATCGACTGTTCATTGCAGGTCTGTTGTTAGATAATATAATGAGTGACACATCTATGCTGAGACCGCTGGCACAAACTAGATTTGTTCTTCTGTTCTGGATAAGATTGCGTGTTTCGTCCTGATTATTCTCACTAAATTATACTTGACACCATACTGTATCTCATTATTGCTTCATCCCGGTTATCACACTTTCAGCTCTTACTAGCAACACATTTACAAAGAGCCTATCATGTATCACCTCTAACAATGTTAATATACAGTATTTTAATGTTTCTTATGTTGATTGGAGTGGACATGTTTGTGTGGATTTGTGCTCCCTCTGGCTTTTTAGGCCTGCTAATATGTCAGTCACGGTTCTTTGCTGCTACTGCCTTTGGCTCCCTTAGTTAACTATAAAGCACTGACATGTGCATTGAGCCATCGAATTTGTCTGTCTTCCAGGAAGTATCTCTAACTGCATAGTGTGGAGTTGAGTAAATGATGAGTGGGTGACTGGGAATACACCATTATTTCATTTCCTGCCACCATATCAATACAAATGGATCAATACGCTGCTAATCCACTGCTATTTTAGGATTCACAGAAGGTAATCAGGGGTTCAGTAGAAAAACCTAATCGCATAGTATCTTCTACTCAGACGTAAACCTGAAAGCTATTTGGTACAAATGAGGGTTTTTCCACATGCTAACCATAGGCTATGGAAAGTCTCGAGCTGTATATACAGAAGGTGTGTGTGTGTGTGTGTTTTTGTGTGCTGTGTTTGTATTCTTTGTAGACACTGTGTAAGTACTTGGCCTCCATTTTTTTCTATTTCCAGCCAGGAAGTATGACAGTGGCGAATATCTTAACATCACCGGCATCACAAGGGACCAGGCTGGAGACTACGAATGCAGCGCTTTAAATGACATCGCCTCTCCTGACACCAAAACCGTAAAAGTCACAGTCAACTGTAAGTATATCTCTTTCTGCTTCCTTCACTTTCCTTTTTTTTCCCACACTGGCCTCGCAGACACATGAAAGACACGGGGGCAGACTTCAATGATGCAAGTGTCATGTCCCTGACGGTGCACCTCAAGAAAGTACACCTTCCTGAAGTTTGAGAAAGTAGAAAGCTAGAGCTTGAAGTTTAATATTTAATGTGAGAATTCCCTTTTTGTCTGTGCATGTAGGTGATTAATTCACACTAAGGAAAGGTCTGACTGTTCTAAGCACTATTCCATTATGCAGGTAATGAGTCTTTCAAAAGTGTGAGGAGACAGTAATGAGGAGTCAGGGCATTAATGAATGATACTGGGCTTTGGCTGTCATGGTCACATGGAAATCACCACTCGTAGGCAAGAGCAGGAATGGGTGCTTGACAATTATTGCCATTCCCTCTCTTTTTAAAAGTGCTCCTTTACTTCAGTGTTATTCATGGAGGTTTCGCGTAGATGCCCTGTGCTAAATCTCACTTTTGGCAAAGCTTATCAGGCAGTCGGCCACAGAGACAGGGGGCGGGGGAGGGAGGAGGAAGAGCGCAGGAAGAAAGGCTCCTCATGGCCCATTTACTGAGTCATATCCTGAAAGCTAATCAGGCAAGTTTTCTAATTGAAGTTTTAGGAAATAGAGTTATTTTGTTTCAAACGCAGATATGACCATTTCTTTATTTATTCCTTTTTTCCCCTTACAAAACTTTGAATCCAATAAGGCTTGTACTTTATTTCCTCCCTGTGTTAAGACAGCTTTCATTCTGGCCTCGTTATAAAACAAAGTCTTATGGCCATTATTTCTGTGTAATGCCTGGCTCTAATGAGCTGGGTCTGAGTAGAGTTTTGGAGGCCAGTTATTTATAACTCTACTGAGACATGGCTTCAAGACTGAAAAGTGCTTTGACAACCGGCACTGTCTTTATGTTACAGAACAAAGGAGATATTCACAATGATTGATAAGGCATGTCATAGTCAGACGGTGAATTTTAAAGCGACACAGCAGGGGTATAAGGGTTTAGTGTCCAAACAGAGTGAACTGATTAGGAGGACTTTGCTTTGCTCGGACAAAGTCACCACAGCTCGAGCAGCGGAGCGACACTCTGGGTGGGAGTGTGCTGTAGTTCGTCAAGTGTTAAAGCAGTTTTTGCTTTTCAGAGTTATCTGAAGCTGACAGAGCTACAGAGCTGTTCCCGTCATTGACCAGTTAGTCATTCGTTCTTATTGACCTGTAGCACAGAGGAGAATTGTCCAGATATCTTTTGTACATTCCTTTAATAAAATTAAATGCTTTATAAATTGGTTTGTGGAAACTATATGTGATTTCTGTTTAATTGTATACATTTGCATAATCCTTTAGGTACAGATGAAATTGCTTTGCACAGAAATGTCTCTCTTATACAATGGAGGTTACTCTATAGGCTATAAATTCTTACACATTACTTCTGCAGTTTGGACTGAAAAATTGAGGATCTGTATCGCACCCGGCCTAATTGCAACACATCAAATACAATGGATTAATGTATATGAACTGTAGACAGCTGTTGGATACTTTTATCAGAAGCAGCAGCAGGATCCTGAGTGAATACACTGACATGAGACTATAAGAGTTGATGTCCATTGAAAATCTTTTTAGATCGATCTTTGATATTTTTCAGGCAAATCATAGTGATTGCAGCATCTAATGTCCTCTTCTGTTTCCAAGCCTCACAAAACCTCTTTCACTGACAGATCTGCACCACTTGAACAAACCAATAGAGTGATGTAGCCAACTAGATGGCTATGCTGATTGGATGAGTTACTTCACGTGACTCTTTGTATTATAAATAACTGAACTTGAGTGATAGCTGGTAGCATAGCTGATGAGGAGCTTGTGCCAAAAAAGAACTATCTTTAATGCAGTATTGTGTTTTATGGTGCAGGTGGAAACATTAATATGCTATTTTGAGACTGACATTTTAGAATCTCAAAAATAGATCGCAATTTAGTTTGTGGATCGTGATTGTGACATTCTTTTGCCAGATCACCCATCCCTACTGACAATATATTTTAAGATAATCCAAAGTGTCACAGTAAATCAAAAAAGGCCCAAACGCAGACACAGGAGCAGGAGAGGTGAGCAACAAAAAGCAAGCTTTTATAATGCAACAAGGAAAACCCAGGAAACTAAACAGTAATACAAAAACTATAAAGGACAAACCATAAAGCCATGGGGAACAAATCTAGAACACAGGAGGACCAGGGAACAGACACAGAAACAGTGAGACGAAGGATGAAAACAGATTAAACAACAAAGAGTAAAGGAAAAACACTTAACACTTTTAATAATAATAATGTTTACAGAGGGGCTAATAAAACACAGGTGTGCACAAAAAGGCTAATTGACTAAACTAAAACCTAGGACCATGACTGGCAGTGTTGTGATATTTGGGATATTCACAATAACTGTCATATTAAAAAATGAAATATTGATATCATGTTAATAATACAAATAATAATAATAATCCAGCGAAGATGTTGAGCCTTGTGGATCTTTTGTTTATGTGTTCATCTGGTTTCACTTTCACAAGTAATTGAGTGCAACTGTTCTTTTTCTGTTTCTGTTCTTCTCTGCTCTCCACCTCCCCCCTTTGAGCGTGAATTATTTGCCAATGAAAGAGACAAAACACAAAGTAAACAAAGTTAAAGGCAGATTTGATTTTTCTTCCAGATATCTACATACATCGCAGCCGTATCATTATCCTGGATTTCTTTGCCCGTGATAGTTGTGTAGTGAAATTCTGATATCGTGACAGCCCTAACCATGACAATAAGTTTTCAAAGACTTCATGAATCTGAGGGGTAGGAGAAAAATCACAACCCATAAAGTGGCATCTGTCTGAGATCATTATGATTAAAGATGCTGCACTTGCTTTATCAGACAGTGTTGAAAGCAGGCTCCAGTGGACATGAAATGTCTCTTAAAGCAGTTCTGTGGCACTTTTGCCATGTCTCTTTAAGAAGTCTTCATTCAAAATTTGTCTGCAGTAATTAGTTGAGCCGGGCTGATGGGGCAGCCTCTGTCCCCACAAAGTGTAAATCTCAGAGCTCCCTCCCACCTAATTCATAAATATTTCATAATGTCTGACACCCTGTTTGAAGTATGGCCAACATGTAGCTCCACAGAGTCAGACTTTTCTGGCCTCACAAGCACCTCATACATGAAAGGTCCTGTGTTTTATTGCCGCTGGTTAGCATTCGAAGTGCTGCGCAACTATGAGACCTGCATAAACAAAACATGTCGCTGACATTAAAGCGGCACAAAGCCACTTTAGTTGTCGACATCTTTAAATGGCAGCAAGAGGTAGCTGTTTAAAAGAACTCAGCTTCAGTACCCTGTGTCATGTAGCTTTAAATAGTCAGTGTTTTCAGCTCTTCAGATATTTTGTAAATGTTTTTTATGCATGTATTTTTCACGACAGTTGTCTCTTCTCCCTACATGGAGACTTGTGTTAGATGTGCTTATTAACAAAGATAAGGGGGCAGAAGAAATGCATTAGAGTTGTCCTTTGGAGCGGCTGATATGGCCACAGCAGGCATGGCCACTCTTCACTGCCTCCTGTCCACCTCCTGGTGCAATTCTCCCTCTGTGAAGGAAAGGGAGAAACATTTAGACCATATCCCAGTGTGCTGCATCATTCATGCTCCATTGTCACACATCAAGCGCCCAGGAGCACAAGGTATTGACGAGCGCTCAGTCTGCCAAATTCTGAATCGAGATAAAGTCGTTAGCTGACACTGAAGCTCAAACAAGAGAGGATAATTACATAGCAAGAAGCAAGAAATGAACTTTTTTTTAAAGTAGCACACTGTATGTGCACGTTTGTACAGCTGTTTTACTTGGCTGACAAAACCAGTCACTCAACTTTGTAAATGTTCTCCTGGGAGATTCTGCAGGTGTCACTTTTATTCTGTCAGTCAACAACGTGAGATGTGCCACTGAAACGATTTTACCACACAGTGCTGTATGATGACAGAAAAAAGGACTTTTCTCTTTCTTCATACAAATATTCAGTGTATGCAGTGTATGCAGGTGTGCATTGACCCCATCAGTGTCAAGCAGTGATCCTCTCAGAGTATCCTTCTCGTTAGTTGCGGTTAAATTAAATAAAGGCATAAACATCAGTCATGACTGCACTGTTTCTTTTTTATCATTTTAATAAGACAGCAAGGGAGCGAGTGACACTGACATTTCATGGGTTAAAAGTCTAATTAAATACATGTCCAAACAATTTCTCTCTGCTTTCAAAACAATTCTTTTTTTTTTTTTTTTAAAGCTAAGAGTATAGTTGACCCCAGGGCTAATTGCAGATTAAGGCCACTAATTAAAATAAGCAAAGCAAAGTAATGAAAACAAAATTAAGCTCTAGCATAATAACACCAGGTCTTCCGTAACACTAAGCCTGCCATTTGGCTTTCTATGATATGATGAGTTAGAGGCAGAAGGGTTGAGGAGCTGTCGTTTTGCTGCTATTTCTTGTATTTCTGTTTGCATTTCTCTCAGGCTCAAAAAAACATCTTGATCAGATAGTATTAATTTAGATCACTGGCCTGCCTGTGTCTCCTGTCTTAATACTTCCGGTGATGAACAATCGAGGACTCTTATGAGTTAAAAAACAGAATGATGGCAGTCATCCGGAAGGTCATGTTGGAATCAGATTGGCTGAAAAGCCCCACTCGGCAAAAGGATATTTCCTCAGTGATTTTTACCTGATGAAATTTGATCTCTGACCCACTTTTCAAATTTACATATTCATCTTCACTGCAGGTGGGCGCTGTTATTGGCTGAAATTCTCGCTGCACAGTGTGACTCAAAGGCATAAATATCACATTGAGCTGGCTGAGTCGGAGGGATGAATGAGAAGGAAACAACCGTGGAAAACCTCCGCCTGAGATAAAAAGCCAGCGTTTGATTAATTAATGAAGCCACCGTGTTGTAGAACAATTAGTAACGACGTACAGATAAAACAATAATAAAAACCAGTACCTTTTCAAGCGGAGGAATCAAAGGTTTCTGACCTTCCTCTGTAGTGTAGAAAGCTCTTCCCCTCCAGAGAAAGCTGTCTCCTCTCACACCTTATTGAATGAGTGACACTTCAGAGTTTGAGCACCATCATGTTGCAAGATGGGATTTGACAGTTTGCACAAACTTTATCAAACGAGGAAAGTACACAGACAAGCGACTGTCTTGTGCTACATTTTATCTGCTTGTCACTGTTTCAGACGCCTCGACTAGAGCCGTTTGTAGCCACGCCAGATGTTCTGATCATCTTCCTCCATCCATGTTGTAATCACAAAACTGCCACATGTCAATTTGCATGAAATGTGTAAAGACGACGGATCAGTTGATGCCATGGTAGCACCACAGATGTGTGAATTTTTGATGTGGAGAAGGAAGACCCTTGCTTTTTTGAGATATCTGTCCTCTTCTCTCTTTTTTATATGAAGCCACTGGTTATGTAACAGCCATTTCTGTGGAAGTTACAGCAGAATCTTCTGCTCCTAGCATCTCTCTTTAAAGCATTACAATAGCATAGTCTTTGGTACACATTTGGAAGTTTAATTTGGTAGCATTGACACACTAGATCCAACTTCGGTTTCATTTTTTTTTTTTATCCATGCTGTTTGCTTGAAGGGTCTGCATGATCTTGTTCCTTCCTATTTTGATGTAGGGCTCAGGTTTAAACTAATACAGGCATCTCTTCCTCTTCAACATCACTTATTTTCCTTCATGGCGAGGTTTCTCTTGCTTTGCAGAGTAAAGCTGTGCCCTGTGTGCTTCCAAGTTTGCCAGCCATTTATACGCCTCCTTCCTCCTCCAGTACCCTGCAGCTGTGAATTCTGCTCACATATTTACCATGGCCGTGTTTATAAAAAGAAGAGCACCTCACTTTCTCTCCTGCTTACAGTAATTGGCCAACAAAACTGTGATCATTTTTAATTAATTATGAGCATGCATATTAGAACTGCTGTAAGCAATTACAGCCATGCTATTGACAGATTTCTGGGCATAATTGAAATGCAGGGGCACACTGTGAATACTTCCAATTCTTTACGTTGTCTTTTTGTTGCTCTGACTCTGCCTCTCCCTCTAAAGCTGCCGTCATCTGGGCCTGTTTGGGATTCAAGCCCTGCCTTGCTCGATACACCCACAACATGCTCCTCTCACTGCCCTAACAGAATTGTTTGTGGGAGTCATGACCATCTCTAATAAATAAGAGGCAGAACTTGTTCATTTGTGGTCAGGAGACACACCTTCATGACCATCCAACATTGCAATGTCAAGTAGCGACAAGAAAGTAAACAACTATTAGTTGAGTGGGAGGATGTTTGTACTGTGTTAGCATTTTTAAAAAGAATCATTATACTCTACAACATTTGCATAGCTGTGCACAACATTTACATTTGATAAAATTCATGTTTCACATACTGTGTCTGCATGTGCGTGTGTGTATGTGTGTGTGTGTGTCCAGATCTGCCTCAGTGCTCTTGTGGATCAAAGGCACAATGGATGTTCATTCCACACTTCAATGAAATCTATTATTGGGAGTATTTTAACATTAGGCACAGAGTCTCAGTTGAGCATTTGTCGACAGTTTGCAGTATCCATTGAAATACTGTGACTTACAATTCAAAAGAGAAGGCTTCCTAGAATTGGATTCTGATCCAATCCTAAGTAGAGTTAAAGCCAGTACCCTCGAGCTGTTTGGATGTAAATCCATCTCTCTACATCTCTCCAAAGCTCTCGTCTTGATTGCTATTTGGATTCCTTGCTGCATGTGGGGCATGAATAAGTGAGCAGAATCTTGAACTTCTGCAGAATAAACGTTCTGGCTGGTACCACTTCGAAACAGACTGAGACACACAGAGACTTCATCCTTTAGCTTGGTATAGATTTTTTTTGTGACTGGCCAAAATAACATATAATGTTGACAAATGTCTTGAACATCGCAGGCTTACATCAAACTCTCCAACTGTTAAAAGTGGATTTTTTGTTTGTTTATACAGCTAATGGCAACTTAAGGCAGAAACATCAACCATGTAATTACACGGATGCATATGACATCGCCTGGCCCAGCTGGCACAAACATACATCCCCAGTAATCATCAGCTCAGCGCTCTTACAAACAGGTGGAGGAATCCAAAGTTGTATTGAAATATCTATACATATCCATTATGAACATTTGGTTCAGTTTCTAACACTGTTTCAGTACTAACACTGCACTGCTGTGTCCACCTAGTCCCACCTCCTCCAGAAGTAAATCAACTTAGATGTCTTAAAACACAGTACACACGCCTTGTTATATTTATCTTTTAATAAAAGCTAAAATGTAATGCCCTTAATGTTGTGTCAATTTTACCCCCATGGTATCAAACATGGTATCACATATTGATTTTTTTCAAGGTATTGTATCAAAGTGAGAAATCCCAGTATCGTGACAACAGCAAAAATTCTGTCTTCAATGGGACAATAAAGAGCTAAGGAGCGTTCCCAGGGCCACAGTAGTAAACAAACATGGCGTGTGGAGGACCATGTACTGCTCTCTTCTTGTTTCATGCTATAGAATCTACAGGCTGCAACGCTTAGACTGCAGCTTGTGTTTGCATTGTGTTACTATTTTTAGGTGACACACTCTGGAATGCAGCGACGTATGAAATCACTCTTGCGTAGCTTGAAGCGCCTGTGTTCGCGTACTTGCGTGGACCTTGTTTCTGCTCACTTGATACTTCCCTGTGTCATGGTTATGGTGTGGTCTTCACCAGAGCCTAACCAGGATCTCATACGTGAATTTAGTTTAAGATAGATCCGGATTCGTGCACCTTAAACCATTTAGTGTAAAACTCAGACAATGGATTGAATCCCTGCTGCTGTCGAGCCACACACTCCTGCACACTAAGCTGGTTATTTATATGCCTTGCATTGTATTAAAAGAAGGAACACAATGTTCCCTAGCTGTTCTGAATAGAAATCTTAATTAATTAATAAATCTTGGCAGCAGAACCATTCCTGACCGACAAAAAACGGAACAATGAAGCCCACAGATGGCAGTGGGGAACAGTGTCTCTGTGTGTAAGCTGATAAGTCATGCACTGATGAGTCCATTTCTTAATTGCAATGAAAACTCATTTTCAAATCTGGCTGAAGAGGTAGGGTTATTAATTGATCTTTTAATTAAAAAGCCTGCGTTCTATGGGTTCTCTTGGCAAACAATAGTTTGCAGCTAAATAAATCATATTCAGTCTTGAAGCACACCAATTAATCATTAATAGTCACATGAGGATCGCTCAAGGAACGCGACTCAGTGAAGCCCTGTACATTAAGGTGCAATGATTTCTAAACAAACCATGTCCATTAATATTAGATGGAGAGGAGGTCAAACATTTAATTCATCATTAACATGCTTGTATTCATGCACTTTGCACAGATGTACCATTGGAGACGTCATCTTTGTTTTGATGACAAGCTCTTCATAATGCAGATGTACTGTAATGGAAGGCGGTTTGTGATCAACCCACGACTGGCCATTTGTCACCTGGCAGGGCCTTACAGTGCCCATTTTTCTGCCGTGCCTGTGCTATTCCTGGACCCAACCCCTCACCCCCATCTGGTGGAGTCACCGTGACTCCAGGCATGATTTACAACACCTCCACAGCATTCTCTAGACACTAAATTACCTGGATTATTGGGCCTTCATGATTTTTAGTGCACTACTTTGCATTACTCTCCAAATCCTGATGGTGTATTGCACAGTATATGATGATATAGGACATGCCAGCAAGTTGAAATTGGAATTATTGGATTGGACCGGATTTTATGGGTGTGATCTGTCTTAACAGATCTCAGTGCCAGGATCTAAATTGGAAAGACTTGATATTATCGATATGCATATAAAATCAGGGCATTTTGGACCACCTACGAAATTATGGGGGATATTTTTCTCTTTTACAAAATTTTGCAGCGGTTGAGCAATTTGAGTGGTGAGAGAGACAATTACTTGGGCCCAAAATACTTTTGAATTCTGCTCGTCTGATAACCAGACTATAGTCTCTTTTATTTTTATAAGAGATGATCCATCATGATAGATGATCCATCCTACGCCGGCTCATTTGAGGAGAAATCTGGATTTATATTCATAGTTACCCCACTGGGAGGGATGGCCTGTAGTGCTTATACTGTATGTTGATCAGCAAGATGACAAACTATATATATATATATATGTATATATGTATATAAAGAATTCTTTCTTGATTCCTATGTTGTTTTAATTTTGCTTGCCAGGATTTTTAACCGACTTCTAATAGAGAGAGCAGTAATCCAAATTAACCATAAATAGGAAATCCTTTTAGTCTGATGAAGAAAGTGCACTGTTCTTTTTGGCAAATAGCTGATTCACTTGGTAATAAATAAAAGGGAACACATCAAAATGCTCCCTCTTCCAAGAAGAAAACACAACAGCTACATGAAAGCAGCACATTTAGACAGGCTATTTGGCAGTGGTTTTGTGTTCTGTGTGTTGCCATGAAAGACAGTGGCTCTATGTGTGAGGTTTCAAGTATTGACACATCTGCCTGGACCACCATGTCCACTGTCCTAGCATCTCTGTAGCACGACAGCCAGGTCACCCCGGCACATTCAGAGGCTTCAGATAATCAATGGCCCCACACAATGACACCAATGGAGGATTACGAGGATTCACTAAGCCTCTGTCAGTCGGCATACTGCATTGATTTTGTCATACTTGTTATTGGCTTATATTTCTGTGCTGTGGAGCACTCTTACAGTTTTTTTTCTCCTTGTTCCCTTTCTTTAAGTATTGTGGAGCTCTTCTCTTGTGCTCAACGTCAAATGCAAAACACTCCCATGTTACTATATCACAACCTTTAGTCACCCTCTTGTACTTTGCTGCAGGTTGCTGTTGCCTGTCTGCAAAGATGCTGATACAGCCTGTAACTATTTTACAGGCTGTCTTTATGGTTTGGTTAGCATTAATTCTGGTTATGATTAAAATAGATAAAGATCTGAAGCAATCTTTGAAGTTCGTGCAGATTTGTGAAGTTTCTGAAGCAAGGTTGAGTCAGAAAAGTTTTGATATTCTGAGTTAGTGTACACAAAAACTCAAAACATGCACACAAATACACAACCAGTCAAGGTCTACTAATACCTCCCAGCATGGCATCCAACATTTCACACAGTGATATATGAACAGGTAAAACCCTAGCATAACGCATCGCTTGATTCACTGTCTCAAGTCCTTCGGATTATTCAGCTCAGATACGGAAGACAGAAAATAACAGTATAATTGGCATACATATGCAACGACGGAAAATCTACGTACACCAGTCATAGGACTGTGCTCATTAGGATGCAGAAGAAGGTTGGTGGATGGGCATCCATCATCACAGAGCGCAGTGTCACCTCAGTGCGCCTCGCCTACATGATCATACACCACACGTACAAATGCTCACATGTATCTTTTTCACCTTGTGCAGGTTGCATCCCACCTCATCTATCTATGCGGCCTCTCACGGGTTGGCAGAGAGAACGTCTGCATTCTCTTCATTAAATTAAAGCCCAGACAAAGGAAATATTTCTGTCTCACAAACATGCATATATGTGCTGTAATGAAGCATGTTGCTACACAACTTTCTTATTTCGTAGGAATAGATGTGTTCATTTGATTAACTTGTTACTGTTTGCACTTTGGGGAGTCTGGTCCAAGTTAGCACCTCAGGGTTATGTTGTCCAAAGCTGCGTCAGTCCACACTGAGGTCATTTGTTAGGAACATCTCCAAATGCAATTGGAGGTAAAGGTTTGGAGGCGCTTGGCCAAGCCCTCTCACTGGATACAGGCTGCAGCTTTGACTGACAGCTCGCTCTTAAAGGCTCATTGTCAGGGATATAAATAGTCCACATTTCACTCTCAGACATGGCTGGGCAATTTACTGCTAGCTGCAGGACTGACCCTCAGAGTGTGGGCTTCTTCCATGTATCATATACTTTTAATCAGAATCTGTGTGATTGGCACAAAGTAATTTTGCTTGTATGGTATGTCAGATGGCTGTGCATCTGATTGTGTGTTTAGAACAGTTTTATTATTTGTCAGGCTTTGGGGGAGTCAAGCCAAGTTTACACAATACACGATGTCAGATTGAGCCCTGCGCCTTATTATGATTGCTTCTCCTGTTTCCTTGCCACAGTTGATTAATGGAGAAGCAGAAAATCAGTCATCGTAATATCAGTGGCTATGAACCTCTGTCTGGATCCAGTTCTGTGAGGAACCGTGCTACTTCTTCCCAGTCTCTTAAAGCGGGTCATTTTATTTGTTTACCCTCCAGAGTTTATGTATTCAGCATTACTCTGATAATGGCCAATAATTATGAATATAACAAGTGAAACGTTTTTCAGTGCCTGTTTTGTCCAAAGACATACTGTATTCAACAAAATGCCATTGTCGGAAGTCTTTATAACTTCAATTCATTAATTTCAGTTCCCTTATAAGCACAGTAAATATTTGAAGTACAAAAGGACTGGGCTGCTTTAGAAACAGTCCATATGCAAGGCTGCCTTCATGACACTAGCAAAGAGATTTACACCACATTTCAGCACATGAAAGGAGCCTCATTTTGCATTCACAGAACCTGCCTGTGCCACTGAGTCTTTGAACTTCCATTAAGCCATTTATCACCATGCAGTGCAATTCATTTCATTTTCCTAACATTGGGGATGGATGCCCTCTCCCCTCCCCAGCTCCGCCTCTGCAGGCTCTGAGTGTTGAGTTTACACTATGTAATGTGTGCGATGACCAGGATGTCGGAGGTTGTGATTTAGTTCAACAACCCTCCCTCACCAGTGCTCCGTGTTTTATTATCACTTAAGTGATTTACTTTAGTCCTTGAGCTGGTGATAACACAGATGTTTCTTTAGACTGTTGTGTGTGAGGTGCCAACATTTCTCATCTCCTTGTTTTCTCCAGTTGCTCCAAGTATCCACGAGATGAAAAGCCACGGAGTCGTTCCAGGACGCACAGCTCTGCTAAGGTGCGAGGCAGCTGCTGTACCTTCTCCGACATTCGAGTGGTTCAAGGGCGAGAAAAGGTGAGCCCAGTTCGATTGTTTACGCTGTCTCTCATAAAGCGTATTGGCAGCATTACCAAGCTGTCAGCTGCATGCAGCTGTGCTGCGTATTCAGTTGCACAATAACGTCATGGCTCATATATTGTCTCATACTGTTACTCTTACTTACATAGTTGCTTACTGACATTTGTTGTTTTTTTAACCACATACTGAAAACATGTTTGCAAATCATTAATTTAACAGATAGTCGTGTGGCTGCACGCAACTTATCTTAAAGGGGAATTGCCGTTTTTTACAACCTGGACCTTATTTCTAGCATAAAATACGATCATTTACTCACCCAGATAACTTTGGTGTCATTTGGAGTCGTTTGGATGAAATTAGATCCAGTGGAGCGCCGCGTATATCCATATAATGCGAGTGATTGGGGCACCGAAGCGCAGCCTCTATATAACGCATTATCTGCCGTGCAACTAGTTCATTTCACCAATATTTTGTTATGATACGCTAGTGCTATTCCCCTTTAAGTCCGGGGTTGCCTGTTATCAACATCCGGGGTCTGTAGGTTGACCTAGCCGTTTAGCCTAGCCGTAGCTGTTTGTTGTTCTTTGGCCAGCTGTTCCTCTCTGCCTCCGCATCCTCCTTTCAACGAGCTCCTCATCCGTGTACTCTGGCTCAAAACGGTAAGGACGTCCATCATAAACAAAGTCATCGTCCACCACCTCAGAATCAGAAAAATATTCAGCCATGTTGCAAAAAACTAGCAGTAGCAAACTACAGGTAAACAAGCCGGCTGTCGCGGGTGCACGCGGCTTTCAGAGATGACATCATCCAGGTCAGAGGTAAGTAGGTCAACCTACAGACCCCGGATGTTGATAACAGACAACCCCGGACTCAGAGGGGAATAGCACTAGCGTATCATAACAAAATATTGGTGAAATGAACTAGTTTCACGGCAGATAATGCGTTATATAGAGGCTGCGCTTTGGTGCCCCGATCACTCGCATTATATGGATATACGCGGCGCTCCACTGGATCTAATTTCGTCCGAACGACTCCAAATGACACCAAAGTTATCTGGGTGAGTAAATGATCGTATTTTATGCTAGAAATAAGGTCCAGGTTGTAAAAAACGGCAATTCCCCTTTAAAGCTATAGTTGGTAATCCTGTTCAGAAACACTTTTTGTTATACTGGGTGAAATGGTCCTTCCATCCTGAGAGTAGTCAATACATAATGTGTTCAGAAAAAGGAACGAAAAAAATCAGACCTCTGTGGCAGCTGCAGGCCTGTAAAAACTCTGACCAATCCCTGCCTCTCGGGCCGAGTGGAAAGAACCAATCAGATGCCTTCATGTCTCGTCCTGCCCAGCCCCCCTCTGTCCCTCCCTCCTCCCTGCGTGCACTCATCACGTGTCACCGTTGCCGGAAATATTCAGCACACTCCATACCGAGTTAGCAGGAGAGAACAATGGCAGAGAAAATGCAGCCAAAAGTAGCACTTCCAGCGTTACGGAGCACTGACGGGAGGGGGAGGAGGGGGTGGAGCTTAGAGGAGGTGCCACTTTCAAATCTTGCTAGCTCTCCAACATTACCAACTATAGCTTTAACTGCTTTACAAACATACAGTCTTACCTGTATTGTGTGCCTTTGTTTCTTGATAACTGTGTACTGTTTATTAGCAAAATAAAACCATAACATCTCCAGCAACTACATCCAGTAGATAATTAGCGGTTACCCCACCAACATGAAATTGAATGGATGCAGTTGGATGTATAGGTGAAATGAAGTGCTTGAGATAACCCTAACCCCCGAGAAAAAAAGTTGAAGCGCTATGACTTTTTTGTGCGGCACTTATTCCAGACCAATATATTAGATGGGGCGAGACTCATCACTCATTAAACTGGTAACCATATAAAATAGATGAGAAGCTTGTTCTGGCTGTATCCTGAGCTAGGGGTGCTACATAATCCATTCATAAATCCATTCATGGATTTTGAAATACAGTCATTACTGTGATAACTGTTAAAGCATATTAAAAATAATGTGCTGTACCGTTGGTGTGATAACATGCATTTAGAGGGCTAAACATGTACACATATAACTGGAGTTACATTCAGTGTTAATATTGTTAATGAAAACCTTGAAGAAAAATGTTTCTCATCTACCTTTTTTCATGATGAAGAGGAGACAATGACAAGCTAAAAAAAGATCTTTGATAATAAAAACTATGACGAAATTTTTTTTTTTTCATTTATGAGATAAGACACGACTACAATAATTGTGGTGGACTATCTGACATTACAGAAATAATTTCCCTCCCCCACACACAATTGTTGTCAAAATATAAAAAGATAACATTGTGACTTTTTGTTGACTAAAATTTGACCAAAACATTTTGAGTTTTCTTCAACTAAGAAACTGTGAAGGATAAAAATGAAAGACTGAAGACTAAGACATAATCTAAAATAGCTTTCAAAACTAACACTAGTTACATCAAGTAATTACTGTTTTCCTCGCTCACGTCGACTTCATTAACACAGATGTGTGGAAGGTACAAACAAAGCACCCCAATTTCTCTGTAGTTGTCTTCGAGAACCAATGCAAACATCAACTCCCACCACCTGAGGAAGTTAAGTCCCAGTGGATTAACTATAGTTTTGATGGAAATGGCCCCACGACTGGATGACCCTTTGTTGTTTGCGCCAACTATTTTACTTCGGACTAATAAGTGTCAAGAAGTTGAAACATTTTACTGCAGAATCTAAATAGTCCTGATGCTAACGATCCACCAAACCTGTGCTGGAGGCTTGAAAAAATGCTAATTATTGTTTATAATTTATGTTTGTACTGAGGTTTGCTGGATAGTGTAATATATAGTCTGTTTAAGGTTTGACTCTTTACTAAAGTCTTCCATGCTTATACTAGACAATTACTAGGTGTTACTTGTTTGTGGACAAGTAAGCTTCAATGTGTGATAGGAAGGGTGTGGTTTTTGTTTGCTTGCTTTTTCCCAGAGAGAATATAAGTCATTTGTTCTCCTATTCGTCCAGCATGTGGAAAGATCCCACATAAACGCTCCAGCAAGAGTCACTTGTGCCTCTCCGTCCTCACCTTGCATCCTAATAAAATGTTTGCTGGCAACTGGCTTAAATCATCAGCAGCACATACATCAATCAGTCTAGATTCAAGTGTCAGTTCTTGAATTTAAAAACCAAATTACCCCCATTACCCACTCCTGGTGAGCACAATTTCAATCATCAGCTCACACTGTGCTAATTGTAATTATGGGGTGGATTCAATTTATTCAAATTGCTAAGGAGGCAAGTTGGCATGATTCTAGTCTTTACTTAATTCAAGGACTTGTTCTTTCTCTGACTTCTTACATGGCTAAATGGTGATTTCTCCATTTACTCTTCATTATGAAAAGGACATTACAGACTTACAAACAGAACATGTGTAGCATCTGTATGACATTAACACTGGTTGTGACTACTCCATTGGCCATTAACGGTATTTGGGGAAATGAAGGCCACTTCTTATTTTGGCTCAGTGTTGATGCAGCCATACCATCAGTGTAGTGCCGCTGCCAGTTTGTCTCTATCAGAAGTAGTGTGACAGTTTTGACAAGCAAATCATTCTCTTGATGTGTCACTGCTTTTATTCTTGAATGGAAGTGTGTGAGTGTTTATGTGTGTCCATGCAGGGATGGAGGGGGTTCTTTCGCTCAGACAGAGGGGAGCATTGACTAGTTTGATGTTGAACTAGTGAAGAGGCGAGGCACCCGCTGAGATTATCAGTGAATGTTCAGCTAACATTTGAGAATGTCTCCGTGGGAGATGGAACAACAGATTTGCAGATATTTGCTGGACATAAGGTCACACATAGTGTTTCAACTCAGAGTGCCTCTCAGAGCAACTTGAGCCAAGCTACTAGAGAGCATGGGGGGGCGCAGCAAGGCCAAAAAAGAAACATGTTTCCTCTCTGGAGGTTCAT
The DNA here is from genome assembly GCF_040436345.1 of Pagrus major. NCBI lineage: Eukaryota > Metazoa > Chordata > Actinopteri > Spariformes > Sparidae > Pagrus > Pagrus major. Next base: position 18,499,765 of record NC_133225.1, read on the forward strand.
ATGGTTTATAATGCCAAATACGAAGCCACACTGATGAAAACAAACTCAGCTGTAATATCTACGATAATCTTACCATCAGGATGCACAGCATATGCCGTAACAGAGGGAATTTTAATCTCTACAGGCTGTTAAAGATCATCACGACCACCAAAGTAAACAATTACACATTTGTCAATTTCACTGCACAGATGCCAGGCACAACTGGAATAGGATTTATTGTAATCCCCCTGCACCTGCAACAAAACGATGAACAACATGTCAAGTGGCACCCAGCTGGTTCACCTCTGGGTCATTTCTCTCCCCTCTCAGTCCTTCAAAGTGTCTCTCCAAGGCAGCCACGACAGACCAAGGGATAAATAGATCTGTTCAAGAGGGTGATGAAGTACTGTGCAATCTGAAGATCCACTAAAGTATGACAAACATTTGTACCATCCTTGACTCATGCTACTCCAACCCCCGACTCTTTGTGTGTGTGTTTGGTTGAGAAATAAAAGCTTAATTTGTTGTGATTGTGTTCTGATTTCAGGATTATCAAGGGTCAAGGCGTCGACATCAAGAGCCTCAGCTCCAGATCAGTCCTCACAGTGACCAACATGACAGAGGATCGTTACGGGAACTACACATGTGTCGCCTCCAACAAGCTAGGGACGGCTAATGCCAGTGTGCCTCTCATTCGTAAGTTGTCATTCTACCTGCTTGTGGCTAACTGGAGTGGTGAAGAGTCAGAGGGCTGAGTGTTGTGGATGTCATTGGGGGTTTGTGCCCTCAGAAGTGTTTTTCTTGGAGAACAAAAGCTAAAGTTAAGCCCGGTGCTGCAACTGGGTGCCCACATATTGCCAGTAGAGGTGGTTTCTTATTTCCTAGTCATCAGTTTTGTGAATGTCGATTGTCTATTATGGTTGCAAAGTCTGTGTGTGTGTGGGTGTGTGAAGTCTACATATGCATGCGCACTGGACAAAAAACACCACCTGAAAAAGAAATTTAGCTTGGAGGTGGTAACAGCATCACAATTACAAAGGCAGCTACACAGGTCAGTCGTGCTAAGTTGAATGCCAAGTAGCGCTGTGACTCAGATTTTTAAAGAGGTCTGAGAGTCAGCCTTTTTCATGGTGTTCAAAGCGCCATGAGGCATCTAACAGAGATCCAAACAGGCCGAATAATCAGAGGCCAAACTGCTGGTGCGTCAGTGAGAGACAGCAGAATTATTTGATATGGTTCGTGAAGCATTCAGCATAAATTAAGGTACTGAACAACACATTTGAATATTTGCTAAAAACAACAAAACTAAGACAGAAAATGTTTCCATACAACAGGCAGAGGCAGAGTAACCCAGGTTCAATCACTGGGTAGCAGGACCTCCTGTTCCAACAAACACAAGTGTCCTTGCAAAGCCAGTGAGGGATCATTCCCTTGTCTCTGCGCTAGCAACTTCATGTTGTTCAGGGTGTTTGCACAGAAGGGGTGCGATCTTGGAGGCATATGGGGCTCTTCCATTGGCACTTCTGGCCACGCCAAGTGAAAGCATGGCGTACTGATTTGGGTTTCCATCACCAGTTTAAGCATGCTTAGTTAGGCCAAAGCACGCGGGCCCCTCCTCAAAGTGCGCCACGGTGACTTCTCGTGACCGTGGTCAAGCCCCTCAAACAAGTGCGTGCTGCAAGACTCAACTCATTTTTGTGCAGGAGACCAGAGAGAAAAACGTTTTTAGGAGTCTTTGTGTGTTCAGCTCTCAGTGATTTTGTTGCTTTTATCTGATTCTTTTTAGTTTCTCGCCTGCGTCCCTGCTTGTACTCTCTGATATCTGCTGTACTTAACTGTTTCATGGTGTTAGCTTGCAGCTGTTTAAGCATTCATCAAGTTACTGCTGGTGAAAAAACATTTCCTGATTTTACAGCTTCATTATAAAAGCTTTGCAATAATTCAAGAACAGGGAACTTTTTTTGTAAAGAATTTATAGCAAATGAAACGTTCTTATCAACAAACTAGCAGAGCTTTGTTAGCTGCAATTCTTCAATAATGCTGCAGGGAGGAAGAGTATTTACAGCCGCTCCTTTGACCACTATTCAAGATATACAGATTCTACATCAGTTAGTAGCCCTCTTGTAACGGAAATGCAAATCCCTGCCATGCTGGGTTGATGTGCCGAGTCAAACCAAGTCAAGCTGATCAGTACATGTGTACGGAAAAGCCCTAATGGTGTGGACCTCTGGCCACATTATAGTCTCCTGATGAGAGCCGGTGGACTCCATTTGTGTTTAAGAAGGCATATGGCTGCCTACTCTTTACCAGTAGCGTAAGCAGTCATAACGACAGCAGAACAATGGGAATTGGCCATTGTGGAGAAAAATGGGTAGAAAAATGTAAAACTGGATTGACACCTGTGTGACAAAGCTCAAGTACAACTGGTACATTATGAGCTTTACAAAGAGAGTAATAATGGGATGTGCTTGGTAAGAAAGCCATCAGACAAAGGCATATGCATTTGAACGAGGAGCTCAGAACATTGACCTATGAGCACTGGGAAATGTTGTGTGGTCTAATTAAATCATCTTTTAATGATGATCATATGGGTTTGAGTTTAAAAAGCCAAATGTTCCCACTGCTAAAGGAGCTAGAGTTAGATGGGCAGCCATCTTATTGTTATGAAGTCCACTGACTGGAGCCTAGCCCAGTAATGCCGTTTTTCCATTACATCTGCTGGCCTGGCTCTACTCAGTTTGACTCGGCGCGGCAGCTGGGCTGGGCTACCTGCTTGAAAGTGTGTCTAAAACCAATAATGCGCATCACTGCGGCCACGGCTTGGCCGTACTCTGGAGCAGGTCCATCACGGGCGCGGCGCGGCGCAGCTCAACTCAGCGCAGTAAAAACGGGGCGCAGCCAAAAGTGCTAGTGGAAAAATGGCATAAGAGGCAGGGTATACAGTATCCAGGGCAAGTCATCCGTCTATTATAGGGATAATTAGTATTTTAAATGGCTAAGTTTTTATATTTATCATTAAAGTATTGTTGGCCTGTTATGTCAGGGATGCTCAAAACACAGAAATTAAAAAAAAAAAAACAGATGAAAGTGCCTTGAGGCTTTTTCCCATTGTAGTGCTCAACAGCCAACTAGCCATTAACAGACAACAAATACTTCTAGTCTTTTTGGATTGTAGTGCACGAACAGGCTTATATCATAATGTTTGTATATGTCAAGAAAATAAATCCTCCTTACTCATTTTAAACAAATCCTCAAGTGTTTTTATGAGTCTGTAGTCCACAGCAGCCCCATGTCTTTGAATGTCTATAGGAAGTTGCTTTCCACTACGTTCATTCCTGAAAGAACAAGACACCTTTCCTTCTTGGAGAATGTTACAATATCCATCCATATATACTCACAAACTTGTTCAAGAGCACTCGACTTTCTCAAGCTCTATACTCCAGTAAATGGTAGGTGTTTGATATTCCTACACTGTTAGGCTTTTCAGTTATTTTGTCCACCTGCTGTACCTGCTGAGCTGCAAAAAAAAGCAATGACAACGAGGAAACATATTTCCCTCAATGTTTTTAGAGCAAGTATGGGTGGAAAAAATTCCATTTAATGTATTCCGTGATGAAATATGAACAGGTGAATTAAATTATTCACCAGTTTGCGCTGCACCCTCTGATGATAACATTGTCCCTAGCAGGCCAGAGACTCAGAATACAAAAAGATGTTTCTGTAGAGTTGGGAATTGTCAAAGGAGCACTCCACTCTCCTGTTTGTGTATGCACAAAGAACATCAAAGGCTCGTCTCAGATCCTCAAATGGATGATCTTAATGTGACACTAGCGAGGCCTCAAAGGCAGACTGGCAAAGAAACCCTCAGAATAGTCAGAGGAGGCAGCTTCCTGTGCTGCCACCCCCCAACTCCTCTCTCTTCCATTCCCGCGCTATATCTCATTGTCTGTCTTTCTATCGTGGCTTTGTCTCTCTGATTCTCTTATCTGACTCTCTTACTCTCTCACTCTTTTGCCCCCCCCCCCACTCCCACCCCCCTTGTCTCTCATCCCTCCTCTCAATCACTCTCTTTCTCTCACACATACATCTCTTCCCCCCTCCCTTTCTCTCTCATGATCTCCGCTAATGGAAGAGAGGCCAATTCTGCTGTCGCTCTTAATGAGAAATGGCAAGCAATCGCCACAGCGCACTCTCACCGGTACGTTGACGCAAATAACAAAACCCAGAGGTTAGATTTCACCATGGGTGACTTTGGATTGCTATTTTAGAACCAGTCGATAGCTATTGATGAGCAAGATGGGAAGAGGGGAAAGGGGCATGCATATTTGATAGAGCATTGTACAATGAGATGAATTTTAAGTGGCAACACCATGTGGGTGGTTTGTTGTGAAGAAATGTATGTACACTAGTTCTTTGGTTGTTTCCATCAACTAAGAGGTTTAGTAGCAGCACGTGAATTTATAAGGTCAAGTAAGGGTCATCCTAGTTCAAAGAGCCTTCTTAAAATACAGCCACAGGGGGAAAAAGATGAAATATAAACTGTAGTAGTGAGAATTCAGAGCCCTGTTTTTATTAGTGTGAAGATTCTGAAGTTGAAAGGTCCTTATCCTTCAGCAGTGTAAACCCTTTTTGTGCTTTTTGTTGTATCTTTTTGTTTCTTAACCTAACAGAGTCAGTTTGAATCAGCCCAGGAAAAGCTCACCATTATCTTTGATGAGGTGAACTGTGACTCTGGAAAGCTTTCTCTTAGAGAAAATAAACACATTTGCCTTCCATCCAAACGAGCCGCTGGAACACAACTATAGTTTGGTTCGTGTTTCAATAAATCAAGGATAAAAAACTGAAATTTGCATGCTGGCTTTGTGCTCATGTCGATATGGTAGGTTCAGACTAATTTCCGCTTTCATGAAATTAGTTGGATGGCCGTGTCCTCACTGTATGTATGCTGCTGTGGTGGTTTGGATTCAGTTGTGGGTTTTTTGTGCTGTTAAACCATTAGTCAGGGATTGTGATCTCGTTCAGCTAAGTACCACTTTAAGCTGTGTGTTTAAAGCAGAATTTGGATTCTTTGGAGCACAAAGAAAGCATATACAACCTCTTTGTCACTACTTGTTGGAGCACCCTGTGTCTCTGTGTATGCATGCGTGTGTGTGTTTGTGTATGCACAAAGCTTTTTATACCTCATTGTTTTTTGAGTAACACTATACAGTGTCATCAGCGAACGAACAAATAATAAAGTGAAAAACCACTTGTCACAACTGTCTGTACTTCTAAACGATTGTTAAGTAACAAAGGTGTAATGAATTGAATTGGATAATAGGTTTGAATGATGGCATAGAAACACTCACAATAACTTTGGAGGCTTTCTGTGCTTCTATACATGTTTGTCGGAGGAATATATTTGTTTATAATTCATTACAACTGAACCAGAGCTTGCGCAGGTGTACACAGTTTGTGCTGTGATTTATTTTCAGTCAGTTAGATTTAAACACAGGACAGGTTTTCTCTCAATAGCGTCACTGTAACGGCAGAAAGGTAATTGCAATTAATGAGGCATCAGCTTTCAGGGAAAATTATAGCATAATAGTTTATTTTTGTCGGTTTGTAACAATAGATAAATGATGAAATCAAAGCGGTAAGACTGGGTCAAAACGCGCAGTGAGTGTGAAGCTGGATCGATGCATTTATTCTTATACTTTGAAAGATGCTGATTGCTTTGTTGATTCACAGTACATATTCCAATCGTTGCTATAAATTCAGTCCAGTAGTTAAATATTTGTGGCCAGATGTTACAGTCAGCGTGTGTGTCATTGTGTACAATACAGTGATGTGCATATGGCATATGTCCACAAGTTTATGTACCATTAGTGCTGGCTTTGCAAATGCTTATGTGGGAAAGACTCCAGCAGGCTCAACAGTAGCTGCATTTCAGTTGGATTTGCTTATTAAAGTGACTACACTGACTACGGTTAAACATGAGCATCTGTGCAAACCAGCAACAGATGAAACCTTCTCTTAACTGACACAACAAAGTTATCCTGAAAAACATGATCATTTTTATATGGAGTCTGGTGCAAAATAATAGTAGAGGAAGTGGAAGTTTGAATTAAAGAAACGGAGAGGGCGAAAGACAGATGGGTGTTGTAAAAGGCTTAGATTTAACACACTGTGAAAAAAATGTAGTGATAATGCTTGATAATCTTTTAAAGACAGAAGACGACACAATCACAGAGAATCAGAAATACGTCTGTTACATTCTCTGTTAATTGTTCGTCTAATGAATGGTTAATGATTTTTAAAAAACTCTTATCATTCAAAAAGTAGTAGTGTTCAGCTGAGTCCAATTGGATCCTCTCAAGGATGTTTAAAGCGGTTACCACTGTTCTGGGGGTATCTCAAAAGTAGCTTCAAACCATCCGGATGAAAACATATTCCAACAACTGCACAGAATTTTTACCATATTTTTTGTAAATCCCAACAAAGATGATAGTCAGAAAAGGAATACCTCCTTGCTGAATTTGTAGCACCATCCATCCATGAACACCATCCATCCATGAACATGAACCTGCTTATCCTTTGGAGGGTAGCCTTTGGGGTTTTTCAAAGATTACTGGCCATTTGTTTTTGATTAAACTGAATGCTCACCTCTGTGACTTGAATGTAATGGTGACACATGAGGCACAAACTGGGGCTACTGCTGAGCCATCAGCAAGTCATACTGTATGTTCCTGTAGTCTGCTGTCAGACCAAAGAGATACTGTACACTAACAGTTCAGCTTTAATCTGCAGAACAACAGAATACAGAAAAAGAACAAAACATTGCCAATTGCCATTTTTTTGGTTGTGTTTCTGACTCTCCTTGCACGTACACGTACTACGAACATACTGTTTGTACACCACACACACACTCACCCACACCTTATGATTTTAGCTGAGGTATAACAATCACCAAACTGGCAATCCCTATTTCAACTTCCCATTTCATGTGCTAGATGGAAGTGAACTTCGATGAAAAGACTGAGGCTGTTCACTCCAATTTTCTGAGGAGTCCTCCAGCTTAATTGGTCAAGCTCTTATCCCCCAGCCCACCTCGGCTTAGCCCTGGAGGAGATTTTCTCCGCCTATACCTCTGCCTTCATTTCCTCCGTTCTCCTCTCCCCTCCTCCCCCCCTCCCTGAGCAGTAATCGGAAGAGACTGATGGGGGAGAAAAAGAGTTACTTTCGCTCTCTCTCACTCTCACTCTCTCTCTCCGTCACTGCTCAGCCTCCCTCAGGCGAGAGAGACACTGCTGGCTAGTTGGTTAATGAACGTCGTGTTCGTTTGTCACGCTTATCAATCACTGCATGTGTAGGTGTCATTTCGACATGTCTCCTCATCTGCCATTGTTGTTGATGGTATTGTTTGTTCCCACGCCGTGTGATTGTACCTGAGTCATAGAGCAGAGATGCAGGAAAATGGGAGCTAAAGGTGAAACCTGAAATGTGGGTGTGTGGTAACAGCTTGAAATGCAGGGAAATAACATTGAAGCCATGTGGGCACTGGAAGGCTATGCGTCAGGTTTTAGCAAGTTGTTTTCATCATTTTCAAATTACCACCCCTTATTTTTCTATACTGGTTGTAAAACCAGGTGGATCCTGGCAATATTCAGCTGTTTTCAGTTTTCAAATACTCACATATCACTATATGCTGAATAAATTGAACAGTTGAGGTTGTAGTGTCCTTTATTTCTTCCCAAAAGCACCCTTACAGTGTTGCGCCATTTACCTATCATTTGAATGCCTGCATTTCCATATTTAGGCAATCAGAAAACCCATTAACATTTTCCAGTCGCACTGCGATGAGGAAATGTTTGGTGCTGTGGCAGTGTTCATCCTGCAGCCCAGCGGGCAATGGACTGTCTTCCCACCCACACCCCACCCACCCTCGCCGACTCCTGTAGGAGGCCAGATGCACTGCTAGGAATGTTCATCCCTGGATGACTGAGCCCAGCGGATGCCCACAGGATGACACACTCTCTGGGCAGCATTAAAAATGACATATGATGAATAACTAATTAGCTGGCTCACAGATGAACTTTTTATCACTGACTATTCTGCGATCCTGGAGGGATCAGTGAGGAAAATGTTTAAGAATAGCTAAATAGTTCACAGAAAGAATGGACACCTGCATGAACAATAACTTGATAATGCACTCAAATGGAGCAGTGAAGATAAATTGGACACATGACAGTTGTACCTCCATTCTTTAAGTAAGATTTCTACTGCACTATAGCACAGAAATGTCCATATTCTATCTGTGGGTGCTTTGCTAAGATTGTTTCAATGTAATTCACAACATGCTGAGCTTTTTTTATCTTTGAAAAGTCGATTTGAAAACGTGGGTTTTGGCACAAATAGAACACATTTTGAATACATTTTGCCTCTTCGCTGCATTTTTGATCTTTTGGTTTTATTAGCTCACTGCCTCGTCTCTGCATGTAACTCCAAACAGACCTCATGTTCAAGGTCCCTTATAATGCCTATTTTCAGGATCATACTTATTTTAGGTGTCTATTAGAATATTAACATCTTTAATATTAAAAAAACACATCTTTTTTTCTTATACTGTCCATTGCTGCAGCACCTCTATTCACTTCCTGTCTGAAGGGTCTGTTTTATAACTTACAGACCTGCTTCAGATTTTGCACAATATTGGATCTTTAAGAATGGCTCCAACAGGTCTACATATCGGAGCTCTCTGAGTCCAGAGTACTAATATTGGGTGCAGCTGTAATATTAACTCCTCATTATGCTTGTGATGAGCTAAACTCTGAGCGTGGCCCCACATGAACACTGGCACCTACAAATCATGTCCTATAAATCTCCTGCATTATCCCATCCACAGAGAACAAAGAGAATAGCAATCCATGAAATGAAATGGCTGTGAAAACTAATGTGTTTTATCTTGCAAGTGAGCAGGCTGTGCAAGAGGTTGACTGCCATATACAGTGCGTGAAATGACGTGCTGCTCTGCTGAATGAGGGGAAAGAGCCTGAGTCAGTGTGGAGCTATGGGGGAAAGATTGCATGTCAAAAGATATGTTCCACAGTAATGGACGAGTGTCTGAGAGCTCATGAAATGATTCACTGGTGAATTCAAGCTCAAGTATTAATCAGATAGCACCCGCCTGTTTGAAGAAAGAACTAAAAAGAAACTGTCTTCACATATCGGCTCCCTCAGGAGCACTTAAAGTGAAAACATTTGTGGAAGAAAAGATGAATTCGACCATTTCCCAACCAATATACCGAGGGGAAAAGCGTATCGCTCCATGTATGAATACTGATTCCGATGCCATTTCCCTATCAAAAAGAATGATGAAATCAAATGAAAGGGTTTTATTGTTGTTGACATGACAGTAGCATTTGAAGCAACACAGAGACCACAGATTGAGAGAGTTGTCAGTGCACCCTTTGGCCCCTTGATTGAAATGGGCATTTTGAGTTTGAGCATAAGTGAGCGTCTCCACTGTAGTATGGCCTAGATTCAGCAGCTCGCTGCAACAGCATAAAGGATTTTTTTTTGGTTTTTTGTGAGTGTGTGTGAGGTATAATCATGGCTGCCATGGTTTCCCTTGTGACAGATAAGCTCCTCCTCCGCCGTGAAGCCTTGTGGAAGAAGGTGGTTTATACCTTTGTGAGGGGTATAAATAGTTTTGTGTGTTTTTTTTAGTTGCAAGTGTAAGTTCGTGTGCCAAAAATGCACCGGTGGAAACACCCTACGAGTCCAAACACTGCATCACTTTGAGAACAGCTCTGCTCTGCCACACACACCCCAGATTCTTCTCCCCGAGTGAGTCACTGCACAAAGCTGGTCACAGCTTATCTCGAATTAAGTGCTTGTTTACCAATGGAAGTCATGTTATTTATTTATTTATTATTTATTTGTCGCCAACTTGAGATCAAATGGGTAGTAATGTTTACATTACAGAGATATCTTTATACCAAAGTAGCATTTGATAATTCACGCTGCATAGCAGAGTGTGGGTTTAGCTGTTCGCTTTGGAAGTCAGAAATAGAAGAAATTGGCAAAGTGATCATTGAGTCCCTGGTATCAATAACCTTATCAACACCCACTGTAAATGTGTTATGTTTTGGCTATAATATGTGTTCGAAAAATCAGTGCATGTCTCATCAGTCTGTTCAGTTCCATCTATAACAAAATCTGCGGAAACATGTGACTAAAGATCTTGTTGATGTGACATTTTAAACACACACTTTCAAAGTAAAAGAGGATGTGTTTGCTGCCGTCCATCTGTGGGCTCACTCAGCTCGAGTAGTTTGACACGCTGGACTGAACATTTCTGGATGTCACATTATTCCATCTCCCAAATGTCACCAGTGGCTCAGCCTGAAATGAGTTCATAAGGTAATCAGATTGGGACTCGGAGTTCCCTCCTCAGAGGGATCAAAGGCAGACTAAAAGCTCCCTTTTTTTTTGCTCATTCTTCGATCAGTTCATACGGCCTTAAAGGAGGACACGTAATGGAGAAACAGCCAGTTGTTTAGCAAACCAGAGTGTGATGAGAGTTTGTCACCCAATCACAAAAGCCCCCTCTTTGGAGCAGCCCCAGCTCCCAGGTTCCCCCATTCTTTGGTCTTAGCAGTAACCCGTGCAAATCCGAGGCACCTGGGGGGGATGAAGCGTGTTGTTTATGAAGCATGTGGAGGTTGCATCTTGCCACAGAGACACCAGCCTTTAATGCATGGAGAGGATTTGTCTCCATTCCCTGTCCTTTTTTCCTTGCATGCATTTTTTCTTTTTTATTTTACGTCTCCATTCTGTTAATAATACATGAATGTCCTCTTTCCCTCCCCCTCCCTCTCCCCCCCTCTCCTCCCCTGTAGCAATTATTGAACCCACCACCACTAGTGCTGTCTCAAGCCCAGGTCAGTATATGTCACCATGCTGTACACCAAACCAGCAAAGAGGTCCGCTGCCTCATACTAACCTGAGCCGAAATCCTCTCCTCCATCTTGATTTATTTCAATTGGCTGGCTGGAATGCCTGCTGGGTGTACAGCTTCATTGTATGTCCTTTATTTTTTTAATTTGCATTCCTTATTTTTTTTATTCTTGGATTATTTTGGGTTGGCTTCTACAGCCTGGCTACATATAGTTCCTGCAGCCTGTGTCATTACGCCTGCCCTCTCTTCCTTTCATTACAACCCTGCCACCACCACCCCCATGTGGAGCAAACAGTAGTGTCATCAAAGTGGCTCTTCCATAGGCCTCTGGGTCTGATGCTTTTCATAATGCTGATGGCTTCTTCTTCCTCTTCTTTCTGGCTTTTTCACCACAAACACCACCTCTCTCTTGCTCCTTAGTGCTACCTAAATGCAGCACACATCAAAGGCAGGAAGCTGTTGGTGGCAAAGGCCCGTGGTTTGTTGTTTGCAAGATGGAATCTCTGCTGTCTTTGTACTTTTATCACTTCCTCTCCGTCTCCCTCTCTTTTTCTGTGTCTTAATCTTCCTCTATCCCTCTCTCTGCTTTCTCTCTCTGTTTTCCCCCTTTCTAGAACAATCAGCTGGCGCTCTGCCACCCTCTTTAACCTGATCTGCTGCTAGAGCTGTTGTTGGTGCTACACTGTCAATGTTGCCCTTGTTCCCCCTACCCCCCTCTTCACTGTATTCTCCCGCTTCCACATTCCAGCCCAGAATAATCCCCTCTGCCTGGTCGTCTTTTCTCCCTCTCTAATGGTTTTAAGCAAGTCACAGAATGTAATCTCTCATGCTGGTTACATTATTTTTGCTTAATACTGTTCACGCGCACAGAAAACATGCAGAAATGCACTCACACTAAAAACCTTTCACTGGCACGGACACTATAGGACACACTATAGCACAATAGGAGCTGAAATGAAAACACACTGAAATATTCAAAGATGCTCAAATGCACCTGCACTCACATCACACATGTAATCACACATAGGGATTCATATTGCATGCTGAATCTGCTAAGTGTTTTTGGAACTTTTCATCCAGCTCTGTGGATAGACCCCATCGTTTTCCTCTTCATGGAGACACACCCCTGGATTAGTACGTGCTCTACCTGTCTATCTGAGCCAGATATAATTATCCATGGAGATTCTGTCAGATAACAAGTTAAAATAAGCTCAGCAGCAACGAGCGGTCCTGGCATGGCCCTGAACTCTCATTTGATGTAACGCTTGCAGAACAAATCACAATTTCATGGTCCAAAGGAACACCAGTGGTTTCAATCGTGGAGATAAACTCACTCAGCGACCCACTGTTCTTGTTTTGTTCGAAGTTGTATTTGAAGTTAATTTTTTGATGGTGCCCTCGCTAAGTGGCTTGGCAAAGGGAATTATTTTAGATCCCTGCAATTTCTCTTTGTCCCAACCCATGTTTAGTTAAGTTCAGTAATTAATTTTAACAGGTTATTATCTGCTTTTATTTCCCCTGTGAATGAGTTTGGGAAGATGCACTCCCAAAACAAGAAGTCTGGAAGGTACGCAAATCAGGAGATATGAAGTGGAAAAATCTTTCAGCCCCTCAGCACTCTGCAGTGCGTGTTTCAGCTCATTCATCAAGGGCAAATAACAAAAAAAATTCAAATTAGCAGAGAAAACAACGTTAATAGGCAACATCAGTCATTGTGCTTTTACATCCAACCTTGCTGTGCCTGTGTAACTCTAATAAGAATCGCTTCAGATGGGCCAAAATGTTAATGTGTAGGTTCAAAAGATCCTGTTTGAATGCCAGGTATTAAATTGTTTGAACTCAGCCTTTGTTAACTGTGGACATCGCTGGGTCTCAAGGATAGTTTTCACAAGGTCCAAACTTCCATCTTTATTACTAATAATAAAAGCTTGATAGATTACATATTTATGCAGGTAAAGACACAGCAAGTAACATACTCAAATACTGAAACCAGTGGCTGCTTGAAAGGTTAAAAAGGCAAACTTAATTTAAAAAATGTGTAAAACAGCAGCGGTAGAAAGTGCACATATTTGGAAGTTGATTTGCAAGTTATAATATTCTAATCTAATGTTCTGATTATAAAAGATAAATCTAATTTATCAGAAAGGTTGTTAACTATTAAGCTGTACTAGAACTGAAAGTAGAACACAACAATCTATATCTATGAATACATAATGAATTTCTTGGATAATCAAAACATTAATGTTGTATGTGAAAGCCGCATTGCAAAAAGGTCACAAAACTGCCACTGTCATAGCTACATAACAGAGTCAACCCTCACAAATCTTACTCATAGAACACCCAGTTTCAACTCGACTGCTCTGCAGTACTGACAGTGCAGTAAGAGGTTTATCTTGAGCTGTCGATAACCACTTGAAGCTCTATAGTTGTCACCCATAGAATCAGTAAGCCAGCTGTTATCATCCAAGGAGAAGAAGAAGCAGAGATGGTGGACTCCAAATCATCAAAACCCTGGACTGGTCAGACATAAGCAGACAGTTCCTGTGAGGAAACTGAGATCCTTCAGTGTGCAACAGGCTGCAGAGAGTCAGCAGTGGCCGGTGCACTGTTCTTGGCTGTGATGTGTTGGGGAGGCGGCATCAAGACTGGCAATGCCAATAGATTTGGTGAGGAAGTCCAGCTCTGTGGTGAGGCAGGAACTGCACAGTCTGGAGGCAATGGCAGAGAGGAGGATGATGAACAGGATGAATACTGTCCTGAATTACCCCTCCCTCCCGCTCGATGATGAACTGTGGCAGATGGACAGCACGTTCAGCCACCAGCTCGTCCCACCAAAGAGCGAGACGGTACGCTTCAGGCGTTCACTTGTGCCCACAGCCATCAGACGGTACAACAGCAACTGTGACCACAGCCTAAGCCAGCTGTGACCCCCACACCCCCACATCCAACTTATTCCCACTCAGCCAGACCTGTCACACTCACTGCTCTCATCTCTAACTGTTCCAACATCCAGACTGTTAAAAATTGACTTTTTCTACCTTTGCTGAACAATGGTCCTTCCATTGCTCTACCTGTTAGTTTCATATCTTTATTATTGTTAGGACTAAAGGTATTCAAGGAATAGTTTGACATTTTAGGAAATGCGTTAGATGAGAAGATCCATACCACTGTCATTCTCTTATTTAAATATGAAACAACACATCATCACATCTAAACAACTGAATAGGTCGAATGCCTCTGACTGCCACTCACTGTTCCAAAAACAACATGACCTCTGCAGACCTTCGTCATTTGCTTATAGTTTGGTTAGGTTAAGGCAAGAAAACAACTTGCTTAGGTTTAGGAAAATACGGCGGTTGAGGCTAAAATTACTACATTACATGAGGAAGTTAAAATACATCACCACATGACATGTGGTTTCCCACTGGACACAAATGTCCGGTCACCTGGATGAAAGTTCTGTGCTTGTTTATCCGAAGCGTGCACCCAGACCTCCTCTCTGTGTGGACTTTTTTGCTCTTTATGCTACTTCACCTCACTTCCTCCTTTGTTGCCATAAAAATAAACTACGACCACCAGAGGTCACCGCCTGATAACAAATGTCAATATGGGTTGTGATAAGAAGCTTTTACAGTGGACCTATATGGTTTTCCTGATGAGGACTGGTTGATATGAAACTACAGCTAATTAGCTTAGTTTAGCAGAAAGACTCAATACAGTGGGAAATGGCTAACCTGGCTCTTTCCGAAAGTAAAAGAAATCCATCTACCCACATGTCAACATTTTTAAATCCTTTTTTTAAAAAGAAAAGTGTAAAATTTACAGATTATGGTTCTGGTAGGTGGATTTTATTACTTTAGGCACAGCCAGACTTCACTCCTGGTTAATGCTAAGTTAAGCTAGCCATCTCCTGGCTGTAGCTTCATATTAACTGTGCAGTCATGAGAATAGCATCGATCTTCTCATCTAACTGTGAGCAAGAAAGGGAAGATGCATACATCCAAAAATGCTGAGGTGTTTCTTTAAAACAGGAATTAATACATTTATTCTTTACGGTTATATATATTTTATTCATTTTTCTACACTTTTTATACTTTATAATGTAATATAATGTTCTAATATATTTTATTTTTCTGCCTAGTAGATTAAGCCTATATCTGTTATACATCATAAAGATGTTACAGTTTCAGCACTAAGTCACTCTCACACAGCTCGTGAGGCACTTGTTTTTGCATCATTACCATCAAACATTCAACTGGTGTAGGATACTGAAAAGTATAGTTCACAAATTTTGATTTAGAAAGAGAAGATTCTTTACTGTAACAAATGATACACATCAGCGAAACTTGTTTTCTGCCTCCTGAGGAGTAGTGGGCAGCCACTGTGTGGTACCCAGGGACCAACTCCAGCAGGAGAATTAAATATATGTAGATGTTTTTGATGGTGGGGGAAACTGGAGCACCTGCAGTCGACTCACGCAAGCATGGGGATTACATGCAAACATATAGTTTTTTTCATGCCTAGAGTCGTTTTTTTGACCTCTGACACTTGAGTTTCTCCCCAGGTGGTCAGTAAAATCTTATCTTGTCCTTAAACTGGCAATAGACAAGTTGTCTGCTCCAACGTGTCATTATGAATGGATATAGAATAATGAAACCATAGGAGTTTACATTGGTTCCCTATAAACCTTGCTTCACCACTGGGTACGTGGTCACCCAGGAAGAGGAAGGTTAACTCATGTTTTGTCCTGTGTTGCTGTTATTTGCGACTCTGAAGTAAACAGAAACGATCCAGTTGTCTTTTCATCAGGCGGGCCAATAATAATACCGCTCATCTTATCTCATATGTGTTATGTCGATATGTTCATACATGTCAGGCATTCACAGACAGAAATAGAAACATCTGTCATTGCCACTTGACAGATTTTTTTTTATCTTCAGCACCAAGTTATATAC
Source organism: Pagrus major (assembly GCF_040436345.1). Taxonomy (NCBI): domain Eukaryota; kingdom Metazoa; phylum Chordata; class Actinopteri; order Spariformes; family Sparidae; genus Pagrus; species Pagrus major. The sequence continues at coordinate 18,515,641 of NC_133225.1, forward strand.
CGCATTTTGTTGACAATGAAGGTCTTAAGCTCATTTTCTCTTCAGCATATGGATTTGTATGTATTTACCTAAACATAAAGCTCTGCTCCGTTATGCCAAAGCAGCTGGCTCGGTGCCACCCTGTCATCCCAATGAAATGTAGATCTGTGATAATAGCATATGCTCCCACAGGCTTTTACTTCTGTTTATTCGCGCAAATCACTTGACAGTAGAAAAACAATGTTCTTAACACTGTTCTGAGCCCCATTTGTTGTCTTTTTTCAAGGCACTGTGTTCAGTTCTCCTGGTTCAAGGAGCATTTAATGCATTATACATAATGTGTGTGACTCCCCGATTCCCATGTGTCATGTTAACTCGCAAATAAACAAAAATTCAGGCAGCCTGAGTGTAGCTCAGTGAAGATGATCACTCATCTATTAATCCTGCTCTTAGCCCTCATTTTTCATAGAGCATCATTTTTATTTTTTTTTTATATTTCCCCCCTATATCTGGTATAATCAGAGCTAATTACGGAGGAGGTAGCAGTGATGCTGTCATTTTGGAGGCCTGGTATGTGAAGCATTTATTTGACTCAGCATGAAGGGCCAGCAGATAGGGAAAAGAGATTAATGAGTCCATGAAGGTTTATGTCTCTTGTTAATACCATTGAGTAGGTCATAAGAAGATCCATGATGGAGCAACCTTTAAGAATTGTTAACTTTTACTCCAGAATGATGCCTTGCATTTTTCTTGCATGCATTTTTAGTAAAGAAAATAGCCTAATCAGTTTCTGTATAAAGATGTTTTGGAATGGAAGTCTTCACTGCTTAATGAAGACGTTTTTCTGATTGATTTAGAGCCACGTTGGGTCGTATATCTTCCTTTATGCAGGGTCCAGAGAACAACATCAAAGAGATAATCTACCTTATTAAGTATTCTTTCGATGTCCTCCAAAATTCAAAAGTCACTCACTCAGCTCCCCAAGGCCCAGGGAGCTGTGTTAATCAAATTATTTTAGTGGGCATGTAAAGCTTCTTTAATCAAAGGATAGCTGGCTAATTTATGCCTGAAATTGGGGTAATGTCTTCTTTGGAAGATGACTTTAAACAAGGTTAGTGTCTGCTTTTCCTCTTTCAATTCTTCACTTCATCTGATGTTGGTACAAGTTGGACCCTGAGGCACATTTTGTTGATATTACACAGCGCGAGGCCTTCTCAATAAATAAACAACTTTTCATTTTTTCTCTTAAGTTCTCAATTAATATTCTCTCTTGGCCATCACTTTGTAAATATTAGACTAACTATTACTAGAAAAAGCTCATAAGCACATTTAGTCTGTCTTTGAAACCATGTAATGCGTTACTTTGGTGATTAAATCTGCAGCTGACTGATTTTCAAAACACAGTTGCAACACATTCTAACTTTAGCCCTAATACATAATGCATCTTTAGCTGCATCCATTAAAATTTAATAACTTTTGGACTTTTTATCATAGTTTTATTTTTTCATGTTTGGCCTCAGCGGGAATTAGTTGTGATAAAAGAGTAACAGTTTGAAGTAACATTCTGAATTAAAAGTTTTCAGATGTTTGACGACTTTAACTGAGGCACTCCATTGTAGATGAGGAACAACCTCTCTGCTGAGCCTGAATATCGGTTGCTATCAGCTGTTGGCTTGTAATGAAGGCAAAGTGACTTTGAGATTCACTGTATTTCTTTTTTGTTTGAAACGGCATCTTTACTTTGTCTGTCAATATGGTGTCACATCAAACAGAAGTTCTATTTCCAGTCGTATTTCAACATGAAAGCCACAACATCACAGCCTGTGAAACTGAGAAACTGCAACCCATATTCACTAATTCACTGCAAATTATTTTACATGTTGATCCCAGAGCTCATTGTTCTAAAAACAGAAAAGCATGTATATATCACAGTTTTTAGGCCTCCGTGGCATTATTTTTGGGGGGTAGTCCGTACAGACATATGTCCGTACATTAAATTCTTATGAATATTATGTCTCAGGAACACCTTGAGGGGATTTCTTCACATTTGGCAAATGAGTGGCCCAGTAGCTCAGTTGGTAGAATGTCCACTCAATGTACAGCAGCTGTGTCCTCACCACATAATGATGTAATTGCATTTTATATCCTAAAGGTCAAAGGTGAACTTCACTATGACATCATATTGTTCTCCATAAAAACTCAGGAACAGAAGGGGAGATTGTGACCATATTTGACATTTTGTCGGATACTGAATTGGTGACAATAATCTTGCCCACCACGAAGCTGTGCTGATTGTTTAGATCCGCTGTGCTGCTGGGTTGAACATTGTAGCTTCATAGCTAACACATACAAGGAATTTGGAATTCTCATTGGCATTTTGTGCGATTTGGCGCCCCCCACAGTTTCTGAGTGCAACGCCACTGTAGTAAATATGAATCCCAGGTCTGTAACAATTTGTCAGATGTAATGTAGGTGCTAACTACAAACAGAACTCATTACATCATAACAATGTAATGTCTTGAAAACTTGTATCTTGAAGTAAACATGTATGTAACGCTGTGATCCTACCCTCTCACTGAAGCTACATAGTGCAGAAACAAGTGATAGGGGGGCGGAGTAGCTGAGACAGAGACACCATTCGCCCTATTACAAGACACTGTACCATCAACATGATTCTGTTCTGAGATCATCTGTAAAAAATAATCTCTCAGTGAAGGCAGCATGTTTCTCACTGGAAATTATTAATTGGAACCATGCATGTCAATATTAAGATAGCTTCCATTTCCATTTTCCACTTCCAGCACTTACTTACTTTGATTGAATTCGTTTAAAGTCTTCACTACATAGGATGTATTAAATTATTAAACGAGTCTGGAAAGACATGGATGTAAACTGCAACATGACTGGTGCATGGAGGCATACAACCACACAGCAGTAATTCTATTTTTTACTGAAAATACTAATTATTAACAGGCAGAGTTTTTCTGCTCCGGGGCCTTACAGCAGTGCATACTAAGTTGTTGCATTGAAACATATGCTCCAACATATGCTACAGGTCCATGTGGACTACTGGAATACTGATTATTATTGATACCCTAAATACTGTCTCATCCTGAATTAATTAGTGTGTCCAGGAAAGAGTAAAATATTCACAAAAGTCATGGAAGGAAAAACTGATAGAATATTAAAAGTATCTTTGGCTTTGAGACACAGTAATGCGTTTTTGCTGCCACAGCATGTCCTTAATTTCCATCAGGATTATTTCTGACATTGTGCAAGAGAACGCTGATACTTAGAGATTGATATTGGATTCCTTGGATGTCATTGAGTGAGCTGAATAGACCTGGCTGTCCTCTGTTTCACCCCGGGGACAATCAATAACACAAATCAGTATACATGAACAATTACATAACACAATCTGTTCCTCAGTCTTTTTCAAACCATTCTTGGTTCACATCCCATTCCTTGTCTTTCAGACAATTCCAGCTCAGCAGATAAGCAGTCTGACAGTCTCGGAAAGTCAAATAAAAGCAGGTTACCAGAAGGGTTTTTTCTTCCATCTTTTGGCTCTAACTTCACACACAGCTCAGACTCCACCACCTTTTTCTTCCTGCAGCCCTCAAAAATCTATAAATCAACCACGGCCGTAAATTTAAAACATACTGTACAAAGGCGTTCGTGTGTTTTTGCTGCAGCTCTCCCATTATGGATAAAGTCTTCATCTTTAGGTGAAACATCCAGGATGACGGAGCACAGTAAACTGTTAGAAGCTTCTAACAGCTAAAAAAAAGACCTCAGTGTTAACAATGACAACTTGTTCTGTTCCTTCACACTCTGTCGTCAGAAGCACGAGCCAGAAGTGCTGAAGTTGACTTGCGTCAAGGGGCAATTACAATAAAGTCACAATTTGTCACTACCAACTACAGGTTAGTGAGTCACCCCCAGCTAATGGCAATATAAATACACTGCACTTATGAAATATTCAAGAGGACAGAACATCTCCCACTGATAAGCTTACGTCTGCTACTGTATATCCTCGAGGACTGGGCTGCTCGAGGAACCTCGACAGTAAACAGCCCTGCCTCTCTTTACCCAGCATGCCTGGTGACACACTGAGCTACCCACAGATAATCCTTTATGGTAGTGCATTTTCTACCAGCCTTATCAGTTATGTGGTGGCAAGATCAAGAGCCGTGCAAGCCCCCTCTACACCCTCCTCTCGCCACCACATCGCCACCGCGACTCCTGTCTAGTACAGTTTGTCTTGAGGTGATATGCTGACCTTCATTTTTACCAAGCTCAAACTTCCCCAATCATCTCTGCAAGGGCCTGATAAGCAGATGGCATGTCATCTATCATACTTGACCCCTAGATCCCCTGGACAACGTAAATAGACGATGGGGTTTTGTCTTATGGAACTGGAGGCATGTGAGCTCCCCCAGTCGAAAACCTGTTGTTTCAGGAAGAAAATGTAATTTCCACCTTTGCTCAAATACATATTGTATATCTCATGGAAAGTAACAATCCCTCCAGTGACTACATGTACAAAACTCCTCTTAATGCATTACATTATAGGATACATCGAGCACTTGAAATGCCAACAATTATCTAATTTTTGTTCCCATGCCTTATGATACCATTTGAATTATACTGTAACATCATATGTTTTCTCAAAGTAGAAGCCATTACCTCTGATATTATAAAAGCACGCAGAATGATTGCCTTATGATCTTCTGTTTTCTCCCTGTAATTCCTTTTAATGAGTATAAATAAAGGGAAATGATACTTTTGTTTTTTGGCTGATTGGTACTCTGTTGATTGTGTGATATTAGTCATTATGGGTTAGGTCTGTTTTGCTGTGGTTGCCTTGGCTTTTTATTATAGTGCCATAAAACATGTTCTGAGTGCTAATACTGATTAGTTCAAAGTGGGAGATACTGAAATTGATTTTGTTTTACTGTGCTGGGAACAGTGCTCTCAACTAAAGTGATGTCTCTTTCTACTTATTTGCTTCAGTTAATTAATTATGAAACACTTAAGATATGCTTCAAAGAAGGGAACTTTTTTAAAAGGCAAGGAAACAGAAATTAATATTAATTGTGCAATTGTTGCTATACACAAAACAAAGGATGATAGATGGATGGATAGACCAGCATCTGTTAGAATTACACCTCACAATTTATATCTAATAGCAATATTCAGTGCCAATGAAGGAAGTAGTGTCCCTTAGCTATGCTGATCATGAGGGAATGGAGGGTGGTGGAGTCCAGCAGCATTTCGGACTTTCATGCAAAGGATCGTAGTTGGCATACGCAGCATACTATCGTCTCTGAGGGTTAGAAAAATTTACAATCAGACTCCGCTCATAAATTTAGGAAGTAGTGCCCCAAGTCCATGTTTTAATGAATATGGAGTAAAATTGAAAACAAAGACAAGATCTGTAAATGTGTTAACAGTTGCGACCAGAATGATTTGCCTCTCATAATTAATCATAATTAATCTAGATTTAACAGATTGATAGAATAAGAAAAAACATACAATCAAATCAACTCAGAAGGTTTCACCATTAAGTAATTTACTTTTAGTTAGATAAAAATAAGTTGGTGATATGAGGCAGGTATTTTTAGTACTTAAGTCAACACTATGGATTACAACCACAAATCCACGTAGTCATTAAGTCAAATAAATTGATTGAAAAGACATTATTTACATCCTTTTTCAAGCTAAGTCTTCACTGTAGCTGGGTGAAGTTGTTGCATAAGCTTTACCACCCATTGAGGGTGTAAATATTGTCTTTTTTTAATCAATTTGGAAGCTGGGGATAGTAAGGATTTAAAGAATGTTGACACTGGACGATAAAACTGTTGCAATTTAATGTATTTTGGCAATTTGCAGTTCTGTCCAATATTCCTTTCAGGTAATAGCTTTGTATATTACAGCCTGAGGTCAAGTACTTTAATCATGTCATATGTGCCAATGTTAAACACTTGTAAGTATTGGGATGATGCTCTGCCGAGGACTTTTCCTTAAGTACTCATACAGTCTCTTTGGACATTACTCTGATTCTCATAGAGCATTCAGAACACATTTTGGACTCCCGCAAAGGTCCACTTACCACTCTTCCCTCCAAGCCTAACTATATAAAGAGATTATTATCTATATTTCATCAGCCTTAGCCTTCACTGTTCCTCTCTGCCCCCTGCGAAGGCTCATTTTCAGGGCTGTTTTCACCTGTTTTTGTCAGCCTCTGATGTAAATGGCCGTGCTGCCCCCTCCCCCCCTCCATCAGCAGATTATTCTACTTACCCCACATCTCTCTCACCAAGTCTCTCCGCCTCTCTGTTTCCAGCTCTATCATTCCCTCGCTCCCACATGTACCGCTCTCCTCTCTACCTCTTATTATCTCTCCCACTTCGCATCTCCTCAGGAGTGTCGGCCATTAAATGCAAACCTGGTCGTGCTGTCAGTCCCACGCACACACAGAAGAAATACAGCACACCGAAACCGTAATAACTGTCTTCAGAAGAACAAGAAAACTATTTCACAGACTTCACTATTTTACTCGGTTCATCTTCCATGGATATTTCTCAGTATTTGTGAGAACAATATTGGTGGTTGGTATTAAAACTAAGACAAGTCGGAGCCTTTTCAGTTTTTAAATTGTGCCAGAAAATCTTCTCTCTTTTATGTGTTTATTCCCACCTCTCATTTGAGCTCTTGTTGCAGGCGGTGCTTTTATCCCTGTCGCTGTCACTTATATTTTTTTTTTCCGGCTCAACTTTTCAGAGTTTGCAGATCACCGAATCTCACACATCTTCCACTGTACCCAGAAGATCAAAGCACTTTATGCATTGTAGCTCTTTCAGGTCTGCGACATCCTTCCCCATTTTTGATGTTGTATTTACAACTGTTTCTCACAACCTGCATTCTTGCTTTTGAATTGAAAGTTTGAAGAAAAGACTGCAAAAGGGAAGTCACTGTTAAAGGGACAAGGAAAGGGTTTTTTGTCAATTCAAATCTTTTTCCAGCTTTAATTGGGCCTCTCGCCACAGCCGTCAGGGTGATTAATAAGACGATTGAGCTGGAAAGATGAGTTTTGGTGCTCCCAACAACAGACAGGACTCTGCAGTTGCTGTGTGAGAGCTGGAGCAGAAAATGGATAGTCATTTCCTTTTATGGCCACAAAAAGACTGTTGTAGAGATTCAGGCTTGGACTATAATTGAGACACCAGGGTATATTCTCTTTCTGGACAGACTCTAATGGTTAGTGCATTAAGGAGGATGATTGAAGAAAGCCACACACTTACAGTAGAGGCCGCGGTAAATCAGAAAAGATGGCTTTTTGGCCAACTTGTAGATTGCAGTGGGTTCACACTGTGCAGTGCTTTAGGTCTTCCCTCTCTCTCATCTCTGGTGAGAGCACTCTTCGGCAGAGTTAAATGGGTATAATTTTGAGGTAAACGAGAGAACACTTTTAGCAGTAATGGAGGGAAGGCTTTGGACATGTTGTCAGTGCCCTTGGAAATACAGTAAATGCACTTTTCCGGCCCCGCTCAGTTGTTAGGAGGCTTTTCTCTGCATCGCTCGCAGGTTTTGTATTCAGCTCATGAGGGGATGAGGAGCTGAGGCAGAAGCTTTCATTAAGACATCAGCTGGACGCTGCATATTCACTGCAGACCTGCGGGATCAAGGTGCTTAGTCCTGCCATATTTAACAAAGCCTCACAACAGCGTTCATTTCTGGATTCTAATTCAGTTTCTAAAAAAAACAAACAGATTTTTGTTAGTTTTAGCGTCAGTTTAACCTGAAACCTAACAATTGTTTTAGTTTCTGTCAGTTAAATTTCAGGTTCATTTAAATTGTGCATTTTAATTTTTGTGTCTTTTAAGAAGCTGTCGCTGTGTTTTTTGGTACAGTTACCATGGTTACATGTGTGTTCTGATTACTTGAAATGGACACAGTACACAACATAATGTTTTATGTACAGTATGTGTCAGAGAGCACTTTCTAAACAATAGCATAACATGGCAATAACAGTCCTTTACCATCCCTGTTAGATGGCGCTTGACCTCGTCCTCTCTTCCGAGGAGATTGGTTGCCATTGGACATGGAAATACAGTAAATGCATTCTTCGGACCTTGCTTAGTTGTTCGGGCATCGCTGTTGATCGCTTCTTTGTTGTTGATTCAGCGCTGTTCCTACCTCCGCTGCCGGCTAAGAGGTGGAAAAAAATGACCCCCTATTATGTCTTCGTAGCTTTTAAACAGAACAGCGAGGCGAAATAACGGCACTACATTCCAGCCTTGAACAGACTGTGTGAAAGGTGCTAGTTAGTGCTGTTACCTGAGTGCTCCACTGCATGCACTACACTATATATTTATTTAGCCTACAATGAGCAAAGAAAACTTTGAATAACATTACTGCAATGACATTCCCTCAGCAAATATCTCGATTATGATGGTTGACCCCATTAACTTGCTGGTCTGCATTGGTGGTTTATCACCTTTGTTTTTTCCACTATATTGTGTAATTTTTCAATGGAATCATTTCTGAATTTAGTCGATAATTCTGTTATTTTTTCTTTTCAAGAAGTTAGTTTATTTGTTCATTTGTCCATTTTGCAGATTAAAGTTTATTTTGTATTTTTTGACAAGAATTGAAAAGTCTCAGGTCATTGTTTCCATTACTATAGTTTATTTTTATTACAAAATGCTGTCAGTGAATATTCTGTGTCAGCCATTTCCTGCAAGCTTTACTTGTTACTTGGAGTGTCAGGTCTGGGCAGCTTGTTGTGGGGTCTCGTATATATTCATATATGACAGCTGGCTGCCAGCAGATTACTGGTCTTTCATGTGATTGTGCCAGAGGGGTTCAGTCTTTGTCGCCAACTATCCTGATAATGCTTGAACCACAGAAATTCTGCCCAGCATTGACATGTCTTCTTCCCATGTATATGAATCCTAGAGGGACGGGGTGCCTATATGTCACTCCATGATAAGTGCTGGGAATTACACAGTTATTAGTTTCCCAGTTCTAAACAAACCTTGACTGACACTGTTGATGGAAGACGCCTGAGGGGTAAAAATACTGTGCCCACTGCCTCCAAAAGCAAACTCTGCTAAACCCTTGCTGCCCAAAATTGCACAGAAATTATTATTCTGGGATTTGTTTTACTTGTATGAATCCAAACATACAGACATAATGATATGGAGATGTATTTTTAAGCTGCTGTGTTATTGTTAAAGTCTGGTGCTCATTTTCTTCCCTCTTTAAACCCACAACCAGATTAGTGACACTTCAGTTGTACTATGAATTCACAGGATATAAAAACATACAGTAAATGAACTATATTTCACCAATTTATGTTTATACAGAAGGTAAAAGCACAAACAGCAACAACCTAATCTTTGATCCATGACTGTTAGCTGAATGAGCTGTTTCAAAGGACAGTGATATGATAACCTTCATTCTGCCACACCATTCATACTTCATATTCGTCTTCATATCTGTAGTTGTATTTGACTTTTGTGTGCAATTTTGGTGATACTGGAAATACTGGAAAAAAGATTTTGCATCAATATGATGAGGTAGCTATATTTTCTAAGTATTTAAATCAATAGATTATCCAAAATCCAACATTCACATCTGTTTTTTTTATATCATGATAAAATTAATCACAATAAATAATACAATATAAATCTACTTTGTAATGCATTTTTTATCCATATTGATGTGTGATGAATATTTCTCTCCATCAAACCACACAATGAAAATAGTTTACTTTAAGACACGCTATTAAGCATTTTTAAGCAGAATATAAACATTTTTAAATTGTTTATAACACTCTATAATGTAGTTGTAAGCAGATAGAAGTGTTTATCACTGTATCTGTAAGTGGAGGCCGGTGTACAAACATAATGAAAGGCAAGGTGTTTGCATACTTTGCTGCAATGCTTGCAAACAATTGCAAGTCGGAAGACGGTAGTTTTACTTTTAATATTTATTTTTTGCACTATTTGGATAAAAAAAACCAACACACTCAAGATAAGAAGGATAATAAATAATATACAGTGCAAGAAGAGGCAGAAAACCAGGTGGGCTTAATGGAAGCCTTCCTCCAAATAATGTTAAGATATCACAGTTATAGAAAACACATAATTAACATACAGAAAATAATTTCAAAAAATAGCTCTCAGTTGGTGCTGACTTCCATTCAAATTGGTCTCAGTGAATCTGCTCAGGAAAACATGTATCAATTCCCATGGCACCATTGGCAAAGAGAAACAGTATAAATTAATAAATATAAATTAAGTTTACCGTCTTACTCGTCTCTGTTCAATCAAATAAAGTACATCACCTCAAAATTGTGTAAATGAGTGCTGAGCATGCTCAAAAGCATGAACCAGAGCCAGCAGCATAAAGTTGTTCTCTGTGTGCGCTGCCATGTTGATGGGACATCAGGTGATGGATGGATGGAGTTTGCCTGAGTTTCCGACTTGGGTTTCCGGTTTAAATGTTCCATTGCAGTTTTCTGTGTCCAATGAGTTTCAAGTGAAGTGGATTGCAGCCATGACGTGTTAGCCATCCCAAATGCAATTGGGATCGGTTACTATGTGCATATAAACACATCCGATGAGAGAATGTGTCAAACAGAGTTCAGTCAGCTTGATGACATGCACTGGCTCGCAGCAGGTTTCCCTATAAAAAGCAGAAAACTAAGAGATGTACCTGTGGGCGTTTACAGGTTTGTTTGGAGTTCAGTTGCTGTGTTGTCGGCTCGCTCCATCAATTGAACTTTAACTCCCACTTACAACACTTGCATGAAAATGCCTGTCAGTCATCGGAGATGTGACTGTATTGGCTACCTATTTGCATTTAAGCCAGCTTTGCCTGAAACAGAATTCGATCTCCTCTTAATCACAACAGCCCGGACACAAACAGCACAACTAGAACTGCATTGGCTTTCCACTTTGTATGCGCGAACATGCTGGAGGAAATGTGATACGAGAGCTCACTTGTGCTATTCTTAAGTAGGGTTTTCTACACTTTCCTATCTGAGTCCGCAGAGAGGGATTTCTAAATGAATCCTGTTGACTTCCTGCACTTGTTTCACCTTCAAAAACATTGTGATATCGATCATTTGGATCCATTCTCGCTGTACTTATGACACAGCAAAAGATTTTGGTCCACTGTCTTCTCAAATCACACCCCAGACGCCTCCCCCCTCGTCTTTTCTTTAATTCCTTCCTTACTTCTTTTGTCGAGTTTGATGTCTTCAGTGTCGCCCCCTCCGCCCTCTTAGGATGAACTCCGTGCTCGGTGCAGCAGTGCTGCTGCACAGTGTTGTTTTACTCTGGCAGACAATTATCTCTGAGATGCCTGAACAGAGAGAGCTGCTCTTCACGACAAGTTCCCCCTACCGTTAAATCTGTCCATGCTGCCCATCACCCACTAAATGTTACACACTCTTTCCTATGCACAAACACACAGAGTAAAGCACACTGACACCCCTAAAGCATTTTCTATCTTTTCATTTCCCTTGTATTTATTCTATTAAAACTGTGAGCACTAAAGTTCATCTAGCTCACACACTCTAACACACACACACACACACACACCGCTTCAATCACTGTCACAAGCCGCAGGAAAAACCTCTCAATCAGCCCAACAACAGATGACAGTATCTACAAAAAACCAGCCATTAAAAGCTGAGCATATGCAACGCCTTCCTTCCTGTTTACTGCTCCTCACAATTCTTCAAAATCTTTTTTTATTGACAAACCACACCTTGAAGACCTTGGAGGTTTTTAAACGCGGTTAGAAAAGGTCATGACATTCAGAAATGGCATTCTCTTTGGGGAAATGGCTTAGATGTCTGGCCGTTAAATAAGGTTAGTTCTATCGGCTCGATTTCCGAGCTGTTTGGCGTCTTCAGCACTGCCGGCCTTCAGTTAATACTGAAGGCTCTGGGTGCAAGGTGTGGTGTGTCACCGTGTGTGATACACTCCCCAAGAGGCTAATAAAAAGTGCAGCACACACATACTATACAACCGCTGCTGAGAAAGTTCCCATTTGGTGGTAATGGTGGTGTGTGTGCATGGATGTGTGCATTAGTGGTGGATGGCTGGGGGGGCTGCAGACAATTAATGATACACTTCTAAATGCACATGCTCGTGCATACTTTTATGCTATCTCAGTTCCCCGCTCCCTTCTTCGCATGCAATTGAAATGCAAGTGCTCCAGGTTAAAGCCTGGAAGGCCCCAAACAGAAACCATTAACCCTTTAGTATTCCCTTGGCCTTGCAGCTGATGAGTTATTTAAGGCTTTTGACAAGGATCCACCCTCTTTACATTCACAAATGATGAAGAAAGGTCAGTGAACACGCTCAGAGATGCCTTTGGCAAAATAATCTCGGGATTCAATACACCAAGGCTGTATCGTCCTCTGAAGTGATAAACGCCCTCCTTCCTTTCTTTTTTTATCTAAGTCCCCCCTTCCTGCTGAATTACTGTAATGTGTTTGAAACAATCAATGGGCTGAGCTACTCGCCAGCCAGAGTCCTGTCACCATTGACATTGTTAATTAGCACCGAAGAATCCCAGGCGCTTTTGTCTGAGCACATTTTAAAAGAGACGAGCGGATTAGACCATTTTGCTTTACATTTGTTATTCCTAATGCCGTCTTGCACAGGGAGATCTTAGTGATGGTGGGTGGCTCCCGGTGGACTGCCAGCCACGGATCTGTACCCCAACATGAAACAGCAAAAATAATTACTGGAAAGGGGCTTCTGTGCCTTTCACCAGAACAGTTAGCTATCCTAGCAGAGATCAGAATCGGAGGGATATTCCCTTCTTCCATTATTATTAATTTCCATTGCCTTTGTGTGTCTGCCACTAAATTACATTTTAATAGAGTCGAATTTGCGTTGTCTGTTGATATTTGAGTGATCAATATGTGTTTTGAGATGACTAGCAACCCCCTTCTTTGTTCCAAATCAGTCCAAACCTTGATATAGTCAAAAGAGGATTAATAAACAACCCAATAAAATATTTAATCATCTAAGTCCCCCTAGAAAAGAAAGAATTACATTTTTGATGAATAAAACTTGTAAGAGGTGTTAAGTTTCTGTTTAAACAATAAGCTCATTATATTCTCTGTTTTAATCAGACATTTGACAAAAGTCAATTAGTCCAAGTCTAAAGTAAGTCATTTTTTTGAGTCCTTAATTAAGCCAAGTAAAGTCCCAAGTCAAGTTACTTTTTCCCTACCCAAGAAACTTCAGTCTTATCTGCAGTATCTGGTCTCTATGAAGAGAAAAGAAGTAAATTTGGTTTATCAAAGATGCTAGTAAAGTAACACAGTATTAAAAATAAGCTCACCAGAAATGTCAGATAGGTCGGGCCACCGTGATTAACTATATATGTTTAAATCTTACAGTTACGGCTGAAAATAACAACAGAAACAAATCAACCACCAGATGCCTACCAGGAGGTGACCTTTGTTGTTAGCTCAACGGCACTTTGATTCAGTATGTAGAATATTGCTAGCCTTCATGTTTTTTTCTGGATATTTTATACTATGGAGGATTGACATCTGAATACATTTGGGCACAGTATGCGTTGTAGGCTCTTGATTAACTAATTGTGCTTTCAACGTGAAAATTAGTGACAAACAGTGTCTGAAATAAGACAGTTGTCATGAGTCACACAAGGAGGGCATGTTGAAATTGTTACTTGTTACCTTACCTTTCGAACTCTCACTGTGGGTTTGGTACTTCTGCAGTTTGAGTCTAGAAAAGTTTTTCAAAGACTGTGATCGTCTTGAGTTCATATTTTTAGTTCATTTAGAAATGTTTCATTTTAGTATGCTGTGTACGTTGCTGGAATGGGATGTCGTCCTTACTTGGAGAAACTGTTTTAACAAGTAGTGTTGATGAGAAAGTGTAGTTTCAATTGATCTTGGTTCACTTTTTGTCCTCACACATAATATAGGACACATTAACATTGATAGAGGAGCTCAGTAATAGGATTCTGAGTCTTATTAACCAATAAAACAGCATTTTTTGAAATTGCTGGTGGAACTTTGATCATTATTTTCTAGACAGATGGCATTAGCCCCTTTTATATGGCTACTTTGTGACCCTTTACATTCTTCCATAATTGCCTTTAATGGTACGAATGCAATATAATTGAACTGACATTTCCTGTGCTCACATTCACTGTCACAAGAGCAGCGAGTCGACTTGATGATGAATACTGTATGTAAATGTGAATCCATCTGCTCTCTTTTCAGCTTCAAAGAGAGTCGTGTGTGTGTGTATGTGTGTTTTACCACATGTATTGATATTTGCTGTTCTTGGTACCCAGCTGAGTTGAACCAGGGGTCAATCCACCAGTCCAATTTGTCGGTAAACGCAGACTTATTCCCCTCAGTGATTCCAGTCAATAATGTTTGACCTCATGTGAAAAAGGGAACACAAAGGCAGAGAGAGTGGTGCTCACATACTTTGGAGTTGCAGTCACCACGTACAGTACCACATCAAAAAGGAAAGAGCATGTTGTCACCATCATCAGTTCTGGTATTTATGCTGCAATGGAAGTTGCATATCGATAGTGTCAGTGAAGCACAAAGGATAAGCCTATAGAGGAAAGGCTGAAGTGGATGTGGAGTAGGGGGGAGGGGGTATGTGGAGGAGCAGATAAGTGTTAAGGGCTTTTTTTTTTACAATCTGACACATTTCAGTGTGAGGTGATATTGTCTGCCTTTTATTCATACAACCACAAAAGTTATTGTCATTGAACAGAGTGCGCACAACTCAGCACTTCCAAATACTAGTCTAAAGCCTGGAAGGCACTCAAATTGGACGTGCGTCACACTTAACTTTCAAATGCACCCATTGTTTTAACTTGGCAGCATTTTGTAGTGCATCAAATCACCTTGACTTGTATACGCTTAAACTGTGTTGATTTTTGACGCTTCCAAAAAAGCAGCCAGACCTACGCAGCTAAGGCCAGTCACACTTAGAAGAGTGCTGTCTATGTGGTGGAAGTAAGTTAATAAAGTACAATTATGAGGTACTTGAACTTAACTTATAGAGATAAACTTAGATACAGTATAAACAAACAATCATCTCATAAAACAGAACACATTGTTATTAGGGGTGGGAGTCACAGAGTAACTCACGTTACGATATGATTCACGATACAGATAGTATCATATTACAGTAATTCTGCAATTATGGATACATTAGAAGACAATCATCATCTAACAATACATCATGATACTTGTCTACTGAAGATTACAAAAGACCCGTAAAAATGCAAAGTGCAGGAATTATGTATTTATTCACTGCATTGTGATGTCGGTTTCACAGAATTTGACATGAACAGAAATGAAACAATATATGACAAAGTGCGCAGAGTCTTAGCTCAGTGCCTCTCTAACACACACAAGTGCCAAAAGGCTGATCTGCCAGAAAGCAGAACAGTTATGGAGTTGAAATGTTCAAAAGTAGGTTGCAACTACAGCTCACTGAATTCTTTACAATCTGTGTGAATCAAGTTAGGAGTTATGACATAGTGACTGTGGTGAGACGAATTATCATTGGAATGTGTTTAGAGCACCGACATGTTCTGGTAAAAATATTGATATTTGGCACCACTGAATTGGTAATCATATTGCAAGAGAAAACAACATGATACATTGCCTTATCGATATTTTATCCCACCCCTGAATGTTATAGGATAAAATAAAGTTCTATAGATTTAATAGTTAAAATCAGTTCCGCCTTGACAATTTACAACAATAAATACTGCTTACACGTTAATGAAACACTGATACTGATGCAATTATATATCTTTGAGTTTCCTGTGAAGGTCACTGGGGAAATGATTATTGGTGATACTTAGGGTGCTTGGCAGGAGTAGTGTAAATAACAAAGTATCATAATAACTGACGCACCGGCTTCACTTTCAGAGCTTTAGAAATATTAGCTAAGTATGCGTAGCAAAAATAATAGTTAGATTAATTGAAAAAATAATAGATAGATTAATGGATTAATAAAAAGCGTTAGGTGCAGCCCTAGACTTTTTATGTTGTGGCTTTGATAAAGGATCTAAATATTTCATAGAAAAAAGCTTAATCTTTCACCATTGTCTGTGTTGTTTGCTGTGTTATGATGTAAATCAGAACTTCAGTAAGCTGCATCCTTCCCACAATAATGTCATACAAAGAGCATCTATGTGGTGCACATTAAATTCACTCTTAATTCTGCCTTAAATACACTTTCATGATTAACTGCATCTGACATCAGTGACTTAGTTTTTAGCCTCTTTGGTGCAGCACATCTCCAGGACAGCAGACGGAGCCTATTAAGAATTAATTAACGGCAGCACAATTAGTTTTCGAGTTTCAGTATAAAAAGGGATTCATTCTCATTCCAGACTGCTCTCTCCCACAGCTATGTGTGTCAAGAGGGTCATTTATGAAGCACTATCCCGTCATTTTGTGTTTTGTTTTGTTTCATAATTTTATTGTTGCGGCGCACATTGTGGCAGGAGATGCTGGAAGTGTGCAAATGTTTGTATCCACTTCTGAGACCTTCAGCTGTTAACTACTTAACAGATCCCTCAGTGTGTGAATTAGAAAGGAAGGTATTCACACAAAGAGAGCAGACTGAGTTTGGTATTGTGTGTGTATGAGAGGCAATGCCTGTACTGTCTCAAACTGCTGTATAAAATACCCCTCTGAATCAATGGGGCTCACTTCAGGACACTATAGCTTTTATCTGAACCTCCCGCAGGCAGTCAGCTACAAGGTGGGGAGTAGAGACTGGAGTGCATTCACTGCCTCAGGTTCTGTCATGGCGTAATAAAGGAATATTTCATGTGTGACGCTCCCACAGCCTATGGGCGTACACTATCTAAAGCAGACTTTGAACTAGCAATAATTAACGTAAACATATGGCGTGTGCCTCCATCGAGTTTCGCCTGTCCTCCGCGCAGCCTCAAGTCTTATGCAGCGCCTGAGCTAGAAATAATCCACTGCACATGCTAATCACTTGGCAATTGATTTGGCCCTTTTTGGTCCAACAATTTCTGTAAACCACCTCATTGATCTGAGAGAAATCAATTAACAGCTCAGGGTGGGTAAATATGAAGAAAAAATATGGATCACTCTGCATACTGTATGACCATCTGAGCAGAATTCTGGCTGCAGCTCATGTGCTTGCGCAGAGATGCTCAGCGCGAGCAAATTCCAGTCAGGTTCGACTAGCCCCAGGTGAACTGTGATAACCAGGCAGTCTGCAGTGATAAAGTTATCTTATATCCATCAAGAAGAAAATGCACTTAACCCTCCACATTCAGGCCTGCTGTGTTATCAGCACCATAATGGAAACTGATAAAAGAGAGCTGTCTTATCATAATCCTACATACATAACAGCAGGGAATTGCTATTTCAGGAGGCTACAGGCGAAAAGGGATGGGCAGAGCGGAGAGGGTAGGAAGAGAGGGTTGCCTCCTGGTTGGAGATCAGATGTTATCTGGGCTGTATTGATGGAGCTGCTCATGGAGATGCAAGTAGCGTCGGTTTGTCGTCAACATTCCTCATAACTGGCCAGATTGTCGCTGTCATCAAAGGGGCGCAGTAGCCGAGCAGCAGCTGACTCAGCGAAATCCTTGGGCCTGCAGCAGAAATAAAACCCTGATAAGCATTAAAAAGTGAGCGAGAGACAGAAGGGGGGGCACTGGGAATTATTAGAGACAGAGTGAGAGACCCAAATATGAGAGGGAGATTATTATAGAGACAGAGAGAGGAAGGGGGGAGAAGTGGGGCTGCATGAACTTGCTACATGCTGACACATTTGTTTGCATCCCTGTGCATTTTATTAAGCCTCGAACATTAAACAGATTTAGCTGGAGCAGCCAAAGTCATGGAGTAATTATGCTTTTGGAAATGCTGTGATTAAAAACCCTTGCTTAAAGTATCAATCCACACTGTACTGCATTTTTTTTTGTTGTTGTTTATTCCCAGAACGTGCTGATGTGGATTTAACCTCTAAATTTAGAAAACTGGGGGAAAAAACCTAGAAGGCAAAATTCATAAATCATTTTAAAAATGGAGATTTATCCATGAGGCGTGCATATAAAGTACATCATTTGCAAGCCCATTGATTTCCTGCATAAAGCATGTCCTTGAATTGATAGGTCCAATAAACATACGTGCAGGTCACTCTGAATTTTGGATTCTCTCGAATGCCAGACTCATAACTTCTCTATTCAATTCAAATAAAAGAAACACACAAACGCTCTCTGTTTAAGAAGGAGGAGGAGGAGAGAGAAAGTGAGACGTCGATCAATAATGAAAAGGAACAGTATCTGTGTGGAGAATGCCAGAAATGTCTTCTCTGTTGGGATTCCTTCCTCCACCTCACACTGTGCTGAGGGCTCTCTTATGTGTCCAGATACCCCGCAGAGGCGTTGATTAAGTCAAGCTGAAGGCCAAAGCCTGCCTGCAATCGAGAGCCCCCAGCTCACTCAGTAAGCTATCAGGTGACCCGTCTCTCGCTCTCATTCACTCTCCAGTTAGATACTGATGCTGAGAAGAGCTATTAGAGCCTGGGCTCCGGCCCCAAAAAGCATTCTGCTGGGTGTTGATAACCGGCAGGTACCAGGATGTGGAGCGTGTGAGGGCAGGAGGGAGGGGTGGGGTGAGGATATGGCAGCACTGGGAGGCGGAGGAGGGTAAATGATCTCCGAAGGCCATCTTATTAATGGAGGCTTTTCATTACTAGCACTAATGCAAACGATTGGTGGGGCTAATGAGCTCGAAGGTCCATGTGAACGAGGGCTCCATGGAGCAGAAGTGTGTGATGATCATAGCGGGAGACGAAGGTGATGAGTTTTGAACATCATATGTGGTCATGATGAGCGTTTTGCTTGTACAAGACCAGGAGGAATGGAGAGAGAAATGGATGAATGAGCTGATGGGTCGGAGAGTCAATTGTGCGCCGACTCAATATGGCAGGCTGCTACAGGCAAGAGGATACAAGATGAATGATGGAGGGGCCGAGCGTATTTCACTGTCAGTGGATTGAAGTGAGGTAAAGCATGGGGATGTCTTCATCGCCTTCTATCAAGTGTTTGCACACCCTCGGTGTGTAAGTCACTTAAAAGACGAATGAAGCGCAGCACATTCTTTGAAGGCGCGGCATCCCCTCATCAGATTTCATGAGCGTTGCATGATATTCCATTCAGTCTTTACCGAACACCAGCGCAGTGCCCCTGGAAAAAAACAGCTTTTAGTGCGGGCTGTACTAAGTTAAAGACACCCTTGGTGGTTGCTGTGAACCTTGCATGTAGAGGGATTTAGCCTGATTTCCAGTGCGGTGTGTACAGGATCAGTTCTGGCTCAAGAGTGTCTCATGTGGGCTCTCTCAGGGGAGCGGCGGAGGGAGGACCAGAGGCCACTGATTGATGGTCAAGGACACTGAACCCCTCCCCCAACCCCCTGCTCAGAGGAGCCCATCTCTGAAGCCATGTCCTCAGGGGGATTGGGATGCTGCCTGGCTGGCTGCCGTCTGCGCGCCGCTCATGACAGCCAGCTTGGAGAATACGACCAACTCAAGGGATTTTTCTTCCGCTAAACGACAAACGAATGAATCGGAGACTCAATTCAACACAAAAACACAGGAGATTTTCTTCTATTCTTCTTGCCGTCCTGCATTTTCACATGTGCGTCACGGAACATGTGTGAAACGTAAGGCGAGCAGACACGGATGAGGATTTCTGAATGACTTCGTACAAACCTGACAAAAAAAGCCCAGCATGCGACACTTAAAAGGCTGAGAAGAGGAAGGGAAAGGAGCTCACGCTATTACTTAATGAATGATGATGTCCCAGTGAATTACAGTGCAGCACATAACACTCAAGATAGTACTCAACACAAACCCAGCATCGAGTGTCACTGTTGCATATTTCAGTATGATTCATTATCTGTGTCAACAGTGACTGAGGTTCAGGGCCTTAGCATTTGTTGTGCATATGATATGTGGGTGACAAAACTGCTGTCGATGGAGATTTGAGAGGGATGGGGGAGGGAACGAAGGACGAGAGAGAGAGAGCGGCTCGCACTCCCAGCACACTATTTAAAGCTGATGGCTCCAGTCCAGAATCAGAGAGAACCAGGGATTGTTATTTTCATATGACTCTGGCTTGAGCTGGGGAGGCTCTAGTTTTCCATTTCAATTCGGTTGCAAAACAGTAATTGAAGCATATCGCTTTCATCTCCACTTATCTCCTCTGCTCCTCTCCCTTTAGAGCGCTGCTTGTCTTCCCAGCGTTTGCGCATCTTGACACTGTTGGTTTCTCTATGATATATTGTCTGGGATTCTGGTACTTCATTGTAGCTCGGCGCTGATGTACATGGCAATTAAATTCAAACCCCAAAGAGGTATAGCTCAGTCAGAGCCCCCCCTCCTCTTCCTCTTCCTCTCCCTCCTGTCCACTGCTGCTGCAGCCTCGCTCTCGCACCCCTTTCAATCACTGTCTTTTTTCCCCAGCTCTTCCTTTGATTCCCCCTTCTTCTCCCCCGTATCTGTCTTTCTTTTGCGCTCGCTTTCTGTCTGTCTGTCTTTTTCTCCTTCATGTTAATAAGCAGAGTAATGGTGTTGCAGGCAGTTCCTGGTTGGGGAGTTAATTAAAATGGCAAGTTACAACCCACACAGTCAAAACAATAGAGGCCCCTGCTTTTCGCAGTGACACAGGGAGACATTAAACAAGCCCAAAATCAAATACTCTGAGGAGGCAGGAACCCAGTAATACTGACTATCCCCCAACCTCACTTAACACTCCCCTTCCTGAAGCACTGAGGGCTTTATTGTTACGCTCTCCAGCCCAGTCAACATTAGTCATAGCACAGATCTAGTAATTACCTTGTGAGCTCCCTGAACTGCTGCATGAAAAGCAGTTGTGTACAAGATATTAATGTGATTACTGCAGCATTCTGAGCCACAAACTACGCTGACACTGATCAGATGAGAATCTAAAGACTGGAAATAGTGACATCTGCCTATTCCCCACCCACAGCCACACACACACACACGTACACACACACATACATGATTTTGCTAGCGTGGCTAGCACAATGCAGCGCACTCAGGCTCCGGCAACAGTGGGCCGGCTGAGCAGGACAGGAGCTGTTGTTGCTATGGTTACCATTTCTCGGCTCGCTCTCACAGCCCAGGAAAACTGTGTCATTATCCTGTACTTTGGATAGGAGAAGAGAGAGAGGAGGGAGGGATACAAAGAGAGAGAATGAGGGAGAAAAGGGGGAGACAAAGATAGAAAGGCAGAGACGAGGAGAAAGAAGAAGAGGGCTACAGTTCACACAGGCCAGCCATGCATCTAACACACACATCATCCAAATTTGCAGCCATTTGTGCTCCTCTATTTCCTTTTTTTCCCCTTTTTTCGTCCGTCAGCGGAGCTATAGTTTTCACTCTAATAGGTAAACAACTTCAGTGCCGACAAATAATGCTTGAAAATATCAGGTGAAAAAAGCACTGTGTCAGGTGATGATGGGATGGGTTTTTTTTTTTTTTTTTACTCTCCCTGGCATCTCCTGTTAAAATTGTCACCAACGAGCTATTATGTTGGTAAAAAAGATCAATCTCTGCGCCATTGTATTTATTTGAACACACACCAACAGCCATATGCCACTCTAATGACAACCAGCACGGGTATTATTGAATAATTACACATCCCACAATAAAAACAGCACGGTGGGATAACAATCCTCCTCTTTAACGATCCTTTTTGAGACGTTCCTAACCTCAGAAACACGTGAAGAAATGGTCTTTACTTGTTCACGATTGCGTGTGTGTGTGTGGTTATGTACTTTGCTCGATGTGTTTGTGCAACGTGAGGTCCACATCATAGGAGTTACATTGTGAACTAATTACATGGCCGTGTAAATAGAGGCACCCTGCTGATATGGGCTGTGCACCACATGATTTCCCCTGGTAGAGCAGAGGCTGTTTGCACTGCCTCGCTGTGTTCTGTGTGTGTGTGTGTGTGTGTGTGTGTGTGTGTGTGCGTCTGTGCGTGTGCGTCTGTGCGTGTGATTGTGTGCATGTGTGCAGGTGCATGTGACCTGTACATACAGTCTATATGTGTGTATGTGTGGGTGCTGAGGGAGAGCATGTTTTGCAGCCTGTGAGGTGTGCTTTATTGAGCTACAAGCTAAAAGAGTGTGTCTGCATTGAGGCACAGTAGCCCCTCCAAATGAAAGGCTGCCCTCTCCCTCTCTGCCTGCCTGACGCAGCTCTCCAGAGAGACCTGTTCATATTACTGTGGCTGTCCGCTGGTCAGAGGAACACAAACAGCACAAAACAAAGGCGCCTTCGATAGGAAAGTGAAGAAAAGACCTCATCTACTCTCTTCTTCTCCACTGATGGCTTTTTTTAAACACTAATATGAAATATGGGAAAGAGAGAATAAATGTTTTGTCACACAGCAAGAAAATGAAAACTATTTTAGAATATTTTAGAATGGTGGTGGCGAGTAATGGAGTACATTTAATCAAGCACTACAGTTTGGATGAGACTCTAGTTTAGTATTTCTATTCCAGTGTATTTTATAGTAATCTTGCGACTCATTTGTGTGTTGCGCCATCTAGTGGCGGCGCCGTTACTGCGGTGGCAAGTCGTAGTGACTCAGTGTCTGCTGCTGGCAGCAATAGCAGTGTGGCTAGTTGGACTGAAGATGTGAGCCAGTGGCCCCCAGTTACTGATGAAGGTACTTTGGTACTTGACAGATAATCGAGTAATAGTGAATGAATTTGACCATCCAACACATTTCAAGTGATAAAGTACTGTGTAGTATACTAACATTACCGTACCAGCTAGCTTGCATCATCAGTCTAGATCTGCATTTAATCATTACAGACCAGTTACATTAGTAAAAAAAAATTATTTTTAGGTGCTCAAGATGATTTCATTAATCGCCTGGCAATGAGCAACAAAATGCTGACTACTGGTCACTCATAGGGGGTCAAAATTCCAATAAAATCATTCATCAACAATAATTATAATATTCTTGATCATCTTGGTCCTCTGCATCACACCGAAATGTATGTAAAGTGTATGGTCTCTGACAGGGGCAGTTGACTATTTCGCAACCAGTTTTTTTCCCGAAGTTTACGCATGCCTCGGCTGTTGGAGCAGCTGAGAACTTCACAGCTTTTTAACAATTTCCTAGACATCTTTTTTAAAAAGTAAAGTTGCACAAAATGTGAAGATAAAAGTAGAAAATTCAACTAAAGAGTGACTTTCCGTCTAAACTTCCCTGAGGGTTTTTATCAAATAACTGTTTGATGAGCCAAAAGGTAAAACTGTCATATATTTCACAAAACAAACTAAAAGTTAGAGAATATTCCAATAAATGAATACAAATATGAGTAGCATTTTAGATTTTAGTTTATTCCC
The DNA here is from genome assembly GCF_040436345.1 of Pagrus major. Lineage (NCBI taxonomy): Eukaryota > Metazoa > Chordata > Actinopteri > Spariformes > Sparidae > Pagrus > Pagrus major. Next base: position 18,539,106 of record NC_133225.1, read on the forward strand.
CTCTTCTCTTACCTCACTACAAACTTTTGTGTTTATATGATTGTTTATATGATATGAAGTATACTTTCTGCAAGCCACTGATGTGTTGAAACTTTACTTTCCTTCCAATTTTCAATTTTATGTTGTGACAACGCTGCGCTTATGCTCTTGTTAGGTTAAGGCACAAAAACCACTTGGTTAGGGTTCGGAAAAAATCAGGTTTAGCTTAAAATTCCTGTTTTGGTTGCTACAAACATGGCAGGAGATGTCCCAGGGGCTCAGTAAAAGCACCTGATTTTGTCGTCACGAACACAGCTGGATATTGTCCCAAAGTTTGCCTTAAATTATCCTGTGGTGTCACGCTTACAAATGTTGAAATGCAATCTTTTGACCTGTGATCACTGGCTCAGCAGCCATATTGCCTATCTTTACTCCACCACCATCCCCTCCACTTCCTGAGTCAGGTCATAAATAATGATTTGACCTGATTAATCATCTAATGACCTCTCCTATTATCCTGTGCTGATACCCAGGTTGGGAACCAGTGGAGTAAATCACTTGACTGTACATAAGAGTTGAAACTATATCCACGTCAACCAGCGACGAGTGTAGTACCAATTAGTATTAACATTATAATAATGTAATATATAATAATATGTGTTTTAATTTTGATACTTAAAGTATATTTTTCTGATAAAAAGTACTTTTACATTGTGGTGTTGGTTCTTCCACAGTACAGGATCAGTGAACTTCTTCCACACTGTTCAGAATACGGAGCAGCAGCAGGGTCGTGAAGTATGAGATTCTCTTACAAATAGAGAAGACAACCTAAAATAGTGGCTGTGCTACAGTAATTGCAGTTTTTGGGGTCTCATTTGGAAGCACCATACTAAGCTGACTGTGGGTTTTCAAATGCTGGGTGTTGCTGAGTGAAAGTGCAATCACAACTAATCAGAGCTTCTCTTGTTTCCTTGCCCACAGCGCCCAACACTGCACCCTATGGGAGCACAGGAAGCGCGTACGTCCCGCTGGCCTGCCGATACCTGGTCCTGGCTCTCTCCTCCTTCATCAGCGTGTACTAGCAGAGGCCAGCCCAGACACAATGACTGTGGAGAGCATTTATGAATCCTTTTTGACATTGCTGATGGCTGGAATCACATCTGGTACAGTTTGTTGAAAAGCCGTTAGGGGGAAATAATCAGCGTTACTTTGTGTGGGGAACTTTTTTTTTTTTTCTCTTTGCTTTTTGGTGAAATTTTATGTCATGTAAATACTATGATGTTTTTTTTAATTATTATTATTTCCTATCTTCTTTTCTCATTGATTGACCTTGTGAATCAGTGCTCAGCCCCCCCCCCCCCCCCCCCCCCCCCCCCACTCCACCTCCACTCATATCAAAAAGCTCCCAAACTTCCCAAATGAGTTATACTTTCATGCCTCTTTCTCTGGGAGGCGATGGCGCAAAATTGACATTTTCATCAGTTTTTGTACATGGCTAAAAAGACGCAATTGTGCCAAGTCTCTCAGTACACAGAATTACCATACCAATGTTGTAATGAATGTATTATGGGTTGTTGAACAAAGGAAAGACATTTAGATTCCTAATAATACAAATTCAGATTATGGAGTGTGCTTAAAAAATACAGAAAAAACAGAAAAAAAAACAAAAGAACATAAAAGGCAGGGCTTTTTCAGGACCTGTATTGTCATGATTACTCAATAGATGGATGAACAGTGTTGAAGGTGTGCTTTGTTGTATTCTGAAATGGGTCCTTCAGTTACTATGCCTGCCTCACAGATTTGATCAGGCAGCCGTCAAAGTAGCAAAGTATACTGTATCGTATCTTTATATTTTAATATAGTGTAGGCTTTTGTTTCAAGTGGGACCAGCTTTTCTCATTCGACCAAGAACATTAACACAGTCCATGACTTTGTACAGTATTGAGGGAGGAACATCGCTGCCCTTTGTTTACATTTTTCTTGAAAATATAAATACTACAGTATATACTCCATGCTTTTCTTTCAGTGAGTCCACATACGTGAATGTTGCAACGAACCGTTGCAGTTGAGAAGAAAAAGCAGAGCCCAAGATCAACTGTTTTAAGCTTTTCTCTTAAAGATGCAGTTCTTAAAAACATGCCACTTCCAGTGGGCGTCTGAGCAAAGGGTTTGTCTTTGATTGTGTTGTGTACCTACAGTACTGATCATAAGAAAACCCACAGCTGCACACTGTAGATGGCTTGAAGTTTTTGGCTTCAACTGTTGGCATGATTCTTGGATAATGGATTCTGGGAAAGCAGCATTCTGCATTGTTTTGGCCTGTTTTCCCTTACAGACAATTCAATACTTAAGTATATTACAGTCTTTTAACAGTAAATATATCTACTTCATTGTGCCAGTTAACAGATAAAGGAAGTCAAAGAGAGCCAAATGCCATGTAACTTAAGATTTTGTGAGAAAAGAACAGCAATGAAACCTGCTTTGGCTCCGATCTGAGACCTTCTCATGTTAATTATGAACAACAGAACACAAATTAAAACTTATGAACAGGCTCATCACTACAAACATGGCCTAAGGTGCTAGCAGCTCCTCCAAGATGAGTCCATTTTATTGTGAACGTCCAGCAGAGTTGAGAATAAATTAAATCAAGAGGTTGTTTAATAAAACAATGTGGCTTTTTCGTTCTCTGAAATCAACAATATCAAGGCTCAAAAACAACGTTATTGTAAAGGTTTAATTTTTTACATGTTTGGCATTTTCACCAACCCATGGTGTAAACAGAGATACTGTACTGTAATGCCTTAATAGTACCATAAACATTAAATGAACCTCCTTTAAAAAGACACTTCCAGACAATAAGAAATAGCTCATTTGTTAGACATTACTGATTATTGAATGTTCATGAACATATAGCTGACTTATCTTTCAAATTAGGCATTATATTCAGTATAAAAACAAACAATTATCAACCTACTGTACGGCTCTCACAGGTATTTTCAAGTAAGCCAGTTGCATCGGATAAAAATGCAGTATTTGTCGTACAGGTTATCATGTTTGAAACTCTTTTTTGGATTTGGATGGATGTTATATTTTGTCCCGCCATCGAGGGACTGACAGTACCCGAATTCACACAGTATTTTCACATGAACTTGTAACTGCAAACCTATAGAGAAATAGCCATCGCAGTTAAAAGACTTAAAGCACAAACACTGTTATTACTTTTACGTTTTGTGATGATTTGTTTTAAGGTCTGCTGAACATTTATTTTTCTTTTATTGTTTGTACTGAAATTGTTATCAGCTTGTTTTACAAATTATGAAAATACTGCACCATATGATCTTGTTTAAATGTTAAGGTATAATGAAAATGGGTCAGAAGTATATTTATTCTCTTCCTTTATGAAAACAATGTATAAAAAAAAATAGATTTGAAACATGTAAAACTGGATATGTGACATTTATTTGAATGAGGCACAGTATGGCATAGTTTATAATGTTGTCGGGTTCATTTAGATGCCATAACTGTTGTTGATTTTTTGTCAGACGAGTACATTAAAATGAACGTTTGCAATCAAATTACCTACTTTTTGAAAAAGAGAGGGTGTGAACCAATATAACAGTATTATAGAACAGAATCAATGTGTGTATATTTGGAGAAAATAGGATACCTTTTGATCTTTAGAGCCAGTGTGTAGTCATAGTTTTCACACACTCGCGTGTTTGACGATGTGCAGAGAGTATGGTTGTGCTGCATGTCAAAGTTAACCTGTGTTTTTGAGGTGGCCATTTTACAGATATTCACACTTTTTATGAATGGAACCAGTTTCTTTTATTCCAAACGTTTGGTTCTTAAATCTGGTCTAAAAATACATACCTCCTACAGACCACCAGGCTATGTTTGTTTGTGATTTATTTGAATCAACTTTGCTGATAAACTAAAACAACTGCTTTTCAGAGTCATGATGATTTTTGTGGCACATTGGTGACAGTCTGGAGTTCTGTTGGTTGCTTGTCTAAGCAGTTAAGACCATGCTAGTATTCCATATGAAATGTACTGGATGTTCATTATTCTTGAATAATGGTATTAACAAGTCCCTTTTATCAAATCACTATTATTTGCAATAAAAGTCTTCATGTTCAATATAAACCCATATCTGAGTTAATGGGCACTCAAAGGGGTTGTCAGTAGCACCGGGACAGTTTGAAAGCGCCATCATGACAACGGCAAATTAGCATTTATTCTGTCGTCTTGTTAACTAAACTACAAAAATAAACATGCCTGTCTGCTCAGCTAAATGATGGTACGTTAGAGACAGCAGTCAAGTGCTGACCGACAGCTAAAACCAGCATATAATGAATAATCGTCAGTACATCACACATTAATATTTTGATTTGATATTTTGACCTAAATCGGGATCTTTGAAAATGAGTGAAAATATCACTGAGTCGGTGAAGTTACGTTAGCTAAAACTCACGTTTCAATAGCTAACGTTAGCTAACTTCACAACTGGATCAGTTTAGATGATATCTGGTATCTTCAGCTTTTAATACGTGACTTACCAGATCTTTGTCACTGTTATCAGAAGTAGACTGGGTGGTCACCAATAAATACACATCCACTTCTATGTTGTGATTAGCATCATGAAAAGGGATTTTAGGTGGCCCAAAAAGAAGAGAGAGAGGTTCAACCAGAAAGTACCAAGCATTCAAAGGTGTTTTAATTTTTGCACAGCAGTGTGCCTCGGTATTTTCTGGTTATGACTCATTGATCAAAAAGGAAAGTACAGGTCTAACCTCTCTCTTCTTTTTTGTTCTCATGACATGTCCTTGGATCCAAAGAGTGCCTGTTTTTCTGGTACCTGCAGTCATGAAGTAGCTGTCCTCAGCCACTCTACTGACATTTGCTCTCTGTAGAAGTGATAACAAAGGGAAATAAAGGAGTGAACATGATCACCCTGTTTTGTTCAAAGGAAACAAAGCTATACGTCTGAGATTATCTCTTATATCAATTCTCACATAATCTTAACATTATGCTTGAGCATTTACACGGTGTAAGGCTTTTACAGTTTTGTGTATTGCCCCCTATAAGTGACAACAGGCCCTTTTGAACCCTGTACTCTACAACCCTGGCTCAGACAATTCTGTGAGTATTCTCTTTTTGTTCAGTGTAGCTTGATTTATTGAGTCATCTTAATTTTGCAGTATCATGCATATTTGATCCCCTCCCCTCTGCCCTCAAACTCAGTATAAATCCTCCTGAGCCCAGATGGCCAGATGCCACAGTACATAGGATTGCCCACAGTTTGCACTGCATCATCATTATTGACTGGAGTGTGTCGCTCAGTGTATATGATCTGGAGATATTTACAAACATTAATCACTCACGCTCGCTCAGCCTGTCCCATAATGCATCTGGGGTCTATCAATATTACTTCTCTCTTTTCCCCGTCAGCACAAGGCTTTTGAGTATACTATGACCTGAATATACACTCTCGGCTAAAACATCCACAGTTGTCGTGTGACCCACCTCTTAAAAGTTCAGTTGAAAAAGTCGTGTCGATGTGCAGGCTGAAAAGAGGCCACGCCACCCACCTGCAGAGATCACTGCCTCACCTCGCGCTCCCAGCTGACAGCGCAGGGAAAAAAATCCCTCCACTTTTAAATTTAAGATAAGAGGATTTTAAATATTCATGCCGGCGCGTATCATTACGGTCCCACAATCCCCACCCAGAATTTTTAAGTTCCCCATTCCAAAGCATCCTCGTCCTCCTCTTCTCACCCCTTCACGTATCAGAATCATACTGTCCTGTTTGAAGACGTTTATTACAAAGATTGGATTTGTTGCATCATGAAACAACAGCTGTTTAAACTCTCAGAGGGGGACAAGTATTGTACTACATGTGCCTTTAAAGTATTTTATCAATCATAACCCTCATTTAGAGCATTATTGCCACAACAAGCTGAAGTAATTTAGCTGTTAAAAACATAAAAATGTATGAAATTATTGCTCACTCTATAATATTCTCTTCATTGGCTATTTATAGCATCAACCAACCAATCGATATCTCAACATAGGAAACTGAAGCGCTCCACATAGGTCGCAGATATCATATAAATATCTAATTGAAGACAAGTGGTGTCATGACACATCATTAAATTATTCTGACAATATAACCCCCAAGTAGAATAGCAGATAAAACCATAGTTAAATGTCATCATTATTATAACAACACTGATCAATGCGTAGTGAAAGTTCAATGTAATAGTGTGTATTTATCATCCAAGGAAACGGAAGCAGGGTTCAAATGATCTTTATCAAGTCAAACTGGATGGATGAATAATCCCAACCTGACTGCCATGATAAATGTTTGTAATGTACGTTTCTGCAAACCATGGATATGTTGAAACTTTACATTTCTGTATATTGCCATTCAGTATCCACAAACGCGGCTGGAGAATGTCCTGATGTCTCGTTAAAAATGTCCAGTACAAATTTCCAGCTTGTACGAAATGTTGAAGCGGCTCCTCAAACAGTGGTTTCTTGCTGCGCAGCCGTCTCACCGAGCAGTCATGTCGCCATGTCAGCTCATATACAACTAATATGAACGTGACATTGTAGAAATGTTGATATGATACATAAAATTGAAAAATTTGAAGGTGTCCGTCGTTTGCAGAGATGTAAAAAATGCCAACATTTAATTCTGGCTGAATTAGCCTCACTTGTTTGTTTTCACTTCTTTAGTATTGGCAGGGACGTGTTTGACAGGCCTGTTTATTAATCTTGTCTGTGATTGACAAACTGTACCTGACCTTGTCTAAAAATGTTCCTGCTGCAGTTAAAAAGACAAACAAACAAACAAACAAGGAATATTTTGCAGATGATGTGGATGGATGTCACTGAAGGAAACATCCTGATAATGTGTTGCCAACAAAAGCTGATGTTGGGAGGTGAGGCAACATATTGTAGTGGCATTTAAAGTCTTAAAAGACAAACTAATAACTAAGACTATTCAACCTGTCAGCGTATGTTTTCAACACATAATGCTTCACAGATTATTGTGATTTGACCACTCAGTACCATATGGCAGCGTATACTTTAGGTTATGGATTTGCGGTGTCACATTGTTTGTTCGGCTCTTCACAAAGGCGTCTGTGGCCGTCACGAACAGGAGAGGAGAGTGGAGGAGTTGTGAGACAGGGATTCCTCCTGACCCTGTGGTTAATGAAACCCTTCCTGTGCCTTTGTCAGTTTTAACTGGGAGATTGTGTCATGCTACACACTGGCGCCGCTGCCTAGCTCCTGCAGTCGCCATCCCACTTTCCTGAGCAGCATACTGATTTGCCAGTATCGAAAAAAGCCTCTGTTTCTTGAGTGCTAGCATTCAGTATGGTAGATATGTTTGTTGCACAGCAGGAAAAAAAGCAACCCGTCCTGTCAAAAGCAGGCAGAAGGAGAAAAAAAAATCTTTCTCTATAACCAATCTCTGGGCAAGTTTCATTCAGTTGTAAATGGAAAAAGAAAAAAAAAACATCAAGTTTTTGAAATAGGCCTCTTACTTTTTTTCACAAACATTTCAATTGGTACAAAACAGTGAGTAATTTCTGACTCTCTCCGTTTTCTTTGAAATCCCTCTGATAGTATGGCAGCTGCCAATGTAGGCAGGGACGTGCTATTTTAAAAAGAGGTTGCATCAAGAATTTGTCAACCTGTCCCTCATTATTTCCACTGAACTGGAAAATAAGTTGCCAGGCAATGATGCAGAGCCTGAGATAATGCCCGGGTTTTAAAGCGAGCTATCTAAGCCAGGTCTCTCCATGACGCCGAATGACTGAATCACACCCCGCAAAGTGTTTTCACGTGAAGCTCCGGGGCAGTTGTCAGTTTTTCGTGAAGGAGTGAGCGGAGGTTTGCCAGAGAGAAAATGTCATCATTTGACTGACAGTAAATGTAATCCTATTGTATTTGTCTCCACGCCTCAAAAGGCAGATTACACGTTGTTTTATGCACACTGAATGACACAATAAATCAGTTCCTTGTAGCAGCAGTTCATCATAATGTGTCTTCAGTGTTGTGTTTGTTTAAATGGAGTGGCCTCCAGTAGAGTTCAAGGTATGAGGTGCAGCATTTCTTCTGTTTCTGTAATCTGAATATGCCATTTTTGTTCTTTCTACAAAAAAATGGGAGCGGACATTTTAAGGTTGACGGGAACATCCTAATTTTTATTTTTCGCTATGTTTTTTTTTTTTGTTTCTTTCTTTCTTTGTTTCAAATCATCATGCTGAAAAATAATGTGATGAGAAGTCTGGAAGGGAAATGTTTACTCCGTCAGCCACCAGGGATATAGTTGTACATTTATAGGCTCTAGATCACTGGAATGATATATATGGCTTTAAGTGGCATTGATATATCTATATATAATATATATAAATATATATTGATATTTGTCCAGGAATAAGAAAATTCATGTACTTTAATTACTTTAAAGCTTACATTGTGTATAGCACGTATGCAAGTCCCATTTTCATCATGTTTGATGTAATTTTGTAGCAGTGGTTTGATACTAATAAATGGCAGTCGATGATGGAATTGTAGACTGTGTTTGTGTTGAACTGATGTGACCTTTACAACCGCTCTCAACAACACTGTCACGCTTTCATATGTGTTCAAGAGGAAGCGGTTTGACTGAACGTACTCACTCTCCAGCCGCTCTGGAATAGGATAATTTATTCATGTTACAGACTAAAAATATCCAAGTTGTCTGTTTAATGAGCAGATACTTTGTGATTTCCTTTGTGTGGCCCATGTGCAGCAGCAAAACAGCTCCTGATGTATGAAAACACTTTGATTTATTGGTTTTTAAATTTGCATTTAATGGAAATTCTTTTCACGCAGAGTCGTATCTTGAAGTCTCTGAAGGTTGATAGCGATCAAAAAACATGTATGGACTTCTTTCCTCTGCAGCAGGACAGCGATATGAGGAAAGTAGAGACAAAGCCTGAAACAGATATACAAGACATTTTAACAAAGAGGAAAAGGAAGAATAAACTTACAGAGACGAAAAACAAACAAAGAAACAGAGAAAGAGACTGTCCTTGTGTCCAAAACAACCTGATAAAAACTTCACATTTACTGTGTGAATTATGACATCATCAGCAGTGTTGGCTGGCGTTACTTTTTAAAGTTACATTACAAGAATACTCCCTTTAAAAAGTAACTCATGATGATATGTTATCTCCTGAGAACTTGTGAGGGTACTTCTCCGTTACCACAAGTGAAAACTCTGCGATTCTTTCATGCATGTTGCTGAATATTTTGTCCAGATGTTGTTTGTCTTCCTTTAAATGTGCTGACTCAGTGACCGACAGTGAATAAGATATTCTATGGCCAGTAATCTGTGACTGTGCAGGATGATAATAACAGGGATGACAGGCGCAATATCCTCTTCAAAGCTCTTTACTAATCTTCTGTTTGACTACAAAACACAAGACTGAGTAGGAGCAGGAGCGCACACGGCCTAACACTTTCATACAACGTGTCATTTTCTTATTTATTTGTTTTTTTTGCAATTCAACTGCAATGAAAAAGGTTGCATTATTTTGAAGATAGTAAACAGAAACCGAGGGTATGTGACAGGTAGCGAACTGAACCGAGACACAGTTTTAGCACCTGCCTCTGCGAAAACAATCATGTTTCAGCATGCGACTGATGAACCAGAAGCTGCCATCACCTGCACACCGACACAATACATCTGAAGGTGGCTGCGTACTGCCTGCCAAGAAGTCGGAGGGAAACCGAAATTGTGCGAATGCATCATGGATTTTCTACAAAAGGGACGAATTTCTTACTGTAACGGATTACTTCTTTGAAAATGCAACTAAATAACAGATTACTTGAATTGCAAATGTAACACGACGCGTTACTTGTTACAGCAAATTAGTCATCTGGGGACTAATTACAGCTAGTTGCGACGGCCAACGAGTGAATTAGGTCTTTAAACACAGCATTTTCAGATCAGAACCTACGGGTTACATATGATGATGATATGAATCATTGATGTAACAGTCATATGCGAGGGTCATGGGAGGTACTGATAAATAATGTGCGTACAGAGGCTTTAGATCAGGAAACGTGTTGTATCACCTTGACTAACTGATTCCACCTCTGACATTCTGTGGTTTCTTCAGTCATGAGCCGACCTGGATGCACCGTTTCACCCTGACAGCCCTTTTTTCTAGCTTCTCCTCGAGTCAGTCACAGCAGCAACGGGAAGTTTGATACGGTGACAAATGGTTAAATCCAGAGGCTGAATTATTGACTGGAACCACAATGTGAGGACAGAATTCCTCTGGGACGAGAGTTGAGTGGAAGCTGCTCCACTCTCTAATTGCCCCCCGCCCACTTCCTCGTTTCTTTCTTGGCAGCCCTGTGTCGAGTGCTACAGAGCACTGATGAACTCTACAACACTCTTTTAAGTGTTTCAATAATTAAAGCCCACAGAGATGTCGAGATAATGCACCTCACAACAATGAGCCGCATAAATTCAAGAGACTTAAACAACAGGTGCGGTCACGTCGCCTAATTGTAGCGTCCTCGCAGTCGGCACAGCCTGAAACATTTCTTTTTTTATGTGATGGCCTACTCTCTCACCTGAGGAGACAACTGAGGAGAGTGCAGACGTTGTGGCTCTGAAGAGAATATGCAAATGTGAGGAGATGGAGTTTATGATCCAGAACTACCCTGCTCAGAAACAGAACAATAAGTGACGGCAGTTGAAGTCGGGAAGAAAGAACTTGCCGAGTATTTGTGAAATGAAAAGTCAGAATAATGAGACCTGTGTCTCAGGCGTGTCCCCGCTCTAACGCGGCAATTAGGACGACTGTGACGAGCCGGATGGCCACTCGGCTGACGTTATCTCTGTTGTTAATCTGTTGCTTTGAATTCATTGAATGTATTTAAAATGTCTCTCTATTTAATACAAATACGTCATTTAACAACCCTGTTCCCTAGAAATTACATGTATATACTGCTAATTTACAACGCTAATACATTTTCCTGGATTAGTTTTTTATCAAATAATGAAGAAACATTTCTAATGAACGTATCCACAAAGTCCCAAAACGTTAATAACCTCAATACAAACTCTTCTCTACGATAAGCTACCAACCTCACCCCACCTCTGTCTTGTGGTACAATGAAATCATCACTGACTGTAGCCGAGGCAAAAGTGCCTTAAACGTGCCTGCATGCTGCGTACTGGCCAGCATGGGGCGAATCCACTGGTTTCAGTTGTATGTAAGCTTATGAGAAAATGACATAATTCTCACTTGACTCAGTACTTCACTAAGCAGTTTCCTAACGCGTTTATGGTCTCAATCACTAGTTTCAAGTCTTCTTCGACACAGCACGACATAATGTTGTAAATTATTGTTATTGTAAAGCGAAATAGAAGATAAAGCAGGGTATGCTGAGGGTTTAAATGGACTTGCCGGGGCGGCCATGGAATCAAACCAGCGACCTTCCGATTACTGGACAACCCTATCTTTTTTGGGGTTTGGCTACCTTTTGATTGACAAGTCACCACCATGGTGTGTCCTCAGGATATCCTCCCCAACTCCTCCCTCTCCTCCAAATACTCAGGCTCCAAAAAAGCAAGACATACATGCATCGCCATACATGCTGAGAAAGAAACCGTTTTAAACATATACTAGGGGGTGCACCATGTAATGTTCCTTGTGGTAACAAAGATTACCGGCTCACAACTTTATTATTAAAGCGATTTTATGTAGAAATTAGCATTTTGTGAGATTTGGCTGTGACCCTACCCTCTCACTGAAGTTACATAGTGCAGAAACAAGTGATGGGGGCGGAGTGGCTGAGACAGAGATACTATTCACCCTGTTACAACACGCTGTACCATCAACATGATTCTGAAGCTGTTATTGTAAGGGGAAAAAAAGTTACATGAAGTTGCTTCAAATGTGAAGAAATTGAATACTCTGAACAACAAAACAATGGAAAGAAAGACCCAAACAAGGATGCTGTATATAAAGAGAAACATGACGGCAAGCTTACGATCGAAAACTGACCTTTTCTGTAATAGATGGACATCTGGAGCGAGCTGTCGTGGATGAGTGGGTTAGGTACTTAATTCAGTCAGGAGACTGAGGGGTTTGAATCATGTTTAGAACATATTATACAGTTCACTTGTTGTTTTTTCACTACGATCCCTTAAAAATGTCTGTTTCTTTTCAGTTTTCTGTCCAGTTTGGCAAGCTTTGGGAAAACATAGTTTGTGTTAAAATATACCCTTTGGGTATATTTCTGTTTTTTTCTAAACTATGACATTACAAAAACAACAGGTCAGTTTCAACAACATTAACTATGATGTTCCAGAAACAACACCAACATGGCTGTGTATATGTACATACAATTTGTATGAATATCTTAAGATCTACATATGCTGCCGGGGGAAACGCCGCTATCTTAGTTCACAACATAGTTTTCAGGAGTGCTGTTGTCTCAGCCTGTTGGCAGTGTCAGAGTCCTGCACTCTGTGTGCAGTTCATACATGTAGTGCTTTTTATAAAACTTTCCCGGTGAACATAATTGAGGCAGCAATTACATTTCCCATCATAGCATAATTGCCAAAACAAATTAGTAGTATATGAACATAATTTCTTGGAAAGAGGGCTGGCACAAATAGCCATTCAGTCTCCATCCACCTGCTCTTTGTCACCTCCTAGACGTCTATTTCTAGACTCCAGCACATGAGTGTACACGGTAATATTTGGCATTCGTCCACATTTCAATACATCTTGATAAAATGACGAGAGTGCGTTATTTTTATGTTCATTATGTGGCTATCACAGCCTTCCTGTCGCCATGCTCTCGCAGCGTAAACATGCCATGGACACATTGCTGCTGCTCTAACTCCACAAATAAACACGCAATCAGCGCACACATTCACAGTTTCATCAAGATGTAGTAAAATCCAAACACACAGCGTCAGGGAGCCTTACATAACCATAAAGCAAAGTCTGGCGGGTGCTGTCATCAAAAGTGTGCCTGCAGCCGCCTCCCTGAGATGAAAAACAAATGAAACACTTTGAGGCTGAGCTGATTCCCCTCCCGTCCTGTAACTCCATCTGTCACTCCCGGCGACTTATTCTGAGCAAGAGTGCTTTCCTGCATGACCTCCATCACAGCGCGCAAGATGAACGAGGTGGGTCTGGTCTCTGTCCTCTGTCTTCTCTGTGCCAAGGCAGCAGGGGCACCGAAGCATCGAGAACACCTGCAAACTGAGAGTAATGAGGCAGCAGGCCGCACGGCCGCCCATCTTCCCCACACTAATCAATCCAGCTAACCATTAAGGGAACCGAGGAGAGCTGCAGCTAGTTAGAGGAAGTTCATCCGTCCACAAACCTTTGTTGAAGATGGTTACTTTTATGTTTTTATACTGCACATCTGAGGCTTTGTAAATATCCTGCTGATTAAATGTTTTAAAATATATAAATAAATAGACAAATTCAGCTGAATTGAATCAGTGTTAAAAGTATTTATAGAAAAACCTTGTGGATTTTTAATTAAAACATGTCAGACTGGGATTTTTTGGGGTACATTAAATGTTCATGTTTAAATGCAGATGCAGGGATTGGTGTTACCTCTTACACACTTCCCCAGAGATTATTTTTTCCCAAACACCCTCAAGCAGTGGTTCTCATCTTAATATAAGAATAGCGTAAGCAGAAAGATGTTTTTCCTCTCGATTGAAATGTCCATCTTCCTTCTATTCCACCCCTTCAATCTCGCTCCGTCTCCTTTTGCATTTCCATTCTCCTCCTGCCAGCCTCCGAAACAGAAGCCAGAAACGCACTGGAAAAAGACACGCTGTCACATGGTGCATATACCCCCCCTAAAAAAAAATAATCATGCCACCATGTCATTACCCAACCTCGACTCTCTCAGAGCAATCACATTCAAAGAGCATTTTTCAGGAGCTCCCTGCACAACTAGTAAGCATGGCTAATGGAAATTTAATCAGCAACGAGAGAGGACAGCAGGCATAATGCAACAGATGATAAACAGAAGAAAGATGCAAATGGTATTTATTTTAGACAGGCCTTGCTGACAAGTCTGATAATGCCTCCTCATGCAGTTTCTCCCTGAAGCTTCCTTTTGATGGTCCTGAAGTGGTATGCACCGTATTTCACAGCCTATCATTTATGGAATAAATTGTGTTATTCATAGAAATGTTTTCATTTTTTTCCTTGTCTCTTGTCAGTTGTGCCTGAGCAGCATGGCGGTAGGTATAAATTAATAAAAAGCAATGTAAATTCCTACAGTAATTACAAACCGACAGTGCAATATAACTTGTGAGACTTCTCAGCATTTCCACTGACTTTGAGACAAAATTGTTCCTTTTGTGCTCTCCTGTGCTCCTCTACATCCAACATGATCTGACACCATTTTATTTCTATAAAAAAATCAACAGTGACATTTCTTACAATGAATCATAAACATAAATCATGCATGCAGATTGCACATATCATATCAACATGATTCCTCTCTCAGTTAAATATATGGTTCAGTTTCCAGGCACACTCTGTGTTTGATCCTGGCTTTTTATACCGTTTCCTTGGTTGGTGACATTTAGAGCTTAATTAAACACATTTACAGGTGATATCTAGATGGCAAAAGCGTTAATGTCACTTTCAAATGTTCATCATAACCTTAAATGAACATTTGATAGAGGAGTGGGAAGTTTCTGATTCTTTATTGAGGGTTGAGCTCAAACACTGGAAACCAAATAATCCACCACAAGGTTGATTAAAGCTGCAGTGTGCAGGATTTAAGCGGGACAACTTGGCAGAAATTGAGGACGATAATCATAAATATGATGAATAATTGTTACAGTTTTCATAAGTGTATAATCCCCTGAAATTACAATCATTGAGTTTTCAGTCCTCTTCAATCTGCCATGTTTCAAATGTGATAATAATATTTATTAAAATCTAACTCTTGTGTGATTTTGCAACCCCCTTGGTTATCATGGTAACAGTAAGTGCTGTTTAATACTCCAGTCCTTCAGTGGAATGGGTTGTTTGCAGTCACGTGATTCTGCTGACGCCTGAAATTAAGATGGAGGATGGAAGTAAAAAGCAAAATGTACGAGATGGAGAAGAGTTTGTTATATTTGCTACGTACTGTTGTTCAGTTACAGGGGCACCGGCTCCAGCACCAAGCCCCCAGGAAGAGCACCAGGCTTTGAAGCCAGTTTTCACAGTGGCCAAACCTTGTCATTACATCATCACGTGATGCACTGCAGCCCAACAACCCCGCAAAATGACTTGTTTGACTATCATAAGTTGAGCCATTCGGTCCAGTAAAATTTGGAACATCTAGAAGAGTCAAACGATTACATTATTTTTTACATTTACATTTTATTTTAGAAAACCCCTGCATTACATACTGTATTAGCATACATAAAATAGAATTGTTCTTTTTATGATGTGTTTACATCCAACTCATGTTTGATGCTGTCATATCTCAGTAGGAGTCCTAATTTACCTGTTGGATCACAGACTAAAGAAACTAACAGCTTGAGTTTAGCCCAAACTAGCAGTTAGTGTGAGATGTGCTGTCACGTAGATATCAAAGACGCTAGCAAAGCAACACAGTACATAAAATCAGCAAAGCAGAAACGTCAGAGAGGTCTGACCACGGTGTTTAAATATCTCTTACAGTTACGACTGAAATGTCAACAGAAATAAACAGTTTCATAAATCAGTCAGTTATCAGCCTGAAGTGACTGTTGTTGTTATCGCGACATCACAGTGATTCCTTGTGTGCATGCACAGGATAAACACATGTTGCGTCAAAAAGATTCCCTATAGTGATAAACCTATTATATGATGGAGATCAAACCTTAATGTTTAAGTGGAGTCAAGTCTTAATCTGAATCAGATGTATTTTCTCATTATAATTCACCTGTGAAAGGGCTCCATTGTTGAATAATCACCACTTCTCGCTGGTCCAGCAGTTATTCTGTCCTGCAGCCCGGGTGCACCTGTGCCACAGAGTCACACAGCCTGTCATTGGCACTAATATAGCTGTCAGGGGAGCTGCAGGACCGCTGCCTGCATCAGAGTGCAGCTGAGCCGCTTCGCTTGTCCCTCTCTTAAGTTTCTTGTTTTTTCTCGACAGCTTGAATCTCGCTGATACCTCGCTGTCAGTACAACTGTACAGCTGTACGGAGCAGCATCCCCGCAGAGGCATCACTAATCAAGTCTTGTTTTGGTCTTCAACATGCAGCGGTTGGACTTCGCTGAATAGCTTCAGAACTGTCGACGCTGCCACACATCTCCATGAACTGGCAGCCCATGAGAGGAAGTAATTGGATGAATCCTGTCACTGCATGCACACATATAATACGATGTAAACTGTAGAGGCGCTGCTAGAGCTTCATAATCTCCAAAGTGTTGAATATATACTGATGTTAAGTGTTGCGCATCTTCATGGCACCAACATTTATAGAGTATGTTAAGAAAACGGAGGCATTAATTTAGCAGCAGCTTCCAGCTTTATGCTGCTGCAGATTTCTGGTTTGACATTGATGTATAATGTCTCTGAAACACCGAAAAATTAAGAATAATAAAGCAGCACTCTCACTCTTGGTTCAGAGACACACTGCATCTTCCAGATTTGACGAACTAAGTGGAATCTACTGAGCATATTGGTCTGGGAACAAATACGACAGAGAGGGAGCTTGCTGCACGATGTCCTGCTGAGATAACACAAGTCTCTCTGACATGATTTTTTTTTTTCTTCTGCTTTCATAACAGCAAAGTGGCAAAAACAAAACAGCCACAGGACTGTATTTCAGACAGACAAATGCAAGTAAACACACGAGACAAGCCTATCATTGATCAAACTAAGCTGCTCCACATCGTGAAATATTTTTGTTTAGATTTATCTCTCTCCGTGTCCTACTTTAAATAGATTCATGAAAGTTGGTGAAAACCCCCTCCCCCCCACCCCAAAAAACGTGACTTCAGATGTCAAACAACGCGGACCGAGCTCGGTTCGCAGGGAAATGATGGCGATAATTGTGTTTGCTGGATGATTAAGATGGTTTCAGAGAACAACTTGTGCCTCTGTGGCTTCCTGATGATT
The DNA here is from genome assembly GCF_040436345.1 of Pagrus major. NCBI lineage: Eukaryota > Metazoa > Chordata > Actinopteri > Spariformes > Sparidae > Pagrus > Pagrus major. The sequence continues at coordinate 18,556,257 of NC_133225.1, forward strand.
AGAAAGCCATCCGTTTTAATGGCTTTTTTCCTCTCTTTGTTAACTAGTCACCTCTCTAAAGAAGAAAACTGCACCCAAATGAATGGCATGCTATTAAAGGAGGAATAATAGCTCAAAACAGCAAAACAAAGAAAGGGAAAAAATCCTGGAGACATATAAAGGCACACAGTGAGTATTCAGTGCTCAGTTTTACAGAAGCTGGTTTATTTGCAGCTCATTCTACAGGATCAAATGTTAGCAGGGTGAGTACAGTCACATACATACGAGCGTCTCAAATCATGTTCCTATTACGTTGTTTGTGACCTGATTTTCATATCAGGAGGTGGAGGAGGTGGTGGTGGAGTTACAGGCAACGAGGCTGCCAAATCAGTGACAAAAGCAGATGTTTTTAAGGACACCTCGGGACATTTCCAGTCCTGTTTGTGGAGACAAAGGGCAGATGTTTTTAAGAAGACCCTGGGACATTTACAACTGTGTTTGTGGAGACCAACACAGGTATTTTAAGTCAAACTATGCCATTACAATACCCTAACCAAGTGGAAAGAACTTATCTGTGGTTTTGTCATGGTTTGCTTGTTTAGTTCAGTCTGTGTGTATTTAAGTCAGTGTTTTCCCTCATTCTGGGATGGTTCGTCTGCATTTCACATCTGTTCATCCGTTGTTCTGTACTGGTTTGTTTATTTATTTATTTATTTTTGCACTCTTGGATTCCTGTTGTTGCCTGTTCACTGCCTTTTGTTTTTCAACCTGCCTGGTATCTTGTATTTGGATCCTTTTTTAGTGAACTATCTCAGGTTTTGCAGAAACATACATTGCTAACATTTATTCTGGCCATTGGGTTGTTTATTTAAGACACACATTATGCTGCTTCAGAAACATTCTGATGAACAACTGACTTGGGATTTCATTCGTATGGTACTTTTAGTGATCTATCCTTGCAACACACAGTTGTCATTTCACACACATCGAATGAACGCTCTTCAAACAGACAAAAGAAGGGTCAAGGCTCAGTCATAGAACTGAATGTAATGAGCTGGGGAGTGAATGCTCTCTTCCTGAGTGTCGATGCTGGGAAGTATGAGTGGTTCGTGTGCTGCCTTACATAGAAAAATAAACGATTTCTTACAACAAAGCAATATAAACATTTTTTTATTTGTATTATTATTATTAATAATAGTTTTCTTAATGGTATTATAAAGTAGACAATCTGTGGGCAGACTGCCCTTCAAACCTTAGTGCTCATTTGGTGACGCAGCAGAAGGACAAGCACTTTCTGAGAAAATCCATTACCTGCTTTTATCAGATACAGCCCAAATGGCTCCCTCAACATAAAAGCTATCCTTGTGATGTGAACAGAAAACATTCAGCAAATCTGTCTGACAAAAGTTACAAAAGGATTTCTGAAGTGGGCCACATGTTATTTGATCTGACTGATTGGAAACCAGGATCTAGTTTTCTTAAAAATATAACTCCAACTCGGCATGTCAAATAAACGTAAATTACATCATTATGCAGTTTAAAATGCAGTTTTAAAGCAAATTAGAGCCACAGCATAGCTAATTTAGTAAGACTCTTAAAATAGACCTATGTTAACACTTTCCTGACGATGAGATTTGGTCGGCTCGAGGCAGAAAAGGTGGAGGCAGCTTGATGTTGTTAAATTGCTGCAGAACATCCTAAGGATGTCGGGGTGGATGGTTGGCTCAACACAGTATGCAACTATCAAAGTCAATGCACCGTCTGGTAGCGACAGTCAACACTGGTTTCTTTTAACAAGAGCAGCAAGGCTTTTCCCAAACTGAAGCAAGTTTTATTCAGAGTTTATTTTCAGACTTTCTGGTAAATGCACTTATTTGCTTTCTTGCAGAGAGTTAAATGAAGTAATAGATGCTGCTCCCACGTCTGTTCAGAAAATATGAAGCTTCAACCAGCTGCTGATTAACAGAGTTTAACATAAATACGTCCACCAGCACCTCTAAAGCTCACCAATTAACTCATTTATTAACATGTTAGATCTCATGAGATGAGATTGCCAGGCAGCCAGCTGAGACTCCAGGAAGTAACTGCTCCCTGCCAAGATGTAGTCTGGCACATAACAGCTCGTAATAGTTAGGTTTTTGTTTTTACACAACAGTTTTTGAGCAGATTTAACAAGCATGAAACAAGTGTTGATTCAGGGTGAGGAAAAAGGTGATTCTCTTGGATCTGATATGATCCTTTTTTTTTTTTTTAGGAATTTTTAATTGATTGGAATTGATTCAATTGCTTAATTTTAGTCTCTGATCATTAAACGAGGTGGAAAGTAGTTACTGCTGTTACCCAGCACATGGCTAAACATGGCCCATGCCCCTCAAAATACTGAGCCCGCCACAGCTGAATAACATGGTGTACATTGTTTTTCAGAATATGTTTCATGATATAAAGTCTTTAGGAGTGAATGACTCAACTTTTTCCCATTGGCTCTTGTCCAAAAAGCAAACAAAAACCCAGTATCGTGATAGTGTCGAATAAGGAGATAATCATTTTGTCCTAGTGGAGAAGTTCACCCAAAAATGAAATTGCAGTCATTGTCTACTCACCTCGATGTCGATGGAAAGACAGGTGAAGTTTCATCGTCCGCAAAACGTTCCTGGAGCTCAACAGGAAAACCTTTGCAGCATTCTCCTAAACAACTGAAGTAGATGGGGACTGAGAAAAACAAACATAAAATGGCTCCACAAAGCTTTTCAGACATAATCCAGGTCTCCTGAAGCCCCGAGGTCCCAAATTGATTTGAAAAGATGCTATTTACACCCTTTTTTAAGCTGAAATCTTCACTGTAGCCTCTAAGCTAAAAGTGTCTGAAGGGGATGCACAAGCTCAACTGTGAGTGGAGGGTGTTAATAACATCTTTTCAAATCAGTTTGGGAGTTTGGGTCCCCCATCTACCTCAGTTATTAAGGTGAATCCTGCAAACACATATTTGCTGTGAAGATCCAAAAATGTTTTGTTGACTTCAGCATGAGGGTGAGGAAATAATAATTGCATTTTCACTTTTGGGTGAACTTTTCAGTGCACAGGTGCAGAGTTTTGACAGAGCTTGGCAAGTTGTTTCCTCTAATTTCCAGTCTTTTTGCCAAGCCAAGCTAACTGGCTGCTGGCTTTAGCCTTATATTTACTGTCCACACAGTTCCCAGTTAACAACTCACTTGTACCAACAGTGGAAAAATTGGTTCCCCAATCTTAATCAGACCTCTGCATTAAAGGTGGCAGAGCAATCATTTTTCAAAGCCACCGACAAGCATTCTAATTTTTCCTTTTAGTCTGAGATCTTGTTGCACAGGCAAATAAGGACCTAAAGTTTGAGGACAACATGGACAGTTGTCAAATGCGCCTTGCCTTAAAATCCCCTTTCATTATGAAGCTCAGTGTTCTTCAAACACACAGACCCCCACATGATCCCTGTTGTGTTCCTCTTTGTTGAAACAGAAAGCTTTCCTCAGAATGCTAACTGACATTTTGTGGGCAGCATTTGATCCGATGGAAACGCGTCGAGCTGGTGGGCTGAAAGGTTTCCGACTACCCTTACAGACGAAGAACAATCCCACGAGGGGATACTGTGTCCTCCCCCCTCTGTCGCTTCCATCTCAGAACTCGGCTGGCTCTCCCTCAGGAGGAACTTCAACAGAAAAACAAGGCGATTAGAGTAAAGCAACCAGCAACAGGAAATGACTCACTGTGCAGTTTACCTCCAGTCATGAGCTTTTGTACCAGCTGTAATTCTCCATTCTCTTTGTCACAGAACTTGACATTTCCAAGTAATTACAGGTGTTTCTCATTACTGGCAGTCTGAATTGAGGCTATTTTCTCTTGACACTGGCATATGTTTAAAGATAAAGCATCATTAAATTACTTTGTGTAATTCTCATGTGAGGCCTGCATGGATGTACGCCTGCTTTAACTTTCCAGCTGGACATATGGGTAGCTGCACCGCCGTGTGTACTGTTAACAGCACTCACAACACCGCAAGCTGTTTTCAACCGATGCATCTCGCCCGCTGCAGATTAGGCATGGCGAATTACAGATCAACCTATCTATCTAACGCTGATCTCTGCCACTGTTTGCATGCTTTTGATCTATCTTCTTAAGATGGACCGATAACAGCAAGAAATGCCTCAAATGGAAGATGCTAGCATGCTCCCCTCCCCCTCTAAAGTTCTTATCTCCAGCATCGCCACATCAAGTGTCTATGCTGAAATGTCACAGATATGACAGGTGATAATTTACAATGGCAGCTGCGGGGCACAGTGCTGGCACAATCTCCATCCATTACATCTGTGTGTACGGCACAGATAAGCAAAAGGATGTTGGTTTTAGCACAGTCTTGGTACATGTTGTACATCTCATCTCTTCCTGACAGCCTGTTATGAGCTCTCTCCAAACACGTCATTGGCAAGTGTCTTAAGCTGCCTGTGTCTCCTTGAACTGAGGATAAATGACTGTGTCCTCTTGAAAGCTTAACAATATAAATGATTTATACCACCCAAATGTCCTTTCGGTGATTCATGGCTTGCTGCACGTATAGCCGTAGCTGGCGTTAAATGCATAAACAGCTGAGCTAATGCGGTTAGACCGGTGTACGACTCAGTGTGAGGCCGTGTGTGTGTGTGTGTGTGTGTGTGTGTGTGTGTGTGTGTGTGTGTGTGTGTGTGTGTGTGTGTGTGAAGATGAAGAGCTCTCTCTGGCATCGAGAGGGTGTGACGCCGCTGCGGCCTGCAGTGATAAACCAACTCCTCGAGCTGGCCGTGAATTCGTGAACCTGCTGTCAACTTTTATAACACGTGCACCACTTGAGATCTGTGTTGTACAAATGTGCATTTGCATACCGAAATTGTTCAGGTTGATATTTTCCAATATTAGGGCAGCGCTGTAAGACATAAACAAAAACTGACAGAGCAACAAATATTATGTCAGTTGTACTCTACTCGAGTGCTGCATTTGCCATGAATTGTTTGTGCAGAAGTCAGTGCTGTGGTGAAGTATAGCTGTGTGTTTAGCAAATGTTACTCTTTACAAAAACAGTCACCGCTTCACATTCCGGTGTTAATTTTTAAATAAATTTTAAGGTCAACTCAATTAGCCCACATCCCTTTTTCCAAATTGAAAAACCTATTTGCATTTGCTTTTCAATACTCTGAAATCAGTCGGCTGTGGAGAATTTGTAATGTGGTCGTAGGTGCCAGAGCTGAGATATTTCTTAATTACAACATAATTGATGGCTAATGTTTCGTAGCAGGCAGGAGAGTTGTTGTTAGTGGTGCAGTAGCATGAAAAGGAGAAGTAAAACTCGACTATGCATGAGCAGCCAAAGTTACTATTTCATTAGACCTTGGGATACACGTGTGTGGAGCGCTCCGCTATCAGCCCAGAAAATCACACACAGAGATTGTGTTTACATGGTAATCGGCATTCAAAGTGCACGGGTCACGATCAGGAGAATTAATCTAATTACCATTATCATTATTTTATTATCTGATAAATTGGCTGTCTTGACAAATGCTCCCCGAGGAGACACACGTGGGAAAAGTGCAAAATGCCAAAGTCTGGGAGTGAAAGCGGTTCTGCTTCGGGTGATCAAATTAAAACGACTTTGTCAGTCTTGACTAGGTGCACACATGGGGCAAGGACAGTGGGAAATTAAGGTTACAGTATAATTTAGGAAGACTATGAAGACACTACTTTGTCAGGTGATGAATACGATGTTGCCCATTTGGCTTGTAAAGTGTAATGTAAATAAAAACATAATTAATACCTTATAATTACGAGAAAGGGCTCATTGGATTCTGTTGCAAGGAAACAGCTTGTATCTGCGTTACGTCCTGCCAGCTGGAGCAAACCGATCAGAGCGAGCTTCTCATTCAGAGCGAGCTTCTCATTATATAAACAGAGGATCACATGTAAACACTTATAAAGATAATAAAGGTTGGGTTGAGTTTGGTTACTGTATATGCTGTATTCTCAATGCTCAGAGAAGGAGGAGGGACTTTTCTCTACTTTAATTACAAACAGTAATGATTGTACTATTCATTATTTACAAACTATAAACCCTTATCTCCATCCTCTAATAGCAGACAGTGCAGGTGCAGAGGGGTTGTTTTGTTAAATACATTATGTCTAAATACGTCCAGAGCCACTATTCTCAAACTGTAGTACATGTACCCCTGGTGGTATGTGGAGAATCCCAGAATCCCGTTTTTGAAAATGTAATACGTTAATTTAAAAATATATAATATTATCAAAATACTGCAGAATTTCAAAATAAGATAAGATTTAAATTTAAAATAAGTTTTGTCTTTCCTGTAATATCTTCTGTGGGGTCAAAAAGTCTGCGACCACAAGTCCACATTCTTCTATTTTGCATTTGTTTTTCTTTTATTACAAATAATCAGCTGAAAGATTTGAGTATCAAGTTGAATCTTTAAAAAAAACAAACTGATTGAGCTTTGGATTTCTGACATGAATTTCAGAATATCTTAGGGTTTGGTATTTCCCCCTTTTGCTTGTATGACAGCATGGATGTTTGTCAAATCATGCTGAGGGAACAACAGACATCAGGTTTTGCACAAACTTGTGAGTTCATGCCAACTCGAGCGCATGCAGTCTTTAAAGCGAATGGGGGCCAAAGCAAACACTAAGATATTCTAAAATTCAATCTCAAACTGTTAAGCTGATACTATCATTTGTTATGAAAAAAGTATTTTTACTAGTGGTCTCAGGTTTTTACTGTAGTCTACTGTCATCACATTTATGCACGTCACGCCAGCATTAGGCACAAGCTAAACTCAAACTGTGTTGGCAAGATATTATGTGGAGATAAAATGAAAGGTTCAAGAACACTAAAAACATGACTCCAGACGGCAACTATCAGGAAAAGAAGTGAAGAGCAAGAGGAGAATATTTTGAGCAACCCTGAGTGTTAGCGGCTGAATGAAGTCGGCCTACAGGTCTGTGTTTTGTACTGAGTAGCCAGTATTTTCTGAGGTGGTGCAGTGTTAAAAGTTTGAGAAATGCTGGTCTAGTGTCCTTGACTCAATGATCTTTTACTTGACTCCTTAAAGTTTGTGCGAGGTTGAATCTACAGCCCCGACTATGGATCTGAAATATCAGCAGCCTTTTGCTGCATAACAGACAACTTGAAACTAGAAAATTTCCAACCGCCTACAAGAAAATAACGCCGCACAACAATGGCAGCACTCATGGGAAGGGGACAGGGTCACTTTGTAGATTACAGTATTGGTAAAAGGCTATTGACTGAAATGTTTTAGACATGTTTCCAAGTATAAAAGTGCTGTATAATAAAATGTATAAAGGCGTCTGTATCCTCATGTGTTGTTTCCCTCCTTAGTTTCATTTAATATCAAGAAGGCTGCACTGCTGAAGGTTCAACTGAGACATTTTGTAACGCTCAGACAAGACTTTTGTTCACCTGGAAAGCTTTGAAATTGGAAGTTAGAGGTGTCAACTAGGAAATTCTGACCTCCAACGTTGTCTGGAAGAAGCAGACCTTAGGTCTTAGATATTCTCTAAACTACAGTACACACCATACAGGAAATTCTCAATTCTATCCTGTATTAAAGCCTGTGTACTCTCTATGTTGCAATGTGTAGTAAGAGTGAGAGGATCGCAGAGACACACTGCTGCCTGTAGTATGATGAATGCATCCTTTGGGAGGAGTACATGTATGTAAGTGTAGTTGATAGTGTGGGGGCTGGGGCTGGTGCTCCCATTGGGCCATTCCCCGCAATCAAAAACATGCATGTTAGGTTAATTCTCCTGGCTGAGAAGTGGTTTTGATCCCCGGGCGCAGCATAGCTGCTTCCCAATGATCCTCATACATACTTAGGATGGATTAAATGCAGAGAATGATCAATAAAGGCTAACTTGAATTAAATTTAACAAATCACTGACTGCATATAGTTGTGTATTTATGTTTCTGAGTATATTAATTTTTAAAAATGTTTTCTTATAAATAAATAAATATAAGAAAAACCTACAAATGTGAACCAATAAAACAAAAGTTTTATTTTTATGTATCCTCTCCCCACCTGCACCAAAACTCCCCTGGCTGGTAGCCTCCATCTTCAACCACCTGCACCAGCCGTCCCCTGAGATCTCCTTTGGACTACTGTTCCTATTTTCATGACCCACAAAGCTCGTCCCTTATTTGCACCAGTACACAGGACCGAATCTCTAAATTGGAGAATTTAGCTTCATCGAGCAGTACACAGTTTAAACAGTGCAATGTCATGAAAATAGGTCTCTTATTATCCGGTGTTACAGTGAAATTGTGAGGTGTTTTGGCAGCAGTAAGGCCAGCATGCAACAGTTGATATTCCTTTCATTCCAAGCCCTCATTGACTCGTGCATTTGTATGGAAAGTCCTTGCCTGTCAATTCTAACAATTCTTAAACACGCTGAACAAGAGTGTCAAGTGGAAACTATTCACCTACAACCTCAAGTCTTCTTTGAGAAGATCTATGTCCCTCAGATGAGAATCTCTATTTTAAGCTTCGAGCGCTGATGGTCGTGAGCAAAATGCTTTTAATAAAAAGCCCTTGTGTTGCCTGAACTGTGCTGTATCTCTGAGTATATTATAAATACAAAATATGAAAAAATTACAATATAGCATAACCTTGATAATTTACAACTCTTTAGAAATAGTTAGATGATAAATAGTTTATTGTTAACTACACAGTGGTTAATAATGAATTAGTATGTCATTACCACTGGTTTAAAGATAACTGACTGTATAACTGATGATTACAGGATCTAACAGCTCAATGGGAAGCCACATCAGACCCACAAGCTGTGGGTGAGTGAGTGGCTCAACACGCAGGATCTGATGTATGACAAAATATTTATTTTCAGTGTATGTCCATTTTGTCTCAGACACATATCCTTGTAGATGTGATGTAGAAATAAGTCGACATATACGTCATCGGAGTGCATCCAAAAGACGTTAAAACTTTTTTTTATAAATAAAAAAATGATATCCTGAATTTACCCGTTAAGCCTCATTCTGAAATTGTAATTTTTATAGGGGGAAATAAAATCTTTCATTTATGCTTTCTGCCAACTTAATTCACTCAGACCCGGTGACATATTTACTTATACTTACACATCTGAACAAATATTTCGTTTTGAAAAATATTTATGTCCAAATGTGCTGCCTGAGATTATGAGACAAAACTCTGCTTTCTGTCCCTTTGTCACGGTCGAAAACTAAAGGTGATCATGCTTTCGCTGTTAGAGCCTCCAAACTTTGGATGATGAAGTCCTGCCTGAGAAAGAGATCAGTTTTATTCAGGTTTTATTTGTTTTTGTCTCCCTGTTTTATACTTTCTATTGTTTCACATCTATATTTATTTGTAACTGCCACTGTAATACTTTTCCTTGTGACTCTTTCATTGATTGATATGAAGTATGTATGCACAGCACTTTGTAAATCAGTTTTTAAAGGTGCTCTTTAAAACAAATTGATTTTTACTTGCCTGTATTAAATTAAATAGACTTTTTTGAAAAATCAGCAGAATAAAAAGAAAAAAAATCTAAGTTTTGCTGATGTCTCTGTCCACCTTGAAATAGAAAATTTATAGTGAAAAGGGGACTTTAAATAGGCTATTAAAAAAATCTGGCACATCCACATTTCCTGGTTTTAAAAAATATCCCAATTGACGAATAAAGCAAAGAATTGTGGGGCAGCAAATCTTCCATAGTGTCATAAAGGAAGGCGCTGTGTTGTGCTAAAGTCAAGGAAGAAATAATAACCCTCTCTTTATCAGCTCTTGGATCAGCTTGTATCATGACGACCACTTACACTACCTGTTTACAGGCCATTTCACTCTGATAGGAACATTTATAGGAAACTTCTAAGAGAATAACAAGTTTCCCTGTAAATGGAAAATTTACACGTGGAACCAGAACCAGAGCAGAAACACAGTTTTATAGAGTCATAATGAATCCTCTGATAGCTGAATAATTAAACGGACAGTTTCCACTGAGCTTGTTGTTGCTCTCCACATTTTATGCTTTGGTTATTTTTTTTTCTTGTTTGTTATTTCGCAGCCTGTGGAGTCAGGGGCCTTGTTAATGATTTCAGGGCGGATGTGTAAAATAAATGACGACCTCTTGGCCCCACCTCGGCTCCTCCGATGCGCCTTGACATAATAAGCAGTTAATCGCACTTCACCACTCTTTCATTCGCTCTACTCTACTGTATTTTAACCCGAGCATGGGCTGACCTGCACAACCTGGCAGAAAGCTGCTGACTGACAGCATAATTCATAGTTGCTCATAATAATTGGTTCAGCTCCGGTCAGTGTAAAGAGGACAATGGATAATGTTTGTAGGTGTGATTGAAAACAATAACAGTGTGCACATACAGATGGATGAGACGGGCTGGCATTTTGCCCCCATCATCCTGCACAACTGTCTGGACAAGTTCCCCAGATGTTTTCGTGCCGCTGCTAACAAGCCGAATACGTCACACTGACTGGCAGAGTTTCAAAGAGCTGCACGGTCACACAGATCTCCGTGTTTGTTTTATTTTTACGCTTTTATACCCAAGCTCTTGTTTGGCACATCATGGGATAAGACCTCCCACATGAGTTCACCTTGCTCACACTACAATAAACAGAGCGAGCACTGTGCTCAATCTTAATTTAGCTTGACTCTTGTAGGAGCATCGTCCTTCTTACTTAGCTTCTGTGCCGCTATCAAAATATTCACAACCCCTCACTGTCTTCACATACAGAATACAAACTACATCTAAACGTGTATAGTGAATTTATTCCAGGAGGTACCAAGGTGTCCTGAGTATATATTACTCATGCTTCTCATTGCTTTTCAATTAGAGGAGAAGGAACAGCAACAAAAGATCTGCTTGGCCCACGGTGCCTCTTAAGCCTCTGCCTCTTTGTTCAGTGTGTGGTTTTGAGACAGTAAATAATCAGAATGAGTTATACATAATGGTTTTACGCTGTGGATGCTGATATAAAAGTGGAAAGCCCAAACAATGCAGCCTAATGAATGAGGCAACACTACAATAGATGTCTGACAGAAATAGAAATGTATCAGTGCTCACACACTTCTGTCCATCTTTCTACTCTTTGCATGAATATATTACGGTGCATTTGTCGTGTATGTGTCAAGCATTGAAATGACTGAAATGATACATGGAGCACAGAGTTTGTTCACAGTGTGTCTTCTCAAAACAAAGACACTGCATCTGCTTTATTACTAACAATGTACCCAGTTAGTCCCTCTGAATGCATGGAAACCTGGTTATGTCTTAGAGTGAGGTGCGTGTGGCGTTGGAGACATTATATAGTATGCAAGGTTGTTAATGGAGCACACGGCAAAGACCGGAACAGATGGCTGTCATGCTTTACCATTAGCAACAGCATAACTCAAATCTATTACAGGGTTTGAGCTTTACATGTCTGTCAGTCCATTGTACCTGCCCTATAAATGAGCACAAGCTGCAGTATAAAGCACTTATCTAAATGGACTTCTTTCACTATAGATTTGTGTAATCTTACAGCATTACTGGCCCTTTGTTTAAAGGATTTAAAAGTTCACCAAAAAAGAAATTCAGTTATTATCTACTCAACTCGAACTCGAAGTTTCGTGGTCCACAAGACATTTCTGGAGCTTCGCAGGAAAAGAGCAAAGTATTCTCCATTCAAAATGGATGCAATAAGCTTTTTAACAAGGTTATTGAACTTTTTTGTGGAAAAAAACACTATATCAGACATTTTATGTGTTTAAATTATAAAACATGTCTGGAGTGGATGTTTATTTCAATACGTTTGGTCTTGCTACCAGACAAGTATTATAATATTGGACAATTAGGTAAAATTACATTCAGCTGCAATGTTAACGGTCAATGTATTTAAAAAATGTTTCACAATATCTGTGCATGGCAGCTATGCTTTTGTTAAAGAAAGGAAACGAAAACATTTCAAGGTACAGGTTGAAGCAAGCTTTATGATTGCAGGTCTGTGGCAGGATGTAAACTCTAGTCCCCAACAGGAAGGACACACTACTTCTTATGTTGGCACTGAACATTGGCATCAGACATAATTCATGATGATACTTGGCAGTGCTACAATGAAAAACACATTTTGTAGAGATTTAATATCATTTCTCCTCTAATGATTCAAATTGTTCAAATAATTGTACACTTTCTGCACTGGATTGTGTCACCTCCATTCTTCTCTTACCATCCCTACTGTATGATTTAAAATGTTTAAAGAAGAAAGAGACGCTGAGCTGAAAGTGCAGCCGCACTATAATAAAAGTCCCATATGGATACGCAGAGGGGAGATACCTCTGCTGGCAAGATTGGTGTAATCAAGGTATTCAGAAAATCACAATTGAGCAACAATAGAATCAGCCACGTGTAGCAGCAGATGTGAGAGAAGTTCAGCTCCTCAATTTTCGAGGACAAAGCAGTCATTTTTGCTTTGTTCCACCGAGGGTGAATCTGACTCAAGCAATGAGACGTTACCTGAATAGAATTATGGGTATTGTAGTTCAAATTAAGTTATGCTGAGCTGAGATAATGTAAGGAGACTGCTGTGGTGGCGTCCCTTCTCCTCTCAGTTATATGCATTAGGGTTGAGTCAGACTATAAGAGTAGAAAAGATGACATTTTGAGTTATTATTATTATCACTATTATTATTGGAGGAAAGCAGCAGGAAGGAGTGATTGGGGAGGTTTGTTTCTTTTTTACCAGGCACTGTGGGGAGGAGGAAACAGGGACGACATTGTCAGGTTATGGTGACAGCTTGGGCTTTTGATCAGCACATCTCAGTGTGGCATGTTGTGGCCATTGGATGATGTGCTGCTGGAGTGACAGGAAGAGATCCATGCATACAGGAGCAGCGAGGAAAGGCTTTGTTACATCTGGTACTCACAGCCCTCCTGTCAGGATGTACACTAGCTGTACAGTGGAGCATGAATACATTGAAACCATCACGTCACATTTATTTATACATTTATTCATTTAACACATGGCAACAATAAAACAAATGTGATGCTGTTTACCACAATAAAAGACAGGGATTTTACAGTTACCAAGCAGATAATTTACACATAAGGTGTGAAACATGATGGAACTCGTTCATTTAATGTCTCGTTTGATGCAATCATGCACAGCGTTCGGCTGCAGTCTGTCCGATCTTTGCCTTCCTGCCTGGACATGCTGCTCCACAAACATGTGTGAAAGCAACACCTTCACTGTCACAAACACATGTACTTCAGGAGAGACTGGACACACTGTCACTTCAGCAAGCAACCACTGAGTCGTCTGACAGGACAAGCCAACTGCCTCTAATGCAGAAATCTCACTACAGGATTGTAGCCCCGATTTTTTTCCACTTACCCACAGTTTTTAAAGATCGCAGACGAACAGCCCAGTCAACAGGATTGAATGTTAGCAGTTATTGTTTCTGCAAACGCAGATACATTTATATGCTAATTAGTTATTACAAGCCACAAGGCTGCCAAACAGGTTACCGCAACATGAGTCTGTGGGGAGATTTTCAGATGTTTCTGTGATGAATGACGCCAGCGATTTTCACAGGAAGTCAGACCATGTCCAAAATGGGGTGTTTTTTAAGGAGACCTCAGGACTTTTCCAGTTGTTTCTGTGACGACCAAAACAGGTGTTTTTAAGCTAAACCATGATGTTTTTCTAACCCTAACCAGGTGGTTTTGTGCCTAAACTTAACCAGCACATAAGCACAGTGTTGTAACAAAAGAGAAATTTTGAACCTAAACAAACATCAAGTTGCAAAATAAAGAAACGTTGAACGTATCTGTGGTTTTGCAGGAACACATTTGGCAACATTTATTCTGACAGTTGAGTTAGAGAAGACATTAGGATTGAGAAAGAGATTTGGGAGAGCTCTTCTCTCACATATATTCTCTCCTTTTCTTGTCTCTTCATTATAGCAATGGCCTGTGGAAAGAAACCATTCTCGCGTCAGCCTACGACCCATGTTTACAAAACAACCAATCACAATTTGACATGAAATGACTCAGAAAACACTTGCAAACTCACTTTAGACAATCAGCATTTTATGTTGCCCTTTTCGCCCTGGCTGAGGCCAGCATCACACTCATAAATGCCAGCACTGTCATCAAAAATGGCATGTAACTGCTTGCTTGCATCTGTTTTTCTTTCTATTTACACCGCAGCACTACGAATCACCAGGCGTTCATTGCGCCATATGACATGCCTCAGAACACTCTGACAGACATTGTGATAAAGCCTTTATTAGATCTAGGTCTACTTGCAGAGTATGACACAAAGTGAACTTCTCTGAGTGCCTGATGAAATGTAGCTATGACACTGCAAAAGGCAGAAAAGAAGGCAGTAGGGAGCGAACTTGGATGTGAACGACACACGTTTTAAAATATTCCAAAACATTTGGTTGGAATGTTTTTTTTTATGAGGAAGGAAACACATCCCACAACTGAAATAAACAAAATTATGAAAAATACTCCAATCTAATGTTTCAAATTGTGTGGATCAAACTCAACAACATAATATATGAGACTGTCTTACAGTTTCATTCGGTCTCTGACAGCCACAGTCATCTAATTGTTCTAAATGTCAAAACTGTTATAATTGTTTTCCTCTCCTTAAAGCATTGTGATGTATCTGGTAATGAAAGAAGGCATAAAAGAGACACACCGGCTCCTCAAATGGACGGTTGCTTGTGGCTTTTCAATTAAAATGTGTTGATGGTCAAAGACACCTGAGAGAAGAAAAAACAAGCAGTGACACAATGTGACTGTGTGGTGGAGTCAAATCCAAGCATTGTTTGGGATCCTTTCCCTGACTGGAAGTAAATCACTCCGATGAATAATTAATAACTCCCAAGAGGAAAAAAAGTAGAGATGTAAACTATAAGACAGTCCCTATATCATATTTGTTTCTCTCTGAGCGATCAGATTGTGTCACATCTGCAAATATTTTGTCAGTCAACTCATGTGGTTTTCTGATGTTCCTTTTTCTACATGCCTTCCCTTGCACCCAACAATGTGGAGGAGGAAAAGCTGCAAGTCCAGCGTGTGAGAAAAGCACAAAACCAGCAGCAGACCTGATATAATAGCATTTTCTTTCTCCAAGGAGAGCTGCTGCGGTTGTAGGAAGCAAAAGGCAGGAGTGATAACTCAATAACATGGTGTATAATGGCCTGCGTGTCCATTTTTTCTGTGTTTGATTCAGTTTCGCACTAGTGGGTGATTTTTAGCAAGGAAAATGGACAGTAAAAGAAGAAATTGATAGTAATGATTAGGCATCACCATGCTCTAAACGCAGACATGCTATGCAAACAAGAACATACTGAACTGCTTCAGAATCCAACCATAAAAGGCTATTATATCACTAACATCAAGGTAAAGGCAGCAGAGGATCAAAGTGTATCCTTAACATGCTGTCAGGTAAAACACTCATGAGTGTACAACCCCTTATATAGAAAAAAAAGACAGGAGAGTGTGCATCCTGAATGAGAGAAACGTGGTAGAAACAGTATTGTTTGGTGTGACAGGATAAAGAATCATCCTCTCCCACTGGCCTGGTAATCCTCAGGCGGATAATTAAAAAGTGTGTGCCACAGTCGAAAAGGGGGGAGAAAAAAAAAAGATTAAAATAAATAAATAAGTGAGGAGAAGGGAAGAGGCTCTGCGCAGATCCCGGGGGGATCCATTAAAGAATGTTTTCTTGAATTGAGGTTAGGTGCATTGATCTCTGTCAAAGCTGGCACAGCTGAGAGTTAACACTCCCTGCCTGCGACTCTGACTCATTTCATACATTATTCCAATTAAATCACTGTGGCCTGCCTCGCTGCTTCCCTCTCTGTTTTCGAGGAAAGCAGGAATTGGCACCTGCCACATTACCTACACTGTCATCAAATATGACTAGAAGAGAATCTGGAAGACAAAGAGAAATATGGCTAACTGAGGTGATGTTTTGTCTTCAGCTGTAGAGGAATGTCCACCGTGATAGATTAGACGCATTAGGAACACGCTAATAGGTGCACTGTCCTATACAGTAGGCCTACGTGTCATTGTGTGATATATTGACTGGTGAGAGCACAGCCATTGTTTTCATTTCCTTTTGCACAGAATGTGAGAGGGAAGCCCATTACTTTGAGTCACTGCGGGGACATTCTTTGGCATTTACAGGCGCTTGATAGGGACACATTCACTCCCAACCATGAAGAGCTGTATACTAAGAACTCTGACATATACTATTTTCAAAACCTTATTCCACACTCGCTAAGTGGTGGTACAGTGTTGACAGCAAAACAAGACATTTGTTCCTGACAAAACAATCTCACAACATTTAAAAGCTGTTCTCCAGCTTCTTTTGGAGTTTGCCCAGTTGTCATGAAATTGTAGACCCCTGGTGAGATTGTTTTGCCCACCTCTGTTTCCAAGGTCAAGAATGAACTTTTGTAAGCCCTTAATCCAACATGGATGGAAAGTCCTTGAATTGTTCAGAAAAAAAATTAACAATTACATTTCCTACACAACGGGCAACTAAGGTCAACAGTGAACTTTCAGTCTCAAGATTTTTGTTTGTGTTTCTCTTACTCTTTCTATTTTCCTACGATATGTTTTGATTTGTGAGGGAATCTAAAAATACATGAGCACCACATATGCTTTAATAAAATAACTACTATTTAAAAGCACAATATGTCATTTCTCTGGCTGGGAGTCTCTCTGTCATAACAAAAGAAGATGTTTGCAGAGTTTCTGGGCATAGTTTCTGCAGCTGCTCCGAGCCGGCCAGCTGGAGGAGAGAGTCTGGTGCGGAGGAAGACCTTCTGGAGGAATAAACATTCGGAGTCACATCTGGTTCTGCCCTGATTGGAGCTGTTTACCGTGGGAGGAGTGCTGTGAGGGTACTTTTAAACTTTCAGGGTTATAATGTGGATTTATCTTCACTCCTGTTTATCAACCTGACTGCAGCAGCGATCACCATTGTCAGGCGACTGTAATGTTGACTGCTGACTGGAGCTGGAGGGGAAATGCACTTTACTTTGCCAACGTAACATTACAGAGAGGAGAGGGGGAAAGTAGAGAGAGAACCAGAGTCTCGGGAGAGTTTAGTGATTGACCTCGATTTCAGTCACACAGACACTCACATCCTCGGTGCGTGTCATCGCTTTCTATTTTACGACTGTAAAGTAAAGTAATCTGGCTGTTTGGGCTGAATAAACACAAATGATCAGACTCGCTTCCCTGGTAGATAACATGCAATTAAACAACCACAAATGCTGATTGAAATATATCTGACGTGAGTTAAAATGTGGGTTTCTCTGCGTTTGAGCATTGTTAGAAACATTTGGGATAATGTAAGTACATAATTTAATAAGATATATAACAGAGATCTATTCATTTTTAGACAGATGTCTAAATGTCAAATGCAGAAGTCTTACATATCATATCTTTAAATCAATAAAGAAATACTTAACTGAGGCCGTAAATGCTCATTTTAGCATGCTAACATGCTCATAATTACAATGCTAACATGCCAATGTTTAGCAGGCGTATATTTACCATGTTCACCATCTTAGTTTAGTGTGTTAGGATGCTTACATTTGCTAATGCCCCAGTCACAAGTTGCCATTCATTAATTGGAAAGAAGGCGGGTCTTACGTAATATACGCTGTTTTTGCAGAAGATTGTTAAATTAAATTAAATTAAATTAAATTAATTAAATAAAGAAGATTGTTCATGATTGTTTTCATCACCTGAATACAAGAATCCTCTTCAACAGAGTCTGCCATGTTGCACCGCCATGTTTCTCCTGCAAGCTTGAAAGGGGACGTTTAGGTGAGGGGTGCTTACTTGGCTGTAGGCCTTACATGAAACCCAGGTGAGCTTGACTATCTCCCTGACGTCAGTCCACTAATTCCACGCAGGTTGCACACTGACTGATTGGATATACCTGACTCAGTCCTCTTGTGTCAACAGAGTGGATCTCGATGCTGGCATCAGTTCATTTAGGTTAGCAAACAGAAGCAGACAGAAACAAAAATACTTCTAGGAAGCAGTTCTTTATACACTCTCCATCATTGTCTCAATAAATAGTTTCTCTGCATCTACAGTCCCCTCCCTTTATTTTGACTGAAAACATTTGGGTTTGATATCAAAAGATGAATATGAGACAAGATATCAGCATTTCAGCTTTCATTTCCAGGTATTTTCATCTAGATCTGTTACCAAACTTAGAAGATAGCATCATTTGTAGCGGAACACCACATTTTTAGGTGTGCAAAAGTATAGGAACAGGTAGACTTAAAATAGATTAGAGTGAATAATATTTAGTTTGCATTTGCATTCTTCTTTTGTGATGCTTTTCCAGGCTTTCACTGCAGCCTCTTTCAGCTGATGTTTGTGTCAGGGGGGTTTCTCCCTTCAGTCTCCCCTTTAGCAGGTAAAATGCATGCTCAATAGGGTTTAAGTCTGGAGATTGACTTGGCAAGTCTAAAACCTTCCACTTTGTGGCATCAAGCAGTGAAGTTGCAGATTGAAACCTTCCTTGTGTGAAAATCCAAGGCTTTCAGATATGTTGTAGCTGGTAAGTAAACCCCCCAGATCTAAAACAAATCATTTATCACCTGTATCATGACACTAATGAGCACTTATCACAAGATGGAGCTGATTCTGATGTAGTTAATGTCATTCATTCAGTATCTGGTCAAAATCCAAAATTATTAAATGTCATTCTCTGGGGACCATGAATGTCTACGCTTCCATCCCGAGAGCTAAAAACACATCAATCAAATACCAATTATCATTCTAAAAAATCTCCCAGGGCCCTACCTGCATATCAATCAACCTTATGTGGGGTCATGACCCCTCTGGGTTAGGGTCAACATAGGTACAAAACAATGCTGATTAAGAAACCCTTTTGGGTTCAAAATGTCATCCACGCTGCTTTATGGATGAAAACAACTTGGATCAGCAATCCACTGTTGAGCTGCCACACACAAATTTCAGTGTCAAACCAGCAGAGAAATGAAGGCATTACAGCCGCCGCTCAATAACACAAAAACAAATTGTTTCATTTTTTTCCCACAGGAGCAATATGCATGAAGCTAACTGACAGTGGGATCAAATTGCTTCTTTCAGCTTGTTCCTTTCACCTTACCGCAACCATCCACTATGCACAAACAACAGCAAAATCACACCATAACACTCCAGTGCTATCAGACCAAGGTATGTGATTACATGCAGAAAATGTTTTCTGTGTTTCCTGTCAAACTGGGGAATAATACAGGGAGCAGGGAGACTGATGCATGCTCAGGTCACTAAATCAGGCTGTTTTTAAAGCCTGGCAGACTTTACATAAGCGTTATTCATCAAGCAGCTTTTACAGATATGACTTCTACGGCCCAGTAAGGATTGGCTGGACACAACACCCACATCAAAACATCTGCTCTTCTCTGCGAGAGAAAGAGAAATGCTTTCCCATGAAGGGCAGCGTATTTGAAAGCCTCATGCCATGGTAAGTGATCATTTGATTTCAATAACAAATATGAGTCAATATCAGTTGCATCTCCACTGAGAGCATTGAAATCAAGATAGCCCTTTGTGGAGGCTTTCTGCCACACAGTTATCTGATGTATTAGAGGGATTTTTTTCCCCTCTCTCTCTCTCCGAGATAAAGAAACATTGATTCGGCATGCTGAAATTAATGCAATACAGAGGAGAAAGACAGAGAGGGAGACACGAAAACAAGACTGAATCAGCTAGAAAGGGCAGCAGAGTGGAACATTTGACTAACAAGCAGTTTTTGAATGCACTTTGCTGTTGTCTCCGTAGGAACGCGTTGCCTTCGAGGTCCCATACATCCATCGATCCTGCATTGCTGATGGAGATGTCAAGAAAAGAGGGGGCAGACCTAAAGGACGAGTCAAAGAGATGGTAATAGTCAGAATGAAAGGACAGAGGGGAGTAATAGATGGACAGGACAGATGCTTAGTCCATATAAACTATAGATTTAGGGCATATGCTAAAGCCTGTCTGTAATGAACACACACACACAAGGTTAACAGCAGTGTTCAGCGGAGGAGAACACAGCTCAGCACATCATTGTCTCCAAATGGGAGCAGGTTGTACTGCCTCCCCAGCGCCCGGCGAGGACTTGCTTCACGCTCAGTGTGAGAGAGAGGGGAAACAAATAAACAACGCACTTGGTGGTGGGAGGGGAGTAAACATTCATTAATGTAAGGGTGGAACATGTTTAGCTGCTGCATGTAATTTGCGTGTTCTATTTATGGCCGAGAAATCTCAGGCCCAATTACAGAGTGAACAATATTCTCCGGGTTCTTTGTATCATAAATATGCAAATGTGCTGTGTTTTGATTCTGCTTGTTTTTACAGTGCATCTCTTAAATTGGCTTTCCCAGCACACGTAACAACAACTCACTGCTTCTGTGACATGGATTTGATAACATAATTTTTCTTTCATGGATTCTTATCCTCCATTGACTCGACTGTAATCATATTACAGGCAGTCTAGTGAGTCATTTGACCTTCTCTGTATTCATAATAGGGACCAAGCTGTAATCTAATGTTATGTAATCTAATGTTTGATATAATTACATCTACAGCATTGCTCGCTCTAGACAACACAAAGCCTGCAACGATCATATCTCTTAAAAGAGGCCAATTATAGTATTAAACACATGTGAAAAATCGCAGAGGGTTTTGACATCCATTTATATTTTTACCTAAGAACGATATACTCTGCATGGAAAACGGTTTATAGGAGCATGTACTGCTTTATTTATACTCCCTGACAAGTATTTTGAATATTCATAAAGATAAAAAAAAAAAAAGAGCAAAAAAGATTTTCCTTGCGTCCCTGCTTTCAGCCTGCATCTGCAAACTTCCTAATGGAAAATGCATGCAGGATTTCAGCAGAGGCTCCAATCCATTTTAATCCTGAAGGCAATTACGGCGTGGGGTTTTAGGGTCAGTAGTGCTGTTGATTGATGGGAAGAAAAAGTCACTTTAACAAAGTGCCGTGAACTTCAACCACCTGGTTGCAGCACAATGGGTGTTGCCTGATGCACCGAGACAAAGCTTTAATGCTTTTTTAATGCATTCAATGAAAGAATACAAAATGGAGAATTAATGATTGTGCTTCTGATGGGTCTTATGTGTCAATATCACTGATGCCTTTTGAATTATAAATTAATTCCTCAATTTCTATGGGTCATTTGCTCCTCTTGGCTAAGATGAACCCGATAATGCCACGGTTCGCCACAAGCGACACACATTTTTAAAAGTGGATGGTGTCATTGATCAGTGAAATATTTGCAATGCCTGAAAAGCCAGGTTTTGTTTGTGGGGAGAATCGTTCGCCTCACTGTTTTCTTCTCGCTCCCATTTAAGATCCATGCTCCGTATCCTAGCAACAGGACTCACTCGCCCCCCTTCTATCTGCAGAGTCGGTGGCAGGGAGGCAGCGAGGGCGAGAGCATAGGACCCCTATTGTCTCCTGTCACTGTCACACATAATGGTCAGATTCAGCTTTGGTCCAACTCCATGGAGATTACTTTATGTAATGTCAGTGGTCTGATTCAGGAATCCTAAATTTACTGACATATAAGATATCATTTACTGTATTAAGTAGTGATAGAAAGTAACTTATTTTTACTCAAGTGATCTACTTAAATTAAGTACAGTGACTAATGCATGACTGCGGCTATTGTACCTGGATTGATACATACCCAATGTGCAACACTTCTGTCTACACTTGTCACTGTACCTTTAACACGCAAATCATTTTCATTTTATTTTATTTAATATATCTAGATAGATAGATTCTATTTATCTCATTCACATTTTTATTTTGTCCTTTTTTATCTTTATATGCCTGATGCCTTACTGCTTGGTGACCTGTTTTTTCTCCTCATGAAACTAAAAACTGAAACCATTTTTAATAATTTGTAGGGTTAAGCAAGTACTCTGATGATGACCTTTTTACGAGTACCAGAATCTTTTGAATAAAATGTGTCAATATCCCTACTTGCGATGAAGGAAACTTAAATGGTTCTCTTACTCTTGTGATCAAGAGCCCTTGTCAAATACGGACACAGATCATTTATTTGGTTGAACAGATACATGCAGTACAGATACAGGTAGTTGTGTAACTGCTCAGCCCTTGTTATTTGTACTTGAGTATTTGTCTTTTGATAGGTACTTTGCTGATTCAGATTTGACATACAAAATAAATTATTCATATGTAAAATAAGATTTTATACTCAAAAGTATAAAACATAGTCAAAATAAACTTTACCTCAACGTGCTACCAGATTAAAATGCTGCTCATTAATTAATCAATGATTACAATTCAATAATAGAGTATATTTAATGATATAACAATGTTGAGAGGAGCTATGCTGCATAGTGAGAACTTTTACTTTTGGCAACATTTCAGAACATTTTGCTCATAATTCTTCTGCTTTAAGCGGAAATAGTCAACTTTTATATTTCCCTGTGGTGTTACTGTTGGTGCCATTGTCACAAACACAGCCTCATGGCTACAGTCCAAAGCAAAAAAAACAACAGTAAAAATTCCAATTTGGCCTTGAAACCGTGATCTCAGTGCTATGAAAAGGCACAGCAAAACACCTGGTAGTATTAATAAATAAAAAGCAGATTTTGTTACTTACTGATCTAGTACAGAGAATGACCACATATCAACGAGGGAATAGACGCAACACCTGTGCTCTCCACTGAGTGAATTCCTGGCTGTTCACTCTTGTTTTACCTCTCCCTCTTCTCCTTCTTTGCCTAGTGCAGTGAAAGTGAGGTTTATAGGGAACCAGTCTATACACCGGTCGTGTCATTTCTCTACAGCCATTGCACTGTGCAAGCAGTATTTACTTCAGAATGATAAGTTAAAGCACAAACGTTGTCTATTGCCAGTTTTTGAATGCACTTTTACTCAAATCTGCTCAAATCAATATTTTATATTTAGAACAAATGAAAATTGCTGCGTATAATGTGAAAGTGGTCACTTGTAGAGATGAACCCACAAAGAAATATCATCCAACTCTGTAGATCTCTGAACTGTTTAGTATTGTTTTGGTTTTACAGCCCGCAACTTCACTGTTTTTTTCATTGTCGCAGCTCTCAGCCCCACTGTACACTACCTGCTTAGCACCAAACAACAGACATTCAGAGTTAGTGATTAGCTGATGAGGATTTAGCAGCCAAAGAGTCAGATATTTCCTCCAAGAGTTGGTGAAGACAAATCAGAGCTAAGCCGAGAGTGAATATTGGAGATATATCCATCAAGGAGCCAAACACTTAACTCCAAATGAATGAAAATGTTGCTCCATAATTGCTGGTAGTGTAACTAGGCAACCGCTTGTTCATACATCCCATATCAACTTTATGAAGTGGATACGACAGTGTTGTCTTTATTGCTTGCTGTGATGTCCCCGCTGCCCCATTAGCTAGAAAACACAATGGGTCCACATCATAAAGCCTTAAGATGGTCAAAGTTCAAATCTGATAACAACATCACTGAAAATGAACACACAGGTGTTTCTGAGGAAATAACCAGGTGCTGGGCAAAATGCCATTTTGTGACCTCAAAATACTCCAGCCTGAGAGGAACAGAAGCATAAACTCATTATAGTTCTTTATTTTCTTATTTATACTTACTTTGTGCATATAAAATAGGCAAAACAAGTGCTTGGGTGGAAAAACAGCCAAATGGAGAGCAAAAGGCATAAAACTGCATAAACTTGCATATTTTTTAAGTTTAGGCCTAACCAGTACAGACTATATTATGTCTGATTTGAAACCTCATTCGCTACGTGTGTCAATCATCCATTGGCTGGCGTGTAAGTAGCTCAGGAGATAGGGGAGAGAACAGAGAGCAGGAACGCTGTCTTCACATCACTCGTTGGCTTTTGCAGGCTCCAGGGAGGGCATCATTTTGATTGAAATGAGAGGAGATTTTGACAGATAAAATCATATAAAAGCATTCTGGATTGAAGTATGTAGCTATTTTCATCACAATGGAATACTGTGTTTTGGACTAAGAGAAGACAGTTTTTGTTGGAGTTTGATACACGACTGAAACACCCAGACCCTTCATCAATGAGTTGCCAACACTTTGTAAATGCTTGCTTGTTCGCCTATATGTTTGTTTGTTGTTTGTACCTGCCTGATGTGGTTGTGTCTTGAAATTGTTTGTATGAATCGAATCACAAGAATCTAATGTACCCATTTCAACTGAGGAGTTATGTACACGGCTAATGCTAATGAGCCGGGCAGCTGTTGGAAAACTATGAAGTTGACTCCATCACTGCACATGTGTCTCAACCATCATGTTACTAATGCTTCATTCTAGTATTTCTAGTTCCTCCAGTAGAAGCCAAAAATATATTTTACTTGGACAAAAACACCCAGTGACCAGATGCCCATTATGGTACCAAAAAACACCCAGTGGCATAAAAAAGGTGCAATTTTGGTAGCTCCAGGGAAATCATAATTCTCACCCTAGCAGTAACCTCTTTCTGCCTTGCCCGACTCATTTAACCCAACAGGAAATGGTGCATGTATGGAGATAAAACTGGGAAGATATGGGGATCTTATCATGGCTGGAGTAAAGCGTAACCATGAGAACCATGCCCTCATACTGTTCCTAAAGACCTCTACACACATAAAGCAAGGCCTTTCAGCAGATTGTTCCCGTGGTCCACCTCTTGTCCCAGTAGCCATGCATATTACGAGACCAAAAAGATCAATCGAACACCAATCTGCTGAGCTCTAGCACAAAGCCAAGGATGAATCACAGCACACTCCTGGCGTGCTTTCTATTCAAAATCTGTGAGGCCTCACAGTTCTGCCCCTTCCTTTTTAAGTCTGCAATCTACCAGCCGTCAAATTTGTTGCAGAACAGAAACACACAAAAGTGCACGACAAAAAGGGAAAATAACAAGAAAAGGATTCAGAATGTTTTCCTGCTAGCATGGAATGATGTGGCGGAAGTATTGGCGGACACAATGTCTCCATGATGGCCCAGTCAATGAATGGTTCTTCCAGAGAGCGGCTCTCATCAGGCCATGATACCCCCCTCCTGTTAAGTCATCAGTTGAGGTGCTGATTTGCCCTTGTTCCCTGACTCCTCCAGACTGGGCATGTAGTGACCAGGCTGCAGAAAACAGTGTGAGAGCATCTATAGTGCTCCCCCGAGGTGACAGTAATTGCGAGTCTTGCCAAGACAATCAAATGTGCTGTATAGAGAAGCATTTTGATTTCTGTTTATTTCTGCGGGTAAGATGATTACAAGAGGGCCGGGGTACTTGAAACTGGTCGACTACAGCCTCGAGACAGTTTGCAACAAATAGGTTTTTATTGGTGTGTTAACATGAACTTGCCTCTGTCTGACCATTCACCTCACACACCTATTGTGTGGGGAAGAGAAAATCAAGACCGCAGCACTCAAAGACTTTTCATTCTGTATCATTTACACACAAAATGTATTGGTTTTAATGGATTTTGTTCTAGAAATACTGCTGCAAAGTTCATGTGGGCACAAAGTCAATGCACTTTGACGCATTCTGCTAGATTGTCTGAACTTCCACAGAGTTTGTGTCAATGTACAGACCTTCCTGACTGTTTTCCACTCACCTGGTCAGAGTCCTGAACTCTCAGCCCTCACAATGGTCCACTGAAACCACATGTAATCTAACCTTCACCTTTATGCAGTGATAGCACTGTGTACAGCAGTGTTTTGTAATGTACGTTAACAACAGGCTGCAGAGAAAACTCTGTCACAGTACCCCCAGCAATACAGATTGTTGTGGTGATGATGTCTACATGGAGTTAAAGTTCACCAGAAAGTGAAAATTCAGTCACTGTCTTCTGAGCCTCATGCTGATGGAGAGTCAGGTGACAGGTTCAAGAAGTTTTGTAGTGCACAAAACATTTCTGGAGCATCGCATTCATTCTCAAATGGGGACTTATTTTAAAACATTGGCTACATACAGTTTGTCCAGTGTAATCCAAGTCTCTTGAAGCCCGGAGATCCCAAATTAATTTTTAAAAGACGTTATTTAAACCCTTTATCTTGTGCACCCACTTCAGACGGGTGCACACAAACACTTTTAGCTCGCAGCTACAGTGAAGATTTCGGCTTAATAATGGGTTTGAATAACATCTTTTCAAATAAATGTGGGACCTTGGGGCTTCCAGAGACTTGGAATATGCCACACAAACTGTGTGGAGCCATTTTTATGTGTTTTTTCAATTGTTTTTTTTTTATTTTCTAAAACAAGTCCCCATCTCCCAGAAAGCTGAAACTGTTTTGTTATGAAGCTCGAGAAATGTTTTTTGGACTACACAATTTGACCTGAGATCAGTAATTGGTACAAGCCAGGTATCATAAAAATCCTCATCCATCACTCTTTTTTTCTAGAGATGTTATTACTAAATGCACATCTTCATGGAGGTTCAGTTGATTTTGCTTGTTATTTACAGGATGATACTGTGGATTGAAGGAGAGAGGTGACTATCTGTGGCTTGATGGTGAAAAAGAGGAGGATCTCTTCAAAGATCAGTTGGTAAGTAAAACGGAAACTTTTAACTTTTTGATGTGGGGTTGTATGAGGTCCTTATCCCTAGTCAGTGTATTTCCTGCAGTAGATGATCGTCAGCTCTCCCTGCATGTAGAAGCAGTGAGTAGCAACGACAGGGAAACAGAGCACTGTAATGCTGTAAATGGTACCGGCAGCAAGACATGTTTTAGCCACCTAAAAGGAGGCCCACCTAAAATAAATATATCTATTTAAGTGTATACTATATTTGGTGCTTTACATTTCCGTCAGACAGCCCATTTACTTTGGCAATACATTCTCTCAACCACACAATGACTGTACTCCTAGGCACAAGTGCAGCTGTGACAGCCATGCTCTGTCTTACACTGCAGACAAGACTGCAATGTAAAGCACCAAAAATATTTTTAAATATATGCAGCGTAAACTATATATATATATATATATATATATATATATATATATATATATATATATATATATATATATATATATATATATACATATATACATATATACATGCCATTTTTATGTATGATGATTTAAAATTCTGCCATTCTTTCTGACCTCCTTATGCCAGGATGGTGGTGGAGATACTACCAATGAAGTGATGAAGATTGTCGTTACCAGTGGTGCCACAAAATCTGATCGAGCCAGAGCAAGGATCCTGGAAGACCTGAATGTGCCCAGAGCATGTGCCTTGCTAATGGGGCCTATCTACGCTCTCAACCTCAGCTACCCAAAAGACCTGAAAAACACTTTTGAAGTCTTTCAAAAGATACTCCTTGAGCTGGATGGTCTGAAAGCCAGTCCAAAGTTAATGTCTCTCAAAAATAAACTGCTTTTCTAAAAAAGAGGAAATGTTGCACAGTTTATGTTTGTAAAGTTTTGTTGTGCAACACACAGCAGCTGTACTTGAACTTTACAATCCTTTTGGAGGCTGCTTTTTGCGATGTTGAACTGTATTGTTGTGCTGTTGGGATAGTTAGACTCCCCTTACTGAAATAAATGGGGTAGACTAAATAGAAGCACGTCAGAAAATGTAAAACAGTAAAAGCACAAAGCACAATCTATACAAGGTCCAAATGACAATACATTTGAATCTCTCCAAGACAGATTTATTTAAGATTGATTGCAAGACTAGTAGTTTGAGTTAGGTGGACCCAAAAACTGGCGAATTAATGTTTTAGAGTTGATCTATTTCAGATTAATCGGTTCTGATATGAATCAGATATGTATTTACAAAGTTACCTTGAGAAATGTTTTGGTATTCTTCTGAATAAATGAAGACATTGGATGTGTTTTGCCAACACCGGCAACACAAAATGTATACAAACATTTTTTTTATTTTTGTGAAATGATAACCTGGATTCAGTTCAGGGGATCAGTCCTCCAAAACCCACAATACAGGTGCATATCAAAAAATTAGAATATCATGGAAAAGTTTTTTTTCCCATAACTTAATTCAAAAAGTGAAACTTCATATAATCTAGATTCATTACACATACAGTGAAATATTTCAAGCCAATTTTTGTTTTCATTTTGATGATTATGGCTTACAGCTCATGAAAATCAAAAATACAGTATCTCAAATTGTTAGAATAAACAAGACCAATCAAAAAAAGAATTTATAATACAGAAATATCGACCTGTATATATGGTACTATGGTCAGCAAACCAGTTGCTAATAGTTTTGGCACAGTGGGCAGATGCCAAGTCTTGCTGGAAAAGGAAATTACTATCTCCATACAGTATGGAGATGCTGATTTCCTTCTCCAGCAAGACTTGGCACCTGCCCTTAGTCATATGTAATGTATTTATGTGCAGACTGATGGAAAAGGGAAACAACCTATTTGACAAGTTTTACTGTATTTAGACATATTTATTCGAAGCATTTTGAAAGTGAGAATATGTATGAACAGCAGTGAATTGGACTGCACCGCATGAGTCATATGAGGAGTTTCTGCAGTGATTACATTATAGTTACTATTTTCAGACTATTCTATGACATTTTACTTTAAGAGATAGGTCAGAGCAGACAGGAAACAGTAAGTAAGAGAGAGAGAGAGAGAGAGAGAGAGAGAGAGAGAGAGAGAGAGAGAGGGAGTGTGACATGCAACAAATGTCCCCAGCGGGAATCAAATTGAAAACATTGATAATTTAGACCACCATGAAGTTCCATAGTTTTTCACCATGCACAACTGTCACCATTAGAATACATCTTGAAATGGAGATGACCGAAGTCTGCTGTGCTCTTTGAAGAAGGAAACTACAAACACTTAACAACTGAGAGAGGATGCAGACGATGGGCAGTTGATATAATAGATTGAGGGGAAACTATCACTTTTAGCAAACTAAATAAAAATAAATACATTCAAATCAAGTCACAGATTGTCTCTCACTTTATGGAAAATGAAAAACATCATGTGGTACATTAGTGTTGTAATTATCATGCGATGTTATATAAAGCTTTTAAGTCTGAAAGGTTGCAATTTCAGGCCTTTCTCGTTTAAATGTAAGCTATTATCCTGCTGTGTTCACTCTGTGTGCCTGTTCTGGACATTTTTCAAATTATGCCGTTATTATATTACCGTCCATGCGTGACATAAGCTGCCAATAAACTCTCCCCAGACTTATATCTATGTGTCGTTTGTAGCAGGCTTTGCATTCACAAGACAGTTGGTAGTCTATCTCCCTTTTCTTTGCCCCCTCCCACCCCATAACTCACAACCCTTATTATTTTTCTAATAGAAGATAGCTGTTATCAGTTCAGTGAGAGAGGAAATAATCAGCATAAACACAGTTAGCAATTAGCAAATAAAACTTGCACTTAATTTACATGCAGTAATGTTGCAGCATATATTCTGCTGGGAAACTGGATTCACTTTTGCAACATAAATACACAGAGCCGAAAGAATATGATACAGATAATTAATGTTCTTGTTATATATGATATACAAATATGACATGAATACAAATATATCTCATAGACTAGCTGGGTACTGTTACTATGCTATCACATTGGCTACATTTGTAATAAAAGAAGTAAATATTTTCTATTATTGTCCTGTAAAGATGAGCACATAGAGTTAATCCCTAAAATATAAATATTAATGTATGCAATGAAGTATCAGCAACCCTAAGCTGTCAAAAAATATGTAATTTGTGGTAATGTATCAAAACAAACAAGTGGTAACTCACAG
Source organism: Pagrus major (assembly GCF_040436345.1). Lineage (NCBI taxonomy): Eukaryota > Metazoa > Chordata > Actinopteri > Spariformes > Sparidae > Pagrus > Pagrus major. The sequence continues at coordinate 18,586,112 of NC_133225.1, forward strand.
TGAAATTACATAAATTAAAATGATACAATAAAGTAAAATTAAGCCACAAACCCCCTTCGAGAGCAGGTGATCAAACAACAGTACGACACTACTTCGAATCACATCCAGCAGAAATATTGACATGCTACTGGCCAATGGCCAATCAATATTGTAATCAAAAGCTTTAGCACTAATTCCAGGCTTTAAATTGCATGCAATAGGCAGGATGTGTAGCAGTACTAGTGTGAAATTGGATGTTGCCCAAAGCATTCTTCTGAAGTTTCAGCACCGTCAAAGAAGTAAACAGCAGCAGTGGTAGCTAATAAGACACAGAGGTGCTAACGACTTTATCCTTCAAAAAAATTAACTTAGGCAGAGATTTTGTTTCTTGTCGGCTCACTAATTATATTATGCCTCATTCTAACATGGACGGGCTTTTACACATCAGGTGTTGGGACCTGCACAAGTGATTGTTGCTGATTTCACAGGTTGTTGAAGTCCTATGATTGGCACATTTGTGCAGTTTTTATATGATAAATTCTTTCGCAGGTGCAAACACTGAATGATAAAAGACATTTTGATTATGAATTCAATCATGTTTACTTTTTGATAAACAGCATCATCAGCTTCATTCATTGTACAATTATACTATTATGAGTTGTTTTTGAGTTGTACCCCTTACAAACAGGAGCGCCAATTTTTCCAGTGACTGGAAAATAATATTGGACCTCCTGTTACTTATTTATCAAGCTGTCAATGCTGTATGAATGAGTACTTATTCTGTCATTTAAGATGCTCTTCCAAGACTCAAGTGCAGCCTGATGCATCTCAAACCACAGTGGTTATTTTATTTCTACTCGGTGTAGCCCCTGTGGAATAGCCATACATCCTGTTATTTCAGATCTGGGTCTGCTTTTAGAGATCTCAAATCAAACCTATTAATTGGCCCATATTTATGACCCAGATGTTATCTTAATAATGTCATACAACAAAATTAGGCCCATACAGTACACAATTCCTTGAAAACATGCTTGGGTCCTGACGTTAAAGCTGCTGCAGGTAATGCTGTTTTATAATAAAAGCATGTATTATACATATTGATATGTGTGTTTGCCTTAATGGGACAATTGTCTGCCTTATTTTTGCCCTCAGTCAATTTAAATGTCTCTGTGAACAGTTCGCCTCTGGTCAGTCCAGGCGCCGTGCTGATTTCTGTGCTAACTTTATTGCTGCTGTTAAATGACCTTAGGGCAAAAATAAATTAGCCCTATCCTGAGACCTGTGGAAAGATGCCCCGTTTTTGTTTTAGGCAGTGCCCCATCGAAGAATCGATGTACACCACTGTTCCCATTTGATCAAATTAAATCAGGTCAGTCTGGCTCCACGCAATGATGCATCTGTTTCAGCATGTAAACAGTTGATCACTGCTAACGGACATGTACACTGCACAGAGCAACCAAACACTCCTCAGTGCCTCTGTGTGCAGTTGTGACTCATGGGAGCGTGGTACTGTGTAATGGCAAAGACAAAAAACAGTATAGTAAAACAAAAGAAGCTCAAACAGGAAATGTCCATTTGTTGAATAAACAATCAGCCCTGTGATGAACTGGCGACTTATCCAGGGTGTACCCAGCCATCGCCCAATGTCAGCTGGGATCGGCTCCAGCCCCCCCGTGACCCTGAATGGGATAAGTGGTTTCAGATAATGGATGGATGAATAAACAAGCAGAATGGTTTTCTGGACAGGCACATACTTTACATTGATTTGCATTTACTATGCATTTCTGAAATGAAAACCTTTCTAAATGTTATTCAATACATCTTCATACCTAGACGACTGAGTAGGTCAATTGCCAGTGACTCCCAAAACGACATATATCAACTGTTTCCTAAACAACATGACTCTCAGTGACAGGTGCACCAGCCTTCAATGTACAATCTGCTCACGGTTTTGTTAGGTTTAGGCAAGAAAACTACTTGGTTAGGTGTAGGAAAACATTGTGATTTGGCTCAAAATAACTTTATTACTTACCTAATTTTAATTACGCACGTTACTACGTTACGTAAGTGAACTTACGTGAAGTAACTAAACAATGTTTAGTACAGCCACTAGAGGTGTCGAACATCATGCTGTGTTGCAGAAGATCTGACATTAGCGAATGAGACAATAAACTAACTAGGAAACCGTTTACTGAGGTAATAAATCCAGTGAGAAGAAGGGTCACTTTCTCATAAGTTTTCATAAAATGGGACTTCTTTTGAAACCAGTGGAGTCACATTGGCCTTGGAAGCTGGTCCATTTTTTTTACAGTCAATGCTTTAGGCCTTTTGTCCACTTATGGTCCTCAGTGCTGGTTGACTATAGAAATGGCTTTAAAAGAAATGTCCAGTGTGTCCCATTCAACATTAGCTGAATGGGCTTCTCTGGCTAAGGATTTAATGAACCCTGTTTGGCTGCAGCTTGCCTGTCCTTGTATGCATTTATAAAAAAGGGTTAGGTAAGTTTATAAATGGGATGAGTGTCACACTGTCCTAAGAGCTGCAGCTTCTATGGTCAGAGGAGCAAAAGCTGTGGTGTGGGAGGAAGCCAAAGAGAGAGCCCTTTAGTTGCCCTCAAAACAGTTTTGGCAAACACTAAGATGACTCAGGGGAAAGCAGTGCTTTGCCCAGACTGAGCACAGTGGAGGTGGGAAACAGCTGACCTTGACTGGATTTACAAATACATTTTAAAGAACCCAATTCTCTTAGCCAGGCTCTCTCCTGCTAAGTAGATGAATGAAGATGGAGCAGATGCATCTCTGGTAGACTCACTAAGACAGCTGCAAATGCAATATTCAAGCAAAAACTGTCTTTGTCCAAAGGAAAAGCATCCAGGCTCCGAGCTCTAATCATGACAAAACTGTCAACAATTACAGTAATACGCATCTATGTTTCACTGAAGAGTCACTGTAATTATGCTCAAAAGAATTACTGAACAGTTATTGTAACTAGCCTGTTAACAAGCATTGAACCCAAAACACTGGCTTTGAAAAATCATAAAGCTATACTTGTAGCTACAGCCGTTTACATTAATTATAAACTGATTGTATGCATCGGCCATTGTGTTTGAACTTCTGCCTGTGTGCTTGTGTGTGTGGATTTCCCTTGGTGGAAAGACTTTGAACACAGGGCTCAAACGCCTATCCACAACAAAGGAGTTGTAATTCATTACATTTTTTCCCATAAGTCCACCCCTATGCCAAACTTTCTGATCAGCTTTAAAATGACAGTTTTTATGATATTCTGACCAACAGTGTTGGTCTTCTAACAGCACATGCCATGTTGACTCCACATTCAAACTGCAGACATGCATGTAAAGATGGGAATACAGTTTTTTTTTGTCTTGAATCTTGTCAAGACATTGTCAGCATTTCTTTCACTGACACTGACAACCACAGCTTATAGCCAGTTAACAAATAAGAGAAAGTTAGCATGGCAAACATACTGAAAATGTGTGTGTTAACGCTGGTTTGCTGTAAATTACACTATTCTTCCCTTTTCTATGTTGAGATATGTGAATGCAGAAGGTACACATGACTGAAGAACATAGAAAAATATTTTTTCAATTGTTGCAGTCTTAAGTCTTTTGGCCTAAGGGAAGTGTCGTGAAGAAACAGTAGAGAGGATGTGATGATCCTCAAAGGATGTTATCTGCCAGCCCACTAACTGCCTCCAGGAGAAGACTGCCAGGGAGTTGAGTTGGCAGCCGTCCTGTGATTTTGGTATTCTGAATTATTTTTGACTATAAGGTGAGTGAATCAAAAGGCCAGTTCAATTCAAAAGGGACTGCAAGACTTGGATTAGCGTGTCCCTAAAGCTACTGAAGTTTCATGGGATGATGTTTTTAAAAATAAATTTTTCCGTTTTTGCTTTTATTACACAGTCAACAGTGAAGGGGCGGGAGGCGACATAAACCAAGGGGGAGAGACTCCTAAAAATGAATCACTACACAAGACCAGCTGAGTCATCAGAATAATATTACATTTCTGCAAAACACACATATGTTTAAATTTGTACGTGTCATATGTACCATATTTACATTTCTACAATACATGTCATATCACATTCACATTGGGAGGTGAACATGTGGTGGTGGTGGCATTACAGCAAGGTGAAAGAGCAGCTAGGCTAGTGGCCACTGTTCAGAACAGCGTTTAAACATTTGTGAAACCACTAGATGTTATTCACAAGATGTCACTGGACATTTCCAGCCTTGTTTGTGGCAACAAAACCAGAAATCTTCTACCAAAACATGATATTTTTCAAAGAAGGCTGCCGAGCCAGAAACCGCTGTTCAAGATGGCATTTGAACATTTGCAAGCGTGAAATCCCTGGAAATTTTTAACAAGATGTTGGGACATTACCAGGGATTTTGAGCCAATACACAACCACCAATCCAATTCCAATCATGTTTGTGGTGATTAAAATCAGGAATTTCAAGCCAAAACGTGATGTTTTCCAAAGAACCCTGCAGAGCCAGAGACCACTGTTCTAGATGGCATTTCATCATTTGTAAGCATGAAACCACTGGATATCTTTAACATGATTGGACATTTCTAACCTAAAGTTGCAACATAACCATCGTTTTGAGAAACATACATTGGCAACATTTATTGTGGTGATTGGGTCAACAAGACAATTAGGTGTTTTTTCATGTTAGCTTGATGGGTACTTTGATCTATCAGTCTGTTTTGGTTAACAATATTACAAGACTGAGAAGGCATATCTATGCTTAAGTGTATCTTACACCTTCACAGCAGGATGTGTAGGTTGCAACACTGAGTTCCCAAAAATGTGAACAAATAAACATATCTAATAAATGTCTTCCTCTCCACTGTTTGCCATGTGCTTAAGGTAAACATGTGTAAACACAGCAATGTATGGAACTACAGATTTAGACTTGGATCCCACTGAGTTTTGTCGGGGGGTGAATGAGTCAGGAGTGTGGGTAGAACACACATACTGCTGCATCAAACATGCATCCATATCACAAATTGGTGTGTGAAATGTTTTCCAATGTCTGAGTTTGATGGGGGTCAGTGCTAAAAGTTCTGGTGTGTGTTTAGCCTCAGGCTTGGTGCAACATGAAAAGTACTGTTAGCCAGTGTATCAACAAATACTCAAGGAAATTCTCCTGCCGTTGAGAAGAACCCGTTTGAAGCAGAATGCTCTCTTAATAATGTTTTTAAGTCAGTGTGGTGAACATGCCCAGTACTCAAAGCTGTCAGCAATGCATCTCATTCTTCTCCTTTGTAAACATTGAGAGAAAGAATATAGCTCTGTAACAAGGGGTCTCAGCAGGCATTCGGCCTTACAGCTGAGTGAGTTAGCCAGCAGTTGAGCGGACTGTCTGTTTGACTTTCTCTGTGGGGCACATGGAGCCCGGGGCAGGCAACAGGGTCCTCGGGCTTGGCCCACATTGATCTGAAAATTCAGCGTCCGACTGCTGGCCAACTCTTAAATATTTGGTTTTAATTACTGCCACAACCTTTACTCTGGCAGGTTACTGTTGAAACATAATCCCCAAGGGGCTGCGCAGCAAGGGCATCACACCATTATTCAACCATAGAGGGGATGGCAGCCATTCCCTTAGCCAGGCATTTTTTATCTAGGAAATGGGACACAGCCACAGCAGAATATGTAGGCTGCCTCTGACAAAGAGCAATAGAAAATAGTGAGATGAGAGACACTCCATAACCCTTAATTATACAGCAGCTAAGTTCGACTGAGGAGCGCAGCTTATCTCTCTGGTGGGGTTGCTGGATTTTTGAACTTCTTATTTGATTACTTGCCCTGTTCACCTGTCTGCCTCAACAGCCCACAGCTGCACTAATGAATGTGCACACTGTTCTTCTCACAGATCCAGAGATGATTTTATAATTTTGCCTCCCATTGTCCATGGCACGATGAGGGAGGAGAGAGAAATCCTATTGTGGATAAGTCGCCTGAGGGTAACATCTGCCTGTGTGTAAGTCTTCTCCTCAGCAGGGTCTTGACAATGGCTATATAGGACATTTTCTTCTGTTCATTCCTGCATTAATTATCCATTACCATAACGGAGGTATTAAAAAATGCATTTTCCATTTGGGATTTATTTAGAATACCTTGCTCCTGAGATTCTTTGTTATTTTTCCCGAGGCTGCAGCCTCCCATGATGAGATGTTTTATGTTGTTCTGAGATGTTTTATGTTGGATGTTTTATACTGAGGGCCAGAGAAATTTGCCTTCAGCACACAGTTTTAAAAACTGCCAGTGGGATGTAACAAACTTTTTGGCACAGGTAGATCTGGTATGTTAGATGTGAACAAATGATTTCTCATCAGACTTCATAACCACTCTGTGGTACTCGCATGAACAATGTTGGAGCCTGATTAAGCATGAAATCTGCTATCTTTATTAAATGAACTAATATTCTGTTTGTTGCATTGCTTTCACAGCATTATCCCTCAACAGCCTCTCTTTGCTGTGGAGAAATCATTATCCCTCTTGGTGTGAGACTAAGAAAGCATGAAAGGGTGGGAAAGTGCAAAGTGTGTTTTACATATTGGCTTTTAATCCTGACACTCCAATAATTGGACTCCATCACATGTACCCTTTGATGTGATTCTGTCTGGCTAACCACAAAGCTACGTCTAACCCGCCGACCATGCAGAGACAAAAAGCCTTCAGTTTGAAACACAGCTCCTGTTTGTGTTAGCTCTCTCCAGAACCAGTGTGTACCACTCTCACAACAATGATCCCCACAAATCACACTCCCAGGTAAGCCTTGAGTATGGGGAGTGTGTTTGCTAAGGGGGTAAATATCGTCTATAACAGTGATCCTATCACTTTCTGATTAAAAATGTCAGTGAGGCCCTGGAGGTGACAGATTGCAGGGTTGCTGGCATCCCCGGGTATTTTTGGTGCAGGGACAGGTGCAGCATGCCTAGGAGACTTGAAGGGAGGAGTGCGCAGGAGAGAGGGAGGGAGGGAAAAAATGGAAAGCATGGAAGGAGGGAGCTGGAAGCAAGAGCTGCTCATCGATGGCCTGTGGCTAGCCTACATCATCCACTACCTGGGCTGGGCTCCAGAACTCGTCTGTGTCGGGCAGAGAGGCCTGATAATCTCAGCGTGATTGTAAAAGGCCCATCGCAAAACAGGTTTGTGAGAGGTAGCAGACAACACCAATCACTCTGACAGATCCAATCCAGGTCAGACATTTAGTACAGTAGAGAATTCAGGTGGGCTTGAATCCATTTTGACACGCCTTTACTCCACACAGAACCAATGACGCATGTTGGACAAACCCCATGCGACTGCCAGGACGATGTAACACTGTAAGGGATGGAGACACTGCCAGAGTTCATCAGGGCCCCCTCTGGACCGGATCCATCTGGTCCCACTGGTGACTCGACTGTGACTTGTCATTCAAGGGGCGGCGCGGTCATACCGTCTGCCACCTAGAAAGGTTGAGACTTCCTGTTTGATATTTAAAGAGACAATTTCCTTTATTGATAGCTCGATAGCTCTGCCTGATTCTCCCATCATTTTGGTTGGCAAGCAATGGTTTTGTTCCCCTCTCTTAAGAGCTGGCAAGTAGAAAATTGTTAACATTTCCAGGGCTTTTTTAAACTCTTCGATTCCCTCTGGAGTGTAACCAGTCTATATTGAATGTGATTTTCACACAGTTCAGAGTGATAGCGTTTTTTTTTTTTATCATGTAAATCATCATCTGTGTGAGGTACAGGATCCCTCAAGCGGTGGCAGCTTCACACTTAACACCCCACTGCACTATGCTCTAGCAAATTTGCACACTCTTTATGTGCATTCATCACTCTCTTCTCAACCTTAATTCTGTGTTATTGTCCACTGTAATTCTCCACTGATACAGACTGTTAATGTAGACAGAAACATGCTGTATTATGCAGGTACAATTACAAGTTTCAGTCCATTACCTTTGATGTTCTGTTTGGGGTTCTGGAGACTCTGCCCCTCCTTCAATAGATGACATGTTTCAGTAGTCCACTACAAGAAAGTGTGAATTTCTTTTGTCTGGGCTTTCAGTGGCTGCTGCTGGTTAAATATAATGGATTTTTATATTCTTCGTATCTGTCATACCTACCTTTTGCAATCCATGGATACGTTCACATTTGTGCATATTTTATGTATCATATTTAACATAACATTTTTACAATACGTTTCATATCATGTTCACATTATATGCATATGAGCATGTCAGGAGGGGATGGTGGTGGCTGTACAGTGAACAACATCCTCTGTCCTTAAACCCTCGATTCAAGTGAGGAAAAACTTGCCATATTGAGAAAAAAAAACTTTTTAACAGGGGAAAAAAAAGATGGAAGAAACCTCAGGGAGAGCCACAGAAGAGGGATCCCTCTCCCAGGACGGACAGACATGCAATAGATGTCGCATGTACAGAACAGAACAACAAAATCACAATTTACAAATTGCATTGACAGAATACAAATTATAATATAAGTGTGTGGATCCAGGAGGATGACTGAGTAGGCCGAAGCATCGCCAAGTGGTGCCCAAGCCACATGACCTCCTCTCCACCATGGTGACCTGGAAGAGCGCAGGCCATACAAGTTAAATAGCAATAAAAAAAGAAAACATCCGAATGAAGAGGCATCAAAAAAGTACACATATGTGGGTTATATGGGTATATATGGGTTTGTGGCAACAAAAGCAGGAATTTTAAGTGAGCTCACTGTTGAAGACGATGTTCAACATTTGTAAGCCACTGGATATTTTTCAAAAGACATTCGGGACATTTCCAGCCATGTTTGTGGTGATTAAAACCAGGAATTTCAAGCCAAAATATGATTGTCTCCTAAGAACGCTGCCGAGCCAGAGACCATTGTTATATATGACATTTCATCACTTTTAAGCATGAAAACACTGGATAGCTTAAAAAAAGATGTTTGGGACATTTCCAGCCACATTTGTGGTGACAAAACCAGGGAGTTCAAACCAAAATGTGATTTTCCGAGGAAGCCTGCCAAGCCAGAGCCTGCTGTTCAAGATGGCATTTCAATATTTGTAAGAGTGAAACCACTGGGCATTTTTAACAAGATGTCAGGACATTTCCAGCCTTAACCTAATCAGACCACAAGCACAGTGTTGTCACAACATAACATTAAAGGGTGAACACAAAGAAATGTAAAGTTGCAATATAAAGAAATGTTAAGGTTCAACATGTTAAGGTTTGCAGAAACGTACATTGCTCACATCTATTCTGGCAATTGGATTGTTATTTAGATTATTTGTTACTGAAGGTTACACAGTTCTCCTATGAGAGAGGTTTAAGAGTTAGACCTCTCTGGGGACCCAAACATAAATAATGTCACTATAAAGGACAGTATTTGTTTGTGAATTACTTTTTTGCGAACAATAGTCATGCATAGCCCATATTTGTTGTGGCAAATTGAATGGTTGATTTACATACTTAAAACCTGCTGGGTTTTAATGAGATCAGATGAAAAAGAAAAAACTAAGGAAATAATCTGGTTGATTTTTACAGCAGTGTGGTCTGTGTGACCCCAAACAATGAGGACATCAGGCCCATGTCAACAAAACATAAGAGTGAAGTGTTGCACTCCTTGAGTCCTGCCTAGCAACAGAGGGACAGTCTGGCAATGTCTGGCACGGTCCGTCGTCTGAGGGAAGCTGGCAGAAGTTAGACTTGTGTTAAGGTTTTGTGATTAAGATACACCACTACCCACAGTGTGTGCCCTTTGGCAGACAACCCTTGGAGGTCTCCAACATGGACATAATGATATGCCATGGAGACTGGCGCTGGGCCACTGCCCATTGCCTCTGGTCATGAAAGACAGGGGAAGCCATCAGGGGCCGTATTGGCATTAATCAATCCTCTGAGATCTCACTCTCACATATGGACAAAAATGGCATCACAGATGACAGGCACTGCAGTCTATGCAGCCCATGTGCTTGTTGATGTCTTGGGGAAATCCATTTCAGAGATGTGGGAGATAAGCATTGCAAAAGGATAATCCGAGATTATTTCCATGGGGATTGCTTGGTTTACTGCAATCAAGTGCCCCAGATTGAAATGTGTCAAAGTAACATCCCCCTTCTCTAGACTAAGACCGACCTCCCTTTCAAGACTGATGCCCTTAACACTTTAGCAATGATTAGCAATGAGGATCAGCCATCTCCAGACTGTAGTCAGAATGGTTATTATGATACATGACAAGTTTTATTGATAATATTTGATTATGTGTAGGGCATTTTGCATGTAGGAGCGTCCCGTCATGGAAACAACGATAAGCAGAAAAATATGATGAGAAGAGAAACAAAAGCAAGAAAAGAATACAGATACAAAGAGCAGGTGGCAGACATAAAGAAACAGTTACATAAATATAGATGTTGTGCCCAGACAAAGTCACTGGAAAAACGAGAAGAAAAACAGACCATCAGACCAGCTGAAAATGATTGAAACTAAATTATTGATCAGTCTCACATTGATTAGCTCATAACAAAGAGTGTATTCAGCTTGGCTTTTCTATCGTGCAGAGCTGTCAACCCCTGACAAGGCCACTCCACATCTAAGGCATCACCACAGAGGGCTCACAGGCTCTTATTGCTGTCAGCAAGCCCTGAGCAAAGCAGACACTCGCCTTTCAAACTCATTAGCCAACCCCGACGTGATGAACTCATCAAAGGCATCGTAACGAGACGTGTGGAAATGAACTAATGTGAGGAACCAACGCTCTCTGACGTTCAGCGTTTCCTGCTCTTCCCTCTTATAGCCGACATGATATTGAGTTAGCCCAAAATTAAATCTGAATTAACTGTGAGTGTGTATTTCAGAATAAAAGTGTGTCAGGATTGCCACAAAGGACGGTTGCAACAGCTGTGAATGTTTGGATGTGGCTTCCTGGGTCTGGGCCAAGCTGACAGCCAAGTCAGTAGCTCTGCGCTGCACACACATACACACGAACATGCAAATAAGTATAAGTACTCACACACACAAAATGATAAGCCAGGGAGAAACACACACACTCTATACTAACACTCATATCTCACACAGTCACATGCACATGCACACACACAGGCAAGCACTGGTTGTTTGTGCAGGCAGCTTATTGAGACCCATGTTTACGTTTATTGTTTAGTGGCGACCTCTAGTGGCCACAGTAATTATGATGGGAGCAAAGGAAGAAGTCAGGTGATGGAGTATAAATGGTGACATTCGAAATGTTATTGGACAAAATGGCCGAAAACGAGTCATTTCACTGGGGTTGTGACACTCAAAAAAATGTAGACCCTTCTTTCATGTTAGCTTATGGGAAAAAGTCTTTCTGGGCCCCAGTGCGTCAAATGATGTTGTAATTACACAGTTTGACCACTACGAAAACTGTCTTCAAAGCCTGGCGCTCCTCCTGGGGGCTTTGGTAAGACACAGCCAAACCTCCACCCAGGACAAACTTATTTTAACCCAAACCATGGTCTTTCCAAAAACCAAACCAAGGAGTTTTGTTGCCGGTATGACAATGGTCCAGTACCCTGTTGCTGGTACTCTCCAACAGTCATACATGTCGTTTTCAGATCTTTGATGTTTTGGTTGGCAATTGACCTATTCAGTTGTTTATGTATGAGGACATTTCACACACAGGATATACAATGCAGGATTATATACAACCTAAACATTATAAAGAGAACTTACTGGCCTGAATAAAAATCAGGAAGTAGCTGATTGTGGTGAGGATGTTATTAAGTTTACTCATCAGCTTCAGTCATTGTAGTCTGCAAAACCTACAATGAAACCTGTAAAAACTCAAAAAAAGTATGACAAAAGAAGTTCATATGTCGGCCAGTATTTACTTTAAAAACTCTGAGTGGGTGTGGTTTCATCAGATTTGATAGACAGTGGCAATATTAAAACAGCCAAATAACTGTTAACTGCTAAATATAAATTGGTGCATGACAGTACCTTTTGCCAGTAGAAGCTGCTCACTTCAAACCAGTAAGAGGACCACAAACGCAAACACAAAAATCTCTCACCTGATAATATCAAAACAGTTTGAACTTTGGCAGAAATAAGTGTGCTCACATGGGACCAGAGAAAATCTGAATGAAAAGAAAATATTATAAAAAAAATGGGGATTTACAGTGTTCAGATATCTATTTAGCTCTTTGTAGATGAAGCTGTTGAATATACAGCCCAGTCACCAGGATAAATCATTGTTAATGTTTCTGCAAACCACTTATATGTTCACATTTGTATGTTTATTTATTTACCATATTGCCATTTCTACAAAACGCGTCACATCACGTTCCCATTACATATTTATGATCCAATTGTCATATATGAAGGTGGAGGGGATGGTGGTGGAGTTACAGGCGTAGAAGCTGGCCTACCGATGACTGCAGTTCAAGACTGTGACGTGTGACCAATGGATATGTTTGATGAGCAACCACAGCGTTTCAATTAGGGATGCATGATATGGATTTTTTTCAGGCGTGGCCGATAACCAATAATAACTGATAACTGATAATAATTTCACATTTTTGTATTTTAAAGATAAGTTCATAACCTGTAGTTGATGCACCCCTGAGGGTAAAAAGGCTAAGATGTAGTGAGCAAAGATGAATGATTTAATATGTCATAGTTCTGACGTCACTATTGATAACACAACAGAAACAAAGAACAGTTCTTACTCAAAGGTTCTGACTTCAAATCTTCATTTATTTTGAGTGAGGAAGGTTTTTCTGCACTTTGGCTTTCATATAACAAAGCTTATCAAATGTTCTGCATTCAAATTCAAAATAAATTAAATGCACTGACAATATCTCAAATCAGACATGTTGATATTAAACACAAGTAATTGAAACAAAAATAAAGTACATCCCTCAATACAAAATAAAGGCTGTTATAGAACTGAAAGGCAAACCTGGCTGCTTAGTCTGCAGATACAACATTGACAAAAGGCAATTTGCATTCACATTTTCACAAATCAACAAACCAAATACATTTCCTATCTCAGCTCAGAAACTTAACAAACTATGCTACTTTAAGGACATTAGGGAGAGAGTTTCCTTGATAAAAAAAAGCATCTCTGCCTTCTCGCATCTGATTGTGTTTCTTTACTCATCAACCACATGAGCAGAAGCAGAAAACAAACGTTCACTGTTGACACTAGTGCAAGGGGCTGACAGGTATTTACGTGCAAGTTGGGCCAGGGTCGGGAAATGGGATTTGTTGCTTCTCCAGTACACCATCGGGCTCCCAGTCCTGGGAATCAGGGACTCTAAAAACGCTGAAAAACCTCCACACCGGCGATGCCATGAGCTCTAAACACTTAGCGGCTCTACACAGTCGCAGCAGTATGGCTTCATGAGCGTTACAACCGTGCACTGTTTTTATCAGACTATTTATCGGCTATAATTTCATTATCCGATTAATAACAAATAAAATAAAATTCCCATTATCGGGTCGATAATCTATCAGCCTGATAAATATCGTGCATCGCTAGTTTTAATATTTGCATGCGTGACACCACTGTATATTTTTAAAGCGACCTTGGAACAATTTCCAAACATGTTTGTGGCGACAAAAACGGATATTTCTCTAAGAAGGCTGCCAAGCCAGAGACTACTGTTCGAGAAGATGTTCAACTTTTGTAAGCATGAAACCACTGGATATTTTTAACAAAACATCAGGACACCTTCAGCTGTGTTTGTGGCAACCAAAACAGTTATTTTAAGGCAAAACATAAATTTTTCCCAACCCTAACCAAGTGGTTTTTTGCCTAAACCTGATTAGATCGTTAGCAGTGTTGTCACAACATAAAACACAAAATTGAACCAAAAGAAATGTTAAGTTTCAACATACCCTACATTGCCAACATTTGTTTTGAGAGTGCTTGTTAGGGCAGTGGTTCCCAGCCTTTTATGCTGGGGCACCCAATCTGACACCACATCACAGGCGATCTCATTAGTGTGGATATAAGTTGTAAGAAGTTCAGCCAAAAAGTAAATATCCTCTTCACACTGTTCCATTTGAAAGGCTTTTAGCGGCCTTAAGAGGTTAAAGTATTCAGTATTCTTTGATTCCCCCCTTACATTGCTTTAGTATCTTGTGACCCCTCAGATTTATCTTGACCCCTTAAAGGACTCCCAACCCAAAGATTGGGAACCAGTGGCACAGTGAATGAGTGAACAAGAGGCTAATTTGGCACAAAGCTCTTCTGTCCTAGTGTCAACGCTGCCTCTGGGAATAGAAGTCTGGAGGAAGCACTGACAAATTTTTATCTTTAATTGTTATAGTCTCGAGGGAAAGCCTAACCAGGGACATGAGTTGTACTTGACACAGAACAAAGAACATCAGTGCTTCATTCTGTTTGCTACCACTCCAAGTGACACTGTGTTAATTTCAATTTTTCTTGCAAATGGACTAATAAAGGAAAATAAACAGTGAAACAGCTAATTCAGATGTTCACAACACGAGCAAAAAATAATCAGCAGCTTCAGCTGAAAACTCTCACTATCATGAATCAGCCTTCACAAAGTCTTTAACACACCAACACCCAAATAGATATGTAACACATTCTGTGCCACCCTGACTGCTCTGCACACACAAATACTCCTACACACACACACACACACACACACACACACACACAGACACCTCCTGCATACTGAGGAGGTTTGCGGGGTCAGCATGCATTCATGGGAAACTGCTCTGTGATGAAGAGAAAAGGAGCCTGAAGCGCTAGTAGAAACTGGATTGGAGGCATACAGAGTATTATACAAAGGTTAAAGAGCAAAAGTGTAACACATTCCACTATTTTACCTCAAAGGAGGATCTGGTGAATCCCAGTGCTGAAGTACAAACGTAAGGTGCTTTATTATTACTGTTATCTTATGCACTTAACACCTCTACTCCACCATGTCTCAGGGACAAATATTGTATTTTATAACTCCACTACATTTGACTGACAGCTTTAGTAACTAGCTAAATTACAATTTTTCATACCCCACATATCCAATCAAACCCCTCTGCCTCCAAATGTAATGATTTTACATTTCTTCTGGTAAACTAAAGGATTAACTATTCTTTTTGAGTGGAGTAAATTCTCCTACATCTGGTCCTGAGTTTCAGGAGGTAGAGCTGGTCGTCCACCAATTTAAAGGTCGGTGGTTCGATCCCTGGCTCCTCCAGTCTGCACGTCAAAGTGTCCTTGGGCAAGATACTGAACCCCAAATTGCTGCTGATGCTGAGTCATCAGTGTATGAATCTGTGTGTGAATATGTGAATGCGGCATGTGTTGTAAAAATGCTTTGAGTGGTCAGCATACTGGGAAAGCAGACGTAGACCAAGTAGATGGGACACTCCCAGTTTGGAGAAGCAGACAGGTGTACCGGCACGGATGTTAAGAAATGTACTGCTATGGACTGGGGCAGCAAAACGCATTTTAGCCACCTACAAAAAATCTATCTAAAAAAGTCTTTATCAGTTTAAGTGTATGCTGTATTTAGCACATCTTTACCAGTTTATCTTGCCCTCAGACAGCCCTTTCCAAAAGGGAACTGAAGCAGTTATATCCAGCTATGCTCTCTTCAAGGCCATCAGACTCCTTTGACTCCTTTTGCTACACTGTGTATGCTTTGAGATGAATATAGTTTTTAACAAAGTGAATGACTTAGTGATTAATTTGCTTTGTTATTTTATCTCAGGTTAGTGAGACAATCAGAGTTACTGGATGTCAGTTTTAATGTTGATGGGAATGTAAATAGTTTCTGGTTTGTCAGTTTAATGTTCTACTACAAATGAAAACCAATTTCAAGAACCCATTGTTACAGTTATTGATAGCTTAGTCCCAATTCTACATACAAGGGCTGGGCCGGTTTCCTGTTTTCCTGGTCCGGTCCAGTGTACAGGCTAAGACAGCTTGATTTTATGCAAACTGACTGACTCCATGTATACTGTAGGTGGAAAGCTCGCAGAATGAAGTTAGACAGCAGGAGCCCCAGGATAGCTGATTCGCTTGGCACCTAAAGTTAGTGCCTCCATATGATGTTTCACTTTACTTGAAGGTACACAAAAAAGAGCATTTAATGATAAAGTAATTAGCAGTTAATCAGTCTACTTGGTAATTACTCAGTATTATGTACCACTTCACTTGAAGGCACACAGAGAGTAATTATTGATTCAGTAAGTAGTATTTAATCAGTCTATTAGGTAACTACTCCGTATTGTTTCATTTTACTTGATGGTGCACAGAAAGAGTAACTAATGACTAAGTAATAAGTATTTGATCAGTCTATTAGGTAACTACATAGTATCATGTTTCACAATATTGAAGGTACCCAAAAAGAGCAACTATTGATTCAGTAAGTAGCATTTAATTAGTCTATTAGATAACTACCCAGTATTATGTTTCACTTTATTAAAGATGCATAAAAAGAGTAACTAATGATTGAGTTATTAGCAATTAATGCGTCTTCTTGGTAACTACTCAGAATTATGTTATACTTTATTTGAGGGTGCACAACAAGAGTAACTAATGATTAAATAATTAGCATTTAACGAGTCTATTTGGTAACTAGTCAGTATTATGTTTCACATTACTTAAATGTTCACAAAAACAGTAACTTACGATTAGTAAATTAGTAATTAATTAGTCATCAGTAGTTTGTGCCACTCAGTGGCTGGTTCATAGTTAATCAGGAACAACTCATGAACAACTGGTCAATATGTTGATTCACAGATATTTATAAACTGATCGTTTCCTAATGATTTATTAATATATTAACTCCCAGTCTGTTCTCCAGTAACTCATCATAATCCACTGTATAGTCATTCCTTACTCGCTCCTTAGTAACTACTCACATTTTTGTGTACCTTATTATAAAGTGTTACCCTGTTAATTATCAGAACAGTACATGCTCTAGGCTGTATATAGACATACATATAGTATATAATGTATGTAGGTGGGATATATGATTTATAATTATACCTCAGACTCAAAAACACCCACACAATGCTGTTTCTGTATCAATATGAGTATTGATTTTAATTGTCCATACTAATAATTCAAGTGCCCACCAATATCCAATAAACCTGAGTCTGCATTAACATAACTGTTAATTAATTGGACTGCAGGGAGATGACACTTTATTTTAAGTGTCTGCACTGATTACTCACACTATCAACTACCAAACCTCATTTTGATAGGATATTTATGGAAATACAGCAGCCATTACTCGTTATTTTAAGTCATCACATGCTTATAAAGACACCTATGAAATACATGATACCTGACATCTGTATCTGCTTGACTGGAATACAGGGAGACAAGGTGTCAGTGTGTATAAGGGAGCTTTACCTGAGAAATGTCTGTCTATCTTTTTCTTCCCATTGACTAGGTGTCCTCATTGATAATTATAAACCCTTGTGGATGCTCATGCAGCATGAATGAGTATGAATATGACTGGGATGTTTATAGGAATGAGAGAATAATGCACTGTAGCCTAATGGTGTTTTCTCAGTGATTAGGCATCAATATTTATGATTCACCACACCCATGGACCTCAACTAAACCTGTATCTGTATCAACATGACAGGAAGTCATTTGGGAATCAGCAGAGGATGTCTATTGTGTCAGGCCGTTACAGTCTGAAAAGAATAGGGCTTGACTCAATGAATAGGTTTTCATATTCATAATTGGCTATGCCCTGTGTCTCTGTGTAGTTTTCCGTGCATGCTTATCACAATAACACAGAGTGATAATCGGCTGTTATCTCAATCCCCAAAACTCTCATTTCAACAGAGGTTATTAGAGAGTGAAATAGCTAGCCATATAGCCCCTCACTATATTCAGCGCACACACCCGCTCTCAGATAGAGTATGAAATAAGAGGCCTCTCAACTATTTAATAACCCAATTTACCGATGATGATGAAAACATATTCCCACTTACCTTTTCATCTAAAACGTGTTATGCTAAACTCAAGTAGTTTGAAATTATAAAAAAAAAAAAAAAGGTGGGGACATCAATATTAATAAACAAGCCTCTGGGCTGATACATCAACAGTGTCCTCTTGTGGTGGCATGGATTTAGGAGATTGTCACGTCTGTTTGTTGCCTGAGTCCAACTGTCCCAGATTTGTGTTGCCTTGCCAGGATGCCTTGACATCTGCCAGACACAATTGTGCCCAGCTGTCTCGAAAGGTGGCAGCAATGTGGCATGATTTGAAAGGAATTTGGGGGGTTGGAGATATGTGAGAAGAAAATGCAGTTTCACAAAAACTGGATGGTACACCATTAGGTCACATTTAGTGTCATGTCCGTCAAAAAACAAGCATGCCATCTTCGTTTTGAGCCAGTTGAATTATAAAAGAACAGAATACTGTATCACCGACTTACAGTATGTCTCTTATTCGGCTGTAAACATCAAAATGCCCACAGGAATCCTCAGCAACCCTATTCATGATTTTGGATCCACCCTTTCAGTAAAAATGATAGGCAGTTGCTAAGCAGTCACAATTCCATGTTATTATAAATATCAAGCATTTGGCCTGCAATTGTGACTGTCAAATACCAATAATAACACAACACAGTGTATTTGACTCTATCTCTATATATAATATCAAACTTTCTATCTTATTTTACACTTGTCCATTTGACTTCTTCAGACTTTTCCTCTAACTATTTCTCAAGCTCCTCTGTGGTGATATCAGAGGTGTTTCTGTGTGTGTGTGTGTGTGTGTGTGTGTGTGTGTGTGTGTGGGCTGGTACCCAAGTCATCCCAAATGACCTTGCATCCTCATTATTCTTTGCAGCCAGGCCCTTCAAAGCAAGCTGTGGGACGGCGGAGTAGAGATGACGAAGTGGTGTCTGATCTCACACTGGCTCCTGCTCTGATTGATACGTACATGCACGCTGCTTGCTCGAGCTAATATAGTCAACATTATTACGAGGGTGGGAAGAGGAGAGCCTTTAAAGTCGTCCTCAGAAGAGGATGCTGAATATCCAGCGATGTAAATAATTCATAACATCTTGCAAAACGCATCTGCTAATATCACTCGGCTGTAATTCTGTGGGCTACCCCGTGTTTTTCCCACCATGACTCCAGCAGGCTGTGGTGCTCTTAAAGACGAAGCAAAAACTATGATTCTTTAAAATGCTTGGTGGTATGTTAGAAAGCAAGGGGGATGGGATGATTTTGGTAGAAGGGTTAATGGCTCAGAGGGTGCTTCTGGTCCTAATCGGTATAAAAGATGTGGGCACAATTCTCATATAGTCATTTGTGGCTCTTAAATATTACCTCTGTGACATTTCCCCCGGCATCCAGCAGAGATGATTTTTATGAGCTGGGTTTTTTTTATTTTTTTTTTTATTCGGCAGCTACACCAGAGATAATTCTTGTAGCTGGTCCTCACAAACCTCCCCCCTCTTCTCTTTCAAACACCCTTGCTCGCTCTATCTGCCTCTCTGTTACCCCCCTCTCTCATTCTGACAGGCATGACATGGCAGTGGAAAGCCCCACTTCTGTGCACTAGCAGGTTGTGGGCTGAGCTTCTGAGTGGCTGGCACATCACAGCACCTCTGCTTCAGGAGATAGATCCATTTGAGTTGTATTCCTCAGCCCTGCAGAGCACTACACTGGATATTATCATCAAATGGGCAGCAGCACTAAGAGTCTGACACACCGCTTAAATCTGACGTCTAATGTAAATTGAAGAGTCAACATTTTTTCCTGTGGATGTGTATAATGTTTGTGTGTGGAGAGATGGGTGTGTGAGCAGGTAGCAGGGGCACGGCTGCACTGACAGAGTTTGTTGCAATGCAAGTGTGCTGTGTTCAAAGAGACGTGCAAAAAGGGGACCGATCTGCTTTCCCACTTTCCAGCAGTTCTTATCAGGTAATTACCAGCTCACCCTTGAAATACCAACATGGTGCTGGTACACTGGTGATGGTGGAAAAGAGACATAGGTCATCTTGTAATTATGACTCCTTCCTTCTGCCTTTTATTGTCTCTGCATAATCAGCTCCATCGGGGCTGAAATAATTGATTCTCCATTTATGCTAATGGTATGGATCTGGAGCGTAGACGAGCAAATACTCAGCCATGTTGTCTTTCGAGCGTGACATTTAAAATGGAATGAAGAAAGAGCTGGATTCCAGTCAGATAGCAGGATGTTTTTGCTCTGGCCTCAGTGACAGTCTTGAGTTGAGGCGCCAGGTCGCACTTGTTCTAACCAGACCAGACACTGAACAGGAACGAGACCTTCAGATGTATTTCACTACCGCCTGCTTAGGGACCTTTACAATTGTGTATCAACTGATGGAGGTAAATTAGATCGCATTCATGCATGCAGAGCCTTAGCAATTAATCCCCCCCCCCCCCCCCCCCCCCCCCCCCCCCCCCCCGCAACCAGGCTGTGTGAGGATCAACATAGACTCACAGAGACAAGACAGACCCAACAGACTTTCTTACTCGGAATGTCACAAAAATATCTGACAAAACCTTCATAAGAACGTATCAAACTACTGCCTCACAAAAACCTTTGGATCCCTTAGTTCTTTAATGTCAATCACCTGTCAGGCCGCAGCTGATCGGCTGCCAGCAACCCAGCGGGCTGCCTGTGGCAGGAAAAGGTAGCCCTCACTCATGGGAATTAAAGTTTTCCAGCTACCATTCACTGTACGCAAAGTGTCCTCTTATGTTATTGTAGTAAAAATGTATTTTTAAGACTTTTTTTTAACATGAAATTGATGTACAACTGTTCTGAAATGTGCATGAAGCAGTATAAACATCTTAGTAGTGGACTCAATTTCATGAAATCTGCTTTCGCTGCCAGCTACCAGATCTCACCATGCCAAATGGGCACCAACAAATGGCCAGTTAACAAAAACCTGCACACCAAGGAGCTTCTGCCATATTGTTCACTGGACAGCACCATCCCCAGAGGAACCCCCTCAAACAAAGGCAACATGGTGGAGAAGAAGGCCATGACGGCTCTATCTCATCCCTCCCTGTCACTCACACACACACATCCATCACAGTCCGCCGGCCTCAGATCCAAGCAGCTCCTTGGATGCGATTTGTCACAGGTCCTTAGGCGTTGACATGCTTCTAAAATGCTCAACTAATCTGCCTAAGATAACAGTCTTAGATTTCTTTGGTGGGTGTTAATCAAAATGATCTGCTCTGCGTCCAGGAAATGACCAGTGGACACTACGAGGATGGACATTGCAATTAAGCACATCGTTAGGCTAATGGGAATGGATGAGCACATGCAGAGGATGGAGGGATTTTTGACACATTGGAGAAATTGCTTCTTTCTTTAAAAAGAGAAGTGTTTAGTTGTTTTGCTCTGAGGGGAATAATTCATGAGATCTCTTGTGTTTTGTTTTTTCTCCTTTTCTAGCAAAGCAGGTATGACAAGAAGGTAAAAGTGGGCTAAAAAACTCAATCTTTGATTCTACTTTTCCTCATCCTTTTACACAGGTATTTCTATAGCATGAACTTTTCAATCCGGCAACAGATTACTCATGAATATCAGCCTACATAATTCATTGACTGGTGCTATATTCACCAGCCAAATGCGTCAGCCTGCACGGTGAAAAGATACTCCAGCATGGAGGATACATGTCACCCCTTCAAGAGCAATTGCCACTCTCACCGTGAGCCCTCCATGGGAGCAGGCTGCTGAGAGGTGGGTGTGATGGGCCCAATTTAATGCTCCATTATGCAAATTGATCATCTCAATTGACCATCACTCTGGTAATAGGACGGGCTGACTGGGTGCAGGAGGGCGGGTGGGATGTGGAGAAGGGGGGAGGTCTTTTTAAATATTTAGATAAACATCAGACCAAAGAAAGTCCCAGGGGCATAAATAAGCAAGGTGAGTAAAAACAGGAAGAAATGCATCACAACTTTCATCAATGAGGCGTGACGGAGATGAGTGACAGGAAGTTAATGGCGGTCTTTGTGACCTCTCTAACGACCATTCACATTTAAAAGTCACCTGTCTTGTCTTTCCTTTGGCACATATCAGGGTGTAAAGAATAAAACGCAACATTTGCATGATGAGTTTCATCTTGATAACATTTTCACACTTACATTCACTCGCTTTTATCCCTTTGATTGTTCCCTTCCAAGCCAACTCCCTCGTTGGTAATTCCATAATTCCAAATAGATTAGAGGAGCAAAGCAGGGATATTTGTTTTCATTTCAATCTAACTTGGAGTTGATATTCCACAAATTATGCATTGTCGTGCACACAAATTGAGTTAGATATTCTTTATTTAATGGAGGAGATTTTCTGCGCGCTTATCCCCCTGCGACCCTGCGAAGAATCACACGACACACTCCAGTTTCCCTCAGAATGGACAGGGTGCAGGAAAGTCAGAGTATGGGCGAATTAATTTTGTCAGTGCCTAATTGCATTTATTGGCCATGCCTGGCACCTCCTAATCCTGGATTATGATGATGCATTAACAGCTGTGACTGGCTGTTTACAAGGCATTTATTAGCCGGTGTCAACATAACGAGACAAATTCCACCTATCACATTAATCACCCCACTGCCAGGACTATGTCACTGCCAACAGCAGAGCCAGATGACGCATAGGCCAAGGCTGCGTCGAAGCTGCTTCCCATTTTCCCGCATTAGCCATTGTTATGTGGCAATCAGATTACCTCCTCAGTAACTGTCAGCCCAGCAGTGAGGTTGTGACGGGGAAACTTGAAGTGAATAAAGAGCAATGAATTGAGGGGGGGTTAAAGATAACGGGAGAAGAATTGCGGGATCAAATGCAACGGTTGAGTGAGTCAAACCACAAAAACAATTTTCCACACATAATGCTTCTAATTGAAGTCAGGTCACTTAATTACAGTCTGAGTATTGTTTACTGTGAACCCATCTCCTCTTCCCTTTTCTCTGTCCATCTGTCAATTTCCCCTCACTCTACCTATCTCATTTCATTTTCTCTCCTCCGCCGCAAGAATACACAACATCCAACAGAACAGGGCACAGTTTGTGGACCAAAAAACGTCAAATATAAAATTGTGAAGACGGTCTCATGGTTTGGTTTCCATGATTGATTAAAAGCTTCAGTCAGAAGCGTTATTATCAAATGAATATAAACAGCTCTGGCACAAATACATGTTAGAATATCTCTAATTACACTCAATTAAGCTTTAATAAAAGGATTAAAAAATATTTCACGTTTGAACCAGCTGTTGAAATATTTTTTAGATTTCCCAATTCATGTTTTAGTCACACAAAGACACAAAGGGGTGCAGAGTGATAGATACTGACTTCATCCTGAGGTTGGAGCAGGAGAGACATTGATTTCTTCTCTCTTCACAAGGTGCCCAAAAGTGATGTGCAGCAATTAAACAAGAGTCTGCACAACAAACCTGACAAAAGCATTTGAGGAATGGCGTTGGAGAACGTCCCGCTGGCCTTGCCTTAATGGAAGCTGAGGTTTTATATATTGTATTTTGTGCAGACACACGGGAATCATCAACTTAGATCACCTCCCGCCCTGTAAACACTTTATCTCTTGGATTCTCTGATTCCATTTGAAGTACAATGTCTGGTCTTCAAGTTTGTGCCAACATCACTCCTCCAATTCTCCGGCCTGTCAAGACCTGCTCAACTTGACACATTGATATTGTCAGTGAGGAATGTTCGGGATCACCTGCAAGCTCAAAGTGTTATGGTTGTCTCTGTTCCAAAACATGCTGTTCATGTTCCTGTCAAAGGAACATGAATTTTGAATAGCTCCCTCAACTCTCTCAACTGAAAAGATTATAAAAACTAGTGCAGTCCCTGTTTACTATACATATTATCTGGTAATGTGAGGGGTTTGCAGATCCAGTTTTAAACCTCCTGAACTGCTCACAGACTCATCGGAGCCACCTCTATAATATCAAACATGTTTGACATTTATGATTTAAAATCTGGATGATTACATCCGTATTTTTCGATCTGAGGGTGCTGCCAACAGTGAACATTTTAGCCCTTTAGGCTAATGTTAGCTAGCATACCACTGTTGACAGAAACTTAAAATCTCACCTCCAGTTCTCTCTGAAGAATAGAAAACTCATGTTTACTGCATCTCTCCGCTCGTCCAGACTCGTTTAACCTTCTCCTTTGTTTTTTTTCTCACGGCAACTACAGCAAGTTTTTGCAGCATGCTAATCTTCATTTTGTTTATGTCTGCTTACCCATGAGATCACATGGGAGAGATCACATGCGAGCCAGGCTTCAGTCCATAGAGCCATGAGGCTGAAGCCATGCCACCGCTGCTGCACAGAGCAGTGTTCACTGTTTATTCAAAACATGTTGCATGTCCAAATTGTACTAAATTTGACACTGCACTTCCCTGGGTCCTCAGCAACAAACCTGCCAACTGTGAAGCAGATCAGATCAATGATTCTTGAAATATGCAACTAATATACAGACGGAAAATTCTTGCTTTATAGTTAGATTAGATGAAGATGGAATTAGTTTCTAAAAAGTATATCAATCTAAATGGCTTCAAACTATCAGCACCAGTCGATAAATGCTTGACATAAAGTGCAACACAATCAAAACTGATGATCCAGTGGAACTCGCTCCATCTTGCATTTTATTACTGCTAAACAGTAGATTTATTACCTTCAAATTTTACACATCATATCATGCTTTGTAGATTGCTTTTACAAGAAGAGACTGCAGTGCATGCTCTCTGGCTCCCAAAATGAATGTGCTTTAGTGATAAGGACCGGATGAGAGGACAGGAGATACGGCACAATGCAGCGGCACATCTCCCAGCACGAGCTTTTTCACTGTGCAGTAGTCTGCGTTATATAATTCTGTTGGGGTTCGTTGGCCCCTTTCAGTTCACGTACCACAGTTAAAGTGTGAACACAGGGCCACCTCTTTGGCCGTGTTAGACTGTCCTCTGACAAATGTGCAGAAACAAATACACATACAGTCGTGTCTCATAAGGGCAGAGTGTCAAATTACATCCAGTTAACAATCAGCCCCACAGTTGACTTCTGTTTGGCACGTGGGAAATGCATGTCACCTCCCTGATTAATGCTGAATCATGATATTGACATAAGAGGGGTGGATGGAGAGCGCCAACATTCACCAGCCTCCAACTCTTCGCCCTCACCCTTTTCTCGGGAACAGCTCCCCGCCATCTGTCAGTATTGGAAAGCCCTGGTGGCTTGCAGCAGGTTTTCCAAACCTACATACATGGCTGCCTTTCCCTGTCAGAGACTCTGCTGTGCATGAACCTTGAGCCGTAACCAGCCAGTGGGCTATAAAACGGTGTCAGCCTAGCCAAAGCCTCATTGACACCCATGAAAAATCTCTCTTAGTAGTGTTATTGACTCAGGACATAATCAGACGACTGTACATTAGCCTGAAGAGGACATGGCAAAGTTTAGAAAGCATTACCGTCAATAAAGCCACATTAATGTAATTGGACAGTGTTTACCTTACTGCTGTTTAATTGCCTGACTTCTCTCTGAATCTTTCATGCAAGTCTGTGCCACAAACAAACACACCGCAGCATTGGCAGCGTCTGCTTATTAGTTATTCATGGCTTCATTTGCTTCATATCTCGCCTCATTCTTTTACGAGCGACGCTGAAAGCTAGCAGAAAGTACGTCTGTGAGCAGAGATGGCTCCTGCGCTATCAGCGGGAAGAAAAGAGGCTTCCTTTATGAAAAATGACTTCGATGAAGTAAAGAATACTCAGAACAGAACAGAGAACAAATAACAGTCTGTGTGGGTAGACAGTGTTGTTTTCATGCAATATCAAAACTCTGGCCCCTGCGTACGATATTATGAATTATACTGAAGAAGGTCCAACAGTCATTTCCTTTAACAGAAAGAGGATGGATCATAAAATAAGCTGCTCTCGCCTCTGACACCTTATTTTTGCTGGGCCCCTATATAATAAACCTTGTGTGGGGCTCATAAATCAAGTAGATGTCTCCTTAACAGATACATGATGATTAAAACATTGTTTGATTAAAAAATCTTGTTCAGTTAATCTCAAGTGTACTCAATTATATAAGCCCATCTCGTTTGCGACATAAGGTACATGCCTCAACAATGTCATTTCACCCGTGTCAAAAATAGGCAAAAAAGAACAGAGGGCAAAGAAAAGACAGTAATAGACTCCAGTTGAAACACTGAAATGGCTACTGGTGTGGCCACGGGGTCATGGACCAGCTGCGACAGCGACCTCCAGGGGTCTTTGACTTTGACCGACAGCAGATTGGGTGGACAAGGACGATTGTAGAGAAGCCTGAGCTCTACTGTGTGCTTAAATTGTAGCAGTTGTTATCACATTAGAAATAACTGCAACTTAAAGCTTCCTCCTCTTTTATAGTATTTATATGTAAACAACACATGGCGAGCTACTTCCTGCGTCTTAACTATCCTCATGTTTAGAGCTGTGAAATGTTCTCTTATTCCTATTACAGGCAATTTTGAGACATTTTGTGTCAGACTCAGTGGAGTGACCCTGGTGTGTTAGGTCAAATTTGACTGACAGTTCTATTGCAAACAAAGTTATCTAATAATTTTGTTATTTGTGACTAAAGAGGTCAGGGTTATAAAGTTCAGATGAACAGTTTTTAATGTGTACTGGTTTGTAAATGAAATATGCTTATATGGGTTTTGGAGTGCAGAGTACAACTGTCAGTGGTTCATGTGTCAAACTCAAAACCGTGAATATAAAGTCCTCAGCTGGATTCTCAACCAGAAGAGCAGACAGATTTATTTCCAACTCTGCATAAACTGAAGTCTGCTCATTTTATTTCAGCCCTGACCACTGAATAACCAAAAGAGGACCTTCTCCATGTTCCACATTTTATGAAATTCTGTTAGAGCTCAGTGCTTCCTCTACTAATATAAATGCCACTGACACTCACTTCCAAAGAGATGATACTTCGCCAACACTTAATTTAGGCATAACAATGTCAATTGAATCAAGTGTCACAGGGCTTTGATGTCTATAAAGATTATTATAATTAAGTATCACAGAGCATATCATTTTTCTGTCACCTGCCACTTAATATCAAAGATGGTAAGAAAGAAACATCTTTATTCTAAAACAGTTTGGCCATTTTTATGGGCAAGTTTGGCTTATGCAACAACCAGCCACAATGGTTCACTTACAAGGCAACGACATAAATCACCTATGGAACAATATTTCTAAAAGCTCCATGGTGTATCTCCAGTACAATTGATTAATCAATAAATATTACTACACAGTAATGATCATATAATGAGCATTTTCTGTATAATTACAATCCAAATGCAATCATATTATTCAAAAGACTACTATGGTGTATAATTATACGTGGAATTGAGATAAGTATGAGTAAACACAGACACTCTTGCCCTCTACACCAGAACCTTACACAGCGCTGATGAACAGATGAGACGAACAAGCACAGTCTTTGGCAACATGTGAGCAGACCGCTTAGACGCAAACATAGCAGAGGGGTCTGTGAACATGTGCAGCGGTAAATGTTGGCATTAACTGCCATCTAGTGGGTAGTAAAGGCTTTGCAAGAAAACAGAGCTGACCATAACAGGATTTCAAACTCCTGGATTTGGATTCTGAACTTTTAATGAAGTGATGATGTGGAATCAGCCAAATTAGTCACCTGAACCTCTACTGCCTCAGTCTTTTCTTTTCTATCATTTCTTTTAAAGGAACAGGCATTTAAAGTGAATGCTGACTTTCAGTTTTCAAACCCAATAATAGCCATGTCTGCCTTTGAAGCCTCATTTCCTCTTTTTACTAAAAAAAGAAAAGAAATCTGCTTTTCCAGTATGTGATGAAGATTGTAAAATACGATAAACTATACCCTAAAGAACTGTAAAGTGTGCACAGTATTCAGTAGCAGTGTTATAGCCATATTGTACTGTAAATTATCCTAGTATTCCTGAGAATATGCATGTTTACTGTGATATTTGCATCACATGTGTCGTATTAATGTTATTTTCTATTGACTAAGTTGAAAACCATCAAAGCACTGTAAATCTCCCGCATTACATTTATATGCCACTGTTATTTCAGATTATAATACTTTATTTTAATGTTACAAAGTCTCTGAAGATGAACTGGTTTGTCCTTTGTCATTGTTGCATTCACGTGTTTTATGAAATATCAAGCTTCCTGTGTCAAAAGGCACATTATAGTGTCAGTAGTTTGGTAAATAACGTATGGGAATATTAATATTCTACAGATATTCTTATACTGCTACACAAAGAAGTTTTAGTGTCCGAAAACTCATCGTTTTCACTGTTTACATGTGTCAAATTGAGTGTTTCCAAAGCACAAGCAGGGAACGCTGAGTTGAGAGAGCTGGCAAGAAAGCACCTGAAGGCAGCACTGGAGGGAGGAGGAGGAGGCGCCGAGCTAGCTGCATGAACACACTGAGCACACCCTGCCAGGGAGCTAGTCAGTGTTAACAGACAGAAAAATGTCGGGGAAGAGTTTTCGAGTCAGCGACGGGGACTGGATTTGTCCGGATAAAAAGTAAGTGCTCCTCACACTTTGAAAAGATTCCCATTTGTTTCTCTAACCACGCTTATTGGCGTTAATGTTGCACCAGATGTTTGCTGAATATGCTAATCGTGCTAACAGTTAGCTAGGCCTTCTAGGATGTGGTTACCGCTAACGTTGACTAGCTGAGTAAACTAGCAAACTTTTACCTGATTTCCACCCCGTTGCCTGTACTGTAAGCAGAATCAACACATCACATCAATTACGCATTTAAGTGTTGAGATGCATTTATGAATTACGTGCCAGTCGTCACCGTGAGCTAAGGCATAAAATAGCAAGCTAGCTCTAGCTAGCTTCAGTGAGTTGGGGTGAGAGTCCGCACTTACTATTATGGGTGGTGTTTACAATGTTGTAGTAGCCAAGTTGTCATGTGTGTAGAGTCTAACTTGGGTAGCGAGCAGGATCGTGTTGCAACTGAACTGCGTTAAAAACGTCTGAAGTGACGGACGAGCCAGCTGCAGTTGTCAGTGCACAGGCCCTTGCCAGCGAAAGACTACAAGCTAATGGAGTGGCACATGAAAAATAAATAAACCTACATTACTCCCCTTGCTCGTAGTACTCTTAGCTTTTGCTTGAATGAATAAGTAATGCCTTCAAGCATTATCTGTATCTATAATAAATGTTTCTTATGCTTTTGCAGGTGTGGAAACGTGAACTTTGCTAGAAGAACTAGTTGTAACAGATGTGGCAGGGGTGAGTCCGTCTTTTTCTAAATGAGTGCACATACAAAGCTTAAGACATTATTTCAAAAAGCTGCCATACTAAAAGTGATTGTTTTGTTTCCACAGAGAAAACCACAGAGGCAAAGATGATGAAAGCGGGAGGAACAGAGATCGGGAAAACTCTGGCTGAGAAGAGTAGAGGCCTCTTTAGTGCAAACGATTGGCAATGCAAAACGTTTGTGTTTATTCTAAATTATAAGTCACTATCAAAATATCTGATTAATCTGATACTGGAGCAAAGAGACAGAAACATTTTCGTCCCCCTCTTCTTTCTCTTTACATATTTGTGTTTTCCCTTTTTCTTTTCATACAGATGTGGCAATGTGAATTGGGCTAGGAGATCAGAGTGCAACATGTGTAACACACCGAAATATGCCAAGCTTGAAGAGAGAACAGGTATTCCAACAAATATGAAGTTTGCGAGGCTTTTTTTTTTGGTTTTGAAAACCAGTTATAACAAATGTTTTTTTTTTTCTCTTTGTGCATTTCAGGTTATGGTGGAGGTTTCAATGAAAGGGAGAATGTGGAATACATTGAACGGGAGGAATCTGATGGCGAATATGATGAAGTGGGTGTAATGTTTTATAATTGAAACATTTTAGCTGACATACATTTCACATCCATGTACTCACACAAGGAAGAATGTTCCTGTGTCCTTTTGCAGTGTGAGAGGTTAACAAATATGTTCTCTGTTTATTGTCACAGTTTGGAAGGAAAAAGAAAAAGTACCGTGGGAAGACCAACAGCACATCTTCCTCAAAAGATGGCGAAAGTAAGAAAGAAGTAGCAAAAGCTGAAGCTGAAGATGACGAGGAGGATGAGGAAGATGAAGAGGGTGACCTTTCCAAATACAAGTTGGATGTAAGATTTGTGGCTGTAGCTGAAAATTCAAAAGAACAAATCGTACTATAATACTAGCAAAAACAGTATATACCATATATATATTTTTATAAAAACATTTCTCTCCAGGATGATGATGACGACGATGAAGACGGAGACCTGTCAAAGTACGACCTGGACGCCAGTGATGATGATGATGACGACAAGCCAGCTAAGAAAAAGGGCAGCCGCTCAGGCTCTTCCCGTTCCCGCTCGTCCTCACGCTCCTCCAGCTCCAGTTCTCGGTCGAGGTCCAGGTAAAAGGGTACAGGTCAAGGGTAACTCCGGGCAAAATGTCAGTATCAGCTCAATCTTCCTTCTGATTTACTGATCAATTACATATCCTGTAATGCTGATTTGTTGTTTTCTCTTTTCTCAACTCCCCCCCCTTCTGTGGTGTTAGAAACTCCATGTGCAGACTGAATGATCTTAATTTATGATATATTTCATGTTTTTGTTTTGAAATGCCTGTGACTTCCAATGGAAGCAATGCATTGTTGATATTGTAGACTTGAAATGCACTCCTGCTCTTCTTTTGCACTTGTTATCTGCTCCATTCAGATGGGAGCTTTATAATACGGGTTAATTTAAGTTGTCTTTCTATTTTGGGAGGTTATTTCTCCAAACCCCGATACACTTATTTGGTTAGTCTGAATATTTGCTTATCACTTGTGCTGTGCAACAAGAAAAAGATAGTTTTCTTGAGATTTAGATGTCTTTCTATTTGATCCATATAGCTATTTTTACCCATTCAGAAAATATTGGAAAGGTTCTGTTTTTTTG
The DNA here is from genome assembly GCF_040436345.1 of Pagrus major. Classification (NCBI taxonomy): domain Eukaryota; kingdom Metazoa; phylum Chordata; class Actinopteri; order Spariformes; family Sparidae; genus Pagrus; species Pagrus major. The sequence continues at coordinate 18,617,079 of NC_133225.1, forward strand.
TCTTTCAGGTCCCGCTCTAGAAGCTCATCCAGTTCCAGATCTGGATCTCGCTCGAGGTCCCATTCCAGGTGAATGAGGTGACATGCACTCTCTCCCTTAGAGAGTGTATGTGTGGGGCTGAAAGCTCCAGAACAGTCCTACTCTCTAGCTTAAGTTTTCACAAAGTCCCCAGTCCACACTCGTAAACTATGAAGGTCGCTTGATTGTAGTGTCATTTCAAGTTTTAATCACAAGAGTATAAGAAGTACACAGTTTGAGTGCCCGAATTGAGTTTTAGTGTGACCAAGCCTCAAAAGTCTGAATAAACATCTAGGGTGTTCATCAAGCGTTTCTAAGGAGTGGTGCTGGCTTTGCCCACTCGGTTATTTTCCAAATGTTCAAAAGAAGCTAAACATTTCCTAGCTCTTAAACCATTTCAAGGACACTTTATTCAGTAAGCCTCACAGAGTTTTGGGTAACCCATTGATCAATAGTTAACTGGTCTTAATCAGAGAAGCTTGATAAATACCCACCCTGCTGAGACTCTGTCTTGACCTTACTGACCTCAGTGCTTGGTTTATCCCTCCAAAAGATCCAGCTCCAGGTCTGGAAAGGGCTCCTCTCCCCGGAAGAGGTCCCGCTCACCCTCCTCCTCACCTGAGAGGACACAGAAGCGCAGTCGCTCCAGGTCCTCATCTGGAGGGAGAAAGAGGAGGCGTTCTAGATCACGTTCGTCCGAAAGGTTTGGGTTTCTGTGGAATACCACAATGGCACTGCTTATTATTAGCCATCTGTCGCCTCGCTTTTGGGAATTCAGTTTTACAGAAATATGTTCACAGTTTGCCTTGTTATATTGTGTTTTTATAAATATATAAACGGTATGTTGTGCCCTTGTAATTTTTCTAAAAATGCTTAACTGAATGTTAATAGCTGTGCCGGCTGACCTTGTTCCTCTTCCCGTGGTGTTTGTGTGATTTCAGGTGCCGCGGCCAGTCCTCTGGATCCTCCCATTCTGGCTCCAGTTCAAAAAAGAAATAACTTTATTACAGCCTTTAAAACAAGAAAAAGAACCTTAGTACAAAGTGCATGTTGTGTTGCAAGGAAAACAACCACATCCTTTCAGTATGCTGTTCATTTTCATAGAAAAGTCTTATTTCCCTCAGAAAAGACAGTGACAACATGACTTCTCTCTGCCGTTCTCATCACATGCTCCCTTTTTAAAACCAACAATAAACATAAATGTTTGGTCCTGTTAGAAAATCAGATATACTGTGAAGAAGCTGTATCCCATTTTAAACCCAATCTGCTGAATATCATCGTGGCAGTAACATTTTATTCTACTCATCTGTGGAGAAATTTAAGTAAACATTTTTGATTACTTTTTTTTTATGGCCCTAGGAAACATCTGAGATTTTTGTTTGTTTGTTTTATTCGTTTCTAAATAGATACATAATGCATTTTTGAAACAATATGTGAATTTAAGATACCAGAGATGTAGCAATGAATTTTGGCCCGTTTGTCTTATTTTCTTGATAAATATTTTTTTCTTTGGGTTTCCAAGGTAAGTATTTTACTTTTTGATATTGCTTGTTTTAAGTAAATGGGAGTAAGTTCAGCATTCTTTGGTTTAGGTTCAAGTGTTTTCTTTTCTTTACACTGAAAAGTTATTCCACTTCATTTGTCACCTGGGCAACTAATGAATTCAAGCAATGCTCCAGATTAGTGCACCAAGATTAAACATCATACAGTATGTCCTGATTTATGGTAAAATGTCGCAATACAGTCTTTCTATTGGTAAAAGATTTCAAATGTACACGTGTAAATAAAATCCTGTCGACATTGCTTTTTGGTGCTTTGTTGTGTGTTTGATTTATGAAAAGTACCCAAGAGTCATACTTGAGTAGGATACTGTGGTGAAATATTTTGGGAAGTTGCCTATACAGACAGCACTAGAGTAAAACTATGCATGTGATATTAAATGTACTTAAGTATCAAAAGTACAAGTAAAAGTAAATAATACATGTATTTTCATGGATGTATACACTATACTATGGGTTGGCCAATTATTGGCCAGGAGAATTATTGGGTCCAATATTCAGGATTTTTCTGATTATCAGCTGTTTTTTTTCTCTTCTGTGTGTGTGTGTAATCTGAATGCTGATAAATTAATTTATTGTGATGCGTCAGCTCTCATGCATCATGCAATCTGCAAAGTAACTAGTAGCCTAACTAAAGTTAGCAGATAACTCATGGATCAAAGGCATTAGGCTTTGTTTGCTTCCAAAATCTAGTAGAGTGGAAGTATAAAGTATCAGAAAATGTAAATACTCCATTAAATTACAAGCACCTCGAAATTAGAGGACAGTACTTGTGTAAATGAACTTGGTTACATTCCATCACCAGTGTGATTTGACCAAGGTAAGGCTGGGAAGTTGAGCAGTTTTAATGTTTGCTAAATGAGACAGACAGGTGATTAATCCAAGTTTTAGGACTAATGGTCAGGACATCTCAAATGTAGTGATTCAAAGTGAGCATGGTAAGCAGAGAGCATTTTCACAGCAATCCGTTGAAAGTTTAAATTCAAGCTAGCAAGTAAGTTGGGTGATATTGTCAATATTAACGATTTAGCTAACGGCTAAATGACCAATATAATATATAGTAATATATATATTTTTACGTTTGATACACAGTACAGTTGTTATAATTGTGCTGTTTTGAACTACCATTTTTTCACAGCTAACAGCGCTAACGTTGTAGCTTACCTGACGTCGTTACTAGGCAACGTGACACGTTACTAGTGTAGGTTTCCAGTGACGGGGCCAGTTAGCTGCTAACTTCGGTAAATGTTGGTTTTAACTACTTTCCAATTCAATGAGATGTTTCATCGTCTTTCCTGAAGAGTAGGTATATGTTTTATGTTGATTTTGCCTCATATTAAGAGTTATTTTCTTTATTTCTCACGTAGACACTAGTTTGCAACACCAGAGAAACTACTATTACCGCTGTTAGCTTAGCTTTCTGGCGGACACTAGGATGTAGTCTAGTCTAGCTAATTTCGAGCTAATTCAAGAACACTTAGCTAAATATAAAGAAGTAAATGAATATTCAACAGTGGGCCCATGTTCTGTACGTTTGTGCTGTTGTTCTCATTCTGGTCAACAGGTGGCACTTGTTGCTGCGCAGTGTATGCTGAGAGTAAGGCAAGGGAGGCTGCATACATGGATATCCTTACTATAGAGTCAAATTAAGGCCAAAAAGTATAGTGTTGCCACTAACACATGTTACGTCCAGGTTCTCATACATGATATCTGGGACTGCATTCAAACTGAGTCAGATTAATGGTTTTACTTCAAGGTTATGTAGAGATTAAAGGCAGCATGCTGATGGTGAAACTGCAGGAAGGAAACGTGCTGTATGTTAAATAATATGTATCTGATATGGCTAACTTTTATTAAATGAGCCTAATTGCTAGATTTTACTGAATGCACTGGCACAAAATGACTTTATAGAAGATCATCACGTCTCTTATTAACTGACTTAAATCCCTTAAATGTGCATTTTCCCATAATGATCACCAATCGGAGGCAACATAATACATCCTAATTTTAATCCTATCAGTAAAATATACTCTTATCTCTGCTAACACGAGCTCAAGGACAATGATTGAGTGTTTCTCCCTCCAAGAGACGCCGAGCAGGTTTATTTATTCCCCTATCTCATCTCATGAGTCCAGCTTCGTGCTCGATTCATCAAGATGTGAGGATAATCTTAAGCATCTCGACTCCTGTGGGTCAGAAGCAGGTGCGCCTGCAATCTAGTACAGTACCCTGTACTTGTACATTTAAAGTTAATGAAATAAGATCACCACATAAAAGACAAGGTTTCAAAAGCAGGTTTATGATTTAGTGAGTGTATGTAAAACTATATGCAGCCTCAGCTGTTTGCTTCCTCCGGGTAGTCCCGCCTCCAGCGCGTAAAAGACCCGACGCGCTTTTACGCACTGCTTTCATTTGGAGCAAATTGGAGCGCGAGTGCAGGCAGGACACGCACACATGGGTTTTCTACTGCATGTTGACTTTACCTTTCCGAAAGGATGACTATGGACGCTTGTGACCATCTACTATCGCAAAAAACTTCTGGAGAGATGCCGGACGCCAACCACTCCAAGTCATTGCGCGAATGCAATGTGACCAGTAATTCCAGTTGTGGATCTGTATCAGTTGGTTTTCCCATAACCATGATGATCACTGGCATGGTGGGCAACACATTGGCTCTTATTCTGGTGTATATCTCGTACAGAAAGAAGGAAAATAAAAGGAAAAAGTCATTTTTGCTTTGCATTGGATCGCTGGCGCTAACTGACCTGTTTGGACAGCTTTTGACGAGTCCAATAGTGATATCAGTCTACCTAGCTGATAAGACGTGGGATCGTATCGACTCATCTGGCAATCTGTGCGCTTTCTTCGGGGTGTGCATGACAACTTTTGGCTTGTGCGCCCTCTTCTTCGCCAGTGCCATGGCAATCGAAAGGGCTATGGCGATAACAAACCCGCACTGGTACTCCAATCACATGAAGACAAGTGTGACAAAGCAGACTCTGGCTGTCATATGGTGTCTTGTGTTGCTCTTTGCGCTGCTGCCCATCGCGGGGGTCGGGAAATACACACAGCAGTGGCCCGGGACCTGGTGCTTCATCAGCACAGGGGAAAGAAAACCAAAAGTCCCAGGCAATATGTTCTTCGCCATCACTTTCGCTGGACTTGGGATTTTCTCTCTGCTTGTAACACTTTCCTGCAATGTAGTGACGATCCGGGGCTTAATTATCCGCTGTAAAACAAAGTCTGGCACGTCTCAGTCTTCAAAACAGTGGGAACGTCTCACCACGGAGACCGTCATTCAGCTGTTAGGGATTATGTGCGTCCTGCTTATATGCTGGTCTCCTCTGCTGGTATGTTGGGTTTTTTTTTACACGCGACTGCAGCCTTTATTTCTATCAGTATACAGCCAATATTCCCTGGATGAAAGTGAGGATATGATGCAAAATCATTTTCTGTCAGAGTGTCGTACAGTAAAAGCCCTTATACTGATATGATAACGTGTCCAGAGTCATAGTACACAATGGTTTTACTGTCAGATGCCTGTCACAAACACGTCTGTGTATCTCTGCTTCATCTCCTGTTGGCAGGACAGCAAATGGAAGCAAGAGCAGGCACTTGGTTTTCCCAATCACTCATTCAATCAGTCTCCCTCTCTCTCTCTCTCTCTCTCTCTCTCTCTCTCTTTCTCTCTCTCACACACACACACACACACACACACACACACACATATATATTTGCAAGGCACATAAATGCTGTCCTGTATGATTTCTTTGAAATGCTGCTGCCATTTTCCATTAAGGAGCAATCTACTTAGCCAGGTCCTGTTCGGGGGTCTGCTCAGTGTGCTATGAGGTCATGCGTTGTCAGTCACATATTTAATAGTCCCACCAGGGATATTAATAGAAGCCACAGCACTGAGGCCAGAGAGTGAGTATACTAGAGTGTGAACATGATGTTTTTCTCCCAGTGGTTTGATGCTGTAGCTGCTCAGGATTGTCTGTCAGTCTCATAAAATATTAAATGTAAAGGAGACTACCCACAAAATCCAACTCTATTCTCTTTCAGCCAAGACGTGCACATTTAATATAACATAGAACCCTGAAGTTGTTTTAATTAATGTAATATTTAACCATTTCATGCCTGAATTATTTTATCAAATAGTTCATGCCAATAACTTTTTTTTGTATTCTAAAGTAACATACTGTCCACTGTAGTTGATGCATCATGCATCAATGGTATGAAAAGTGATTCAGGAATAACTATTAAATCCTTCTATTTTCTGAAAAACACAGGTAAAAACTATATTTTTCAGCTAAACGAGATGTTAGAAAAGACTTATTTTCTGTGATTAAATATTAGAACCTGACCGATATATCAGCTGCTTGGGATAATTCATAATTATTTAACTCACAGGTAAGTTTATTGTTTCAGGTCAGTGGTGTCATTTCAGACGCTAAAGTTTTTGTTAAACTGTAAAATATTCTGCCTCTGCTAGATATCTTTGTGTTTGATAACCACATTTGAGGGATCATTGCAAATTGCAAATATATTAGTGATATACCTCAAAAGTCGAGTATCAGTAATGCTCTACTGAAAATGCACCTGTCCACTACAGTGGATGTTATATGCAAAGGGTATATTCTGCCTATTGGGCCTATTTCTAGATGAAATTGGCCTGTATCCAGATCAAACCTGAAGACTATTTAAAGTTGATCCTAGAAAATTGGCGCATAACGTTTACTGAAGTGGACAGATATTTTTTTAGTCACTTCAGAAAATTGAGAGTTCACCACTTGGTGGTTGGGTCATTCCAGCTGGCACCAGATGTCAATGTAACATCAGAAAGATGTTGGACAGAATGTCACTATTCCATGTTAACATTACGTTGACATGAGACGTCTGGAAGACAGAATTTTGATTACTTTACACCATAACATAAAACCAACAAAATATCAACATCAACTTCAGTATTCTACATCAACTTGACATTGGCATTAGACGTTACCCCACTTCACAACCAACATTCAACCAAATATCAATGTCAAACTACATTGGTGGCTAGCTGGGATGGTACTTAAATTGATAAAAAATGGCTTCCGCATATCTGTCCACTTTATTGGAGGCCATGCATGAAAGGGTTAATATTCTATAGGCCTTGTTTCATAATACGGCACAGACCCTTGACATGCCTCTGTTGGTACAAACAGCCTGTGCCTTCCCCCCTCCTCAGGTTCTGATGGTGATGATGATCTCCACCCAGGTTTCCTCCCATGATTGCAATTCAACAAGAGTCATCTCCAGTCCGACCACAGGCCGAGATGGCCATTTTGACTGTAACTTTTTCCTGACGGCAATCCGCTTGGCCTCCCTCAACCAGATCCTGGACCCGTGGGTGTACCTGCTCTTCAGGGAGATCCTCCTGCGCAAGTTCTGCATCGTGGCTAACGCAGTGTCCAACTGCTCCATAGATGATCGGAAGGAGACCCAAACTGCGCTGGATGCTCTTAACAAGCAGAACCATGATGACAACAACATCCATAAACCACAAAGTGACTAGGCTTTGATAGGGAATTCTGTCTTGTGACTTTGAAGCCAGGACTGATTGAATGGATACACTATTGTCTTGGATTTATTGTGGAAAAACAAGGAGAGTTGTATCCATGTTGTCCACAAAAGGAAATTCTGCAGTAGGAGACAAGAGTAGCCTCAGTTGCACTGATAATAAGAACCAGCCAAGTCTGCTCTGGGTGCGATTGTTTTGCTGAGACCACATTGAAAGTCACATAACCAGCATGTGGATGCATGACCTGGTCACACTCTCTTGTATTTGGCTGCCAGGAACTCTCTCATTGCTTGTTTTCACTTTTAATAACATCTCCCAGGCCCAAGAGTTGAATATGGGTGACTCTCAACTGACTCATATGGAAGTGCCGCATCTCATGCCGAACTGAGTCATTGCTTTCAACAACTTGAAGCCATAATCCAACTAAAGGACAAATCGTTTCTGTGAATGTTTGGAAATTAAAAAAGAAACTGTAAACAGCTTATAAATAATTGTGAATAGCTTTTCCATATCTTACTAGAAATTTAAAATATTTGTTTAAGGATTGATTGTCATTCAGAAGTGAAATGCAAATCCTTAACTGGAGCCAATTGTTGATTGCAAGATTATTTATTAGTGTATCAGTTTATGTAAATTTTATAAAATACTGTATGTCGTGTTCCTCGGCCAGCAGCCAGGACTAAGAAATGTGAAGTTACTTTGCTGACGCCTTTCCTCCTGAATATGAATGCACTGGTAAACTTACATGCGTAATTATTTTCTCAGCAATTTTCTTTGCAGAATAACTTTGGAAAAGGAATAGATTTGTGGCATTCAACAGCGATAACGAATGACAAGGTGGTCAGATACTGTAGTTACAGGGCTGTAGTCATCATTGAGAAATGCCTGCCTGTTTCACTGGATTAAAGCTATTATTGTTCTGTAAGTGCACAATGTGTAAAGACAGGTGTACTGTGATTCACCAGCCAAGTCTTTTTGGAGAGAAAAAGAAAAGGAAATTCCATGAACGTAAATAGAGAGGGGTGCTCTTTGGATACGAGGCTGATGAGCAGAAATATAATGGAGTGAAGAAAGTCATGTCCAAACTGTCCAAAACAGACACCAGAAAATACTTTTTTTTAACCTTTTATTTACGCATTGCGATTCATACATTGCATTAGTTAGTAATACCCAGGGCTAAAGAATTCACGATAACGATATTATCACCATATCTAATAAGCGATAAAAAGCTCAGTCAAATTCATTTTTAATATTGTTTATTGCAAATAAGTCAAGTCAAGTTTAATTTTAGAGCACATTTAAAAGCAACTAACGCTGACCAAAGTGCTTTACAAGAAGACAACATAAAACACAGGAATTTACAAATAAAAACAGTATTTAAGTAAAACACAGGAATAGAAAAAGAAATTATAATAACACAAACAGCATTCAGAAAATTACAAAACAAACGACTGCACTTCATCAAAAATATTTTGTTTCATGGCAGGTGGCAACCAGAGTTAAAGTGCAATACCGCAATGTAGAGGTAATATATTATTTACACGATTTTATCATATGTATTATTAGCACAATGAAAATTGATATTTAATTTTAAAATATCACAATTATTATCTATATTGGTATATTGTGACAGTCCTATTAATAACCATCCCCACAGTCTCATACATCTTCACAGATGAATTTCAAAGAGTTTGGACTTACAGATATGAAACAAAACACAAAGAAATCCAAGATAAAATCCAAAATATTAAAAAGTTTTATTTCCACATTTAGAGCTGCTTGTGTGCTGTGACTTCACACGCTTTCAACGTTGTTAGCTGGCCTTAAAAATGTCTACAGGGTGTTTTGAACATGTTTTTTAGCCACATGAATCCATGCATTCATTTTTGTGGTGACTGCCTTGGCCATGTTGAACATGTCCCTCCATCATTTTTGTTTTTATTGTCCAAAACGTATCCTTGAAGCGCTCATGCTACCTCTAAACAGAAGTAAATGTAAATGTATGGTGCAATTTCTCAGAGGTCTCAGGTGATTGAGGTGGTTTGGTGTTGCGTACGTTGTCACGTGTTGCACCATCTCACTGTTTACATGCTGTAAATGTATTTGAGGAGGCCTGTCAAAGTCATATCTCGAAGACGGACACGTTTGCTGTCATGGTAACCTTCAATTTGTGGGACAATTTCTCACCTCGACATCACAACTCTGCCTTCTCAGCACATCAGCCAACAAGATTAGATTCACTCTGCTTTGCCTGGTCATGCCTTTGCCTTTCAAATGTGAGGAGCTCAGTGATAGGAACCCATGTGACAGATGATTATTTTCTGTTTCCATGCAACATGACTGTGAAGCCAGTCTGCCTTAGAAGGAAACGAACATAATTAAACGTGATTATTCTGGAGCTCATCGTACAGTGAGGTTTCCATACTGTACCTTGCTTGTGAAAACACTAATATATTCCTCAACAAGTAATCATTTTCGTCAAGAGCTATCACGCTGACATGAGGGTAATTGAGCTTGTGGCTCTGCATTATGAGCTTTCATTCCGAGCATATGTTCACCTTGTGCAAGAGTTAATATACACTTAAAAAGTAACATCTGGGGTTTAAATCTGTGCATTTACAGCAATGATTACATTTATTCTCATGTTGCAGTGGGATTTACGATTGATTCAATTCAGCTTCCACTTGATTCTGCGTCAGGTAATTATCTCAGTTCCCTGTCCAGGAGACTCTGAAGCAACCTGTTCTTTGGAGAACAAAATAATTAGACATCAGAATATGCCCTTGGTGCTATTCCTGGTTGTGGATTTTCCAAGGTCCTACATCCCCCCAACCCCCACAGTGGAAAAGGAAACAGCAGAATAATAATTAATTCTCTGTAAACCGACAACACCAGACATTTCAACTGTCCTTCATGGACCCATAAAGCCTACATAGTGTTTACAGGAAGTGCTTGCTGTGAATCGCAGTATACCCTCATGAATTATGAATGTTCATTACAACCAGGGGAGCTATGAAAATACTTCACATGGTGTAATGACAATGATAGTTTGTTTAGTAGTTTGTTTGGCTTTATTAAGAGGTGTGTCAGAGTCTAATTGGCTTTTCTGGTGCAAACATTCCAAGTTCATTTCAAAATTACTTATTAGCCTCTTTTAGAAATGACACTCAAGCTTCAATTGTTGGGTTTGCTCAAGTCTTTGAATGATGTCCATCTGTCTAAGGAGTCATCTATTTCAGCAGGCACTAACAAATGAGAGCACTGCTCCAGCGACGGAGGGAGTGTACAATTACATAATGATTTGAAACAGGCTTTATGAGGTCCGGAGAATCCGGTTATGCCAGCTGGCTCCATCTTTCTCACTCAAGTCACTAATGTATGGAAGTGATTTACTGATTGCCTCGTGAGCTGAGGAGTCACTTGATGTCTTGAGATCTCAAGACAAGAAAGATTGTTTCAGTGCAATGTTTGATCATTTTGATATTTAGCATTTTTAAGTTTTTCTTCCACAGTGCTGTCCTTAGAAATCTTACAGTCCAGTGCTTTCAGTTGATTATTTTATGACCCCTTCGAGCACCAGAATAGGCATTTTTGTCTTTATAACATCTTTATCACCAAAATGGCCCAATATCAACCTAAACCAAGCCCAGATAGCAAAATTGTTGTGGCCCAGATCTGGCCCACACCATACACATTTTTCCGGCCCACATACCGCGTGGAATGATGACACAGATGGCCAGATGTCAGCAAAGAGTGAACCAAGTAAACCACAATGGGCCACAAATCTGAGCCACAGTTCATTTATATTCTGGTGGGCTGGATCTGACCCAGACTTGGGCAGACCTGGCAAACAGGAGTGGGCCGCCCAGGTGCCATCATTCGATGCGGTATGTGGACTGGATGAACGTGTCTGGTACAATTTTGCTATCTTGGAGGCAGAAAAACAGAAAAGCATTGCTGTAAACTTCTGGTGTTGGATAAGGTCACTCATAGAGCCAGAAGGACACTCTGACAGTGCAGACCTCTGCCAAGGCCAACAGTTCACTATTCTATGATATGCAAATCTCTAAGCTCAACCATTATATATGTCTGGATATATTTCCAAGATTATTAGACATATCAAAATATGTTTGTGTCTAGCTGAAGTAATCAAATGAGCCCCATGAAACCGCTGTCCACAAGTGCTCCGTAATAACTGTTTTCTGTAGTTTGAACAACATACGTAGGCTACCAGAGGATTACTGGAGCCCATGATTGTGTATTAAGGCCAAATGCTTTATCTTGCAATGTAAATGAAAGTGAAAACTAATGTGTGTATCCGCCCCGGGATTCGGAACCTCTCCAACATTTAATGGGTTCTTCCGTGGCCCCACGCTACAACCTTTTTCCATCATCCTGCTCACAAACAAACAAACACAACTGAAAAAATAATCTCGTTTGCTGGGGTAAAAAATGAAAGGAGTAGAGAAAGTCAACAGTTTTGTCAGTGAGCAGGTGTGCCTTCTAGAAAGAACTGGAGAAGATGTTTGGTGAAATCACAGACCGGCCCAGCTAGTTAACATGTGAGCAGCTCACTGATAAGATACATGCTGATCTTGTGCTGCCAGTCATAGCTGCCAAGAAACGTTTCCTTGTCAAGCGTCAGTGATGTGAACTGTCATCATACGCATTTTTAAAAATTAAATCCATTGAAGGCAAAATAAATCAAACATCAAGTATAATCAACCTGGCAGGTACACCAGGTGTCTCTGAAGTATGTTCAAAGAGCACATGTCGGTGTCACATGTGCATACGGTGCATGGGAGCAGGTTTGCCGAAATGAAGAAAAGAATGTAAAAAAGAATGTAAATAGATACTGGATGTCTATCAGATGTCCGTCTTCTTATCTTTTTTCACATTATGCCTCCGCTTCTGAATGTTAAACAACAACTCTGTGCAGCTCTGAGACACGACTCTCAAATGAGGGCTATCTTTCACACAGCTACTGTTTCTTTGTCAGTGCTCTTACTCCTTTCACTGTGTGCTCAGCTGAGGAATGGTGTAAGTGTTGCAACCTTTTGTATTTTTTCCTGTTGAAATATCTGTCATAGATAGGCTTTTGAAAAAATGAAGTGAGATAGGGTGAAAAGAAAAATATCTACCTACCCATCAAAGTGTCCTTTTGGTACTTTATGTCTTTGTCCTCTATTTGACTTCCATCAGTTCAACATGCAATGCACTTTTGATTCATTTTGTCGCAGTGTTGTTGGCGTATGTATTGGTGTTATGTTGTGATTCTATTAAAGGATATGAACCTATTTTTTAAATTCGTGTTGGGCTTTTGTGGCTGCTGACGCATGTTTTCTTATTAAATATTTATACATCGTACTAATAAATTAATGACTGATGCAAGTTGACAGCACAGTGATTTGTGATTGTCGCGCCTCCTGAATGAACTCTGGTTAGGCTGAGCCAGGCAGTATATTTTGAAAAAGGAATGGGGGTTTTATTGTCAGACTCCACGGTGAACTGTAAACAGAGGCAATCAAAATAAAGAATTAAAAAGAAGAATGATTATGATGAGCTTTTATTTTGTTTCTTTTATGTGTAACACATCTTCAAAACTAAAGAGGAATCAGAAGCATTCTTAAAGAAAAGACATTACATACATTTTGTATGCTCAGTGTGCAGTTTTAAACATTATTTTACATCCTGCTGAGTCTTGTTTTATGGATTGAAATTGTCTGACATAATAAAATGATTGAAAAAAAGACATTAAACTGAGAATGATGTGAATTCATTTCAAACCCTGTGGATGTTGTCAGATGCTGCCGCTGCTATTCCACAGCATGTGTAGGCTTCTATTGTTTGTTGACCTTGTGCAATGTGTTTACTTTGGACCAATAAATGGAACAATGTAGTGCTAAACACTGAATAGATTAATTATTACATACGTAGATATTGTTCAGAGGTGTGATGCATGAGACTGAGGCTTCTGGTTATCTCTGTTTTGTAGTGCAAATCATATATACCAATACATACTGCATTTCATTTATGTTACATATTACACACAAGACACGAAACATTTATAATGCTTTATGTATTTTTTTTTTAAAATGACATGTTAAGTATCATATCAGTAGATTTAACCTACTTATTTTTAAACTTAACCCACACATGCCTGAACCAGTGCGGCTAACAACAACAGAGCAGCTGGGCTCAATCAATTCTTACATGACAAACTAGCCCTGAGGCACGCAGTAAATCATGCAAATGTGTAACATGGTGATTTTCTGTAGTGTGATGTCAAAAATTCTCAGAATTAAAAGGCAGGACTACTGACGAGGAGTTTCAGGAGCAGTTTTCTGTGGGAGAGAGGAGCTTCTGTTGGTGTGGACTTTGACCTTTTTAACTTTCAAGATCTTTTACATGCACAAGAACATATATAAAATACTGAAGGAATAGGTCTCCTTTAAATGATCGCATTGTCATTTCCCCAAAACACAGCAAAAGATCATTTGTACTTTTATGAGGGATAAGATATACAAACTATTCAATCACTCCAAGGATGATGTATTGAAAATTGACCTAACTTTAGGTCTACAGTTCTTCACATCAGACAGAGCCCAGCAAGTTTCCAAAGTTTTGCAAAATATCACTTATAACCTTTGCACACTGCAGGTTCTGTGCATGTTGATTTTAAATCATAGATTTGGAAAATTTCGATAAATAATCTTGTTTCTAAAGTTACTCACAAATTACTTAGTCATTGAATTCATGCATATTCATGCTTTCATGAAATTATCATGAATATGTCTGTTATGCCTTAATTAGTCAGGAAATCTAAAATTTTAGTAATTTACTGCTAAAACAAGTTACATTAGATAAAGTGAAGCAACATACTTTTTACTTTCTTTCTTTCACTAAATAAACTTTCAAGTAATAACATAATTATGCTCCTCTAATATTCAGTTACGTTCCAATTAGTGATGTTTTTCTCGTTCCTTGGCCTTTATTTTTCTGCTAAAAATAAGAATGAAGCTGTAGCAAGTCCAATCTTGTTCGACACGTATCAGAGCCTACTTAGTTCTCGACCAACCAACTTTCAAGATTTCATGTCCAATAGCACACAGTACTAAACTGTGTCTCAGTTTTTAAGTCTGAATGTGCCTGAAGAGCTCTTTAAAAATACTCCCAATAAATAAAAAGTAGAAGCCCTTCCCATTACCTTGTAGATGACAGCTGTGACTAATTTCAAGGTTTTATTTCACCTGGCTCAGTGTTTGGGCTCTGCACACCGTGTAGTCATTTTATTGCTGAGTAAGGGCGCTGTCTGCATCTGATAAATTCAAGTGGGCCCATTAACAGCTTTATCGTTCCATTATTCATCGCTGTTAAGCTCAACAGACTGTGGATGTATATTTTCTATGGGGAAAGCACTCCTGTGTCATGACATATTGTGGCATATTGGTGTGTTAATATGATTTATAGGCATAAAACTCACTGGGAAATTGCGTGTGTGTGTTCAAAGGCTCTAGACATAAGGACACAAATCGATATTTAAAGTAACTCAGCCCATGAGTGGGATACGGTTTTAAAAGGCACTTTGAAATTTGTCAGATGAAAACTTGCTGCTGTGGCACTCCAAATGCGTGCTGCTTTAAATTGTATTCTTGTTTTTCGGTGCGCAGAAGTGTCCCTCTGTGATAATAAGAAAGAAATGTGCTGGATCAGGACTGTTTAATCATTTGCCTTTCTCTAAATTTAGAAGCAAAGAATGATCATGAAAGTGAGGCAGCGCTGCGATTAGTCTAGTGATGTTATTGTAGAGATTTTAGTAAGTCTCATGTCTCATGTCATGAATGCAGATGAACGAAAATCGGCCGCCGTCGCTGAACGTGGGCAGTGCATGATATGAGGCACATGGAGCTCTGTTCATCAGTCTGCAGACCATCACACGTCTTTGCTATTGGTTGTGGTTGTAACTTCACAGGTCAAATTTCACTAAGATTAGAATTTGCTTTGCCAGCAGATACAAATATTTGTCCCTTTGCCTAGAATAGAAGTAAATGGGATGCAAATATCCCCCACTGTTGATATCTAGTATGTGTGACCTTATGCTACTAAAATGACCTAATGACCTTTTCAAAGTCGGAAACTTGGGCAACATCCACGAAGCCCGACTTCACCGGCATAAACAAAGATGACATTGGTGCCGTACACTGTGAACAATTATCGTTTTGCCTTTTGTCACTTTTTACTTTATGCAGTGTTGTCAAACGTGTTTTCACAGCTACGAGCAATACGAGCCCAGTCCTCCTTTCTATTTTTAGCTGCTGTAGTTGCTGGTGAAGTTTAGAGACTTGCCATCCAAACATTCGCTCTACCCGTACCTCCACACACAGCGCAGGTATGTGAGTGTCTACGGAGCAGTCTCTGGGAGTGTATTGTTGGTGGCTGACCTCCAGTAAGCAGCTACTTTCCAAAAGTTAACTTAAAACAAAAGATGTGTCTGGCATTTTAATTAATTTCTCCCACCTAAAACAATATATGTAACCAGACTGCATTTTGTTCCATCCATCAGCTAACCCTCACGGGCCTTGACTCTCACTCTCTTGCACTCAAACAACAGTATCAGCATTATAAACTGTATCCTCATCAAGAGGGTCATTGATTTAACTGAATTATATATTGCAGAAGGTGCCTCACATTTCTCTCTTGCTTTTCTTTTGTTTGGACTGTGATTTTGAAGGATCTTTGGACCACTACTACTGTTTCTTTAATGCTCGGCTTCCACAGACCATTATGCTAAGAGAGATAAATGTCTGTTTACTCTAAATGACATAATTGCTCCTCAAGGACCTCTCACGGAGGAGCGGAGGCATGACTTTAACCGAATTAATCAGGTTGGTGATGGATGCTTTCTACTTTACCTCACTTATGCTTTTAATGTATACTTTGAATGCATGGGCGAGGTCTTTGTCCAGGGACTGTGCGCTGGGGGAATAAGACGAAACAATGCTGCTGTGCTTTGTGTGAGGGCTAAGTATCTTAGGTCAGCTACAACAACCAGAACAAGCCAAGAGGTCGCCTGCTGGCTGCAGAGAGGATCCAGCAGCGTCCTTGAACACTGTTACTCAGATTGCTGTGGTGAAGGTTTGCCTGTACGTCCTCAGGCAATTCAGCCCCAAACACAGCAGTTGGCATGTGATGCATGGAGAGGCTCTGACTGAATGACAATGAGGATGAAATGGAAAAAAATATGCAAAGCTTGTTTACCAATCATAAGTGAATGGAGATGTGATTTCCAGTGGGAAAAACATGCACAAATACATCCAAACATGTGGATCATTTCAGTAAATTATAATGACCTCAACACTGATATATAGACTACCTTATTAATATTCACATTGTTTCGTCAGATCAGTTTCTACCCCGCAGTCTGTCACTATAGCTCTCTGCTGTCCAAACACAAACTAATGAAGCCATAAATCCATATGCTCAGCAATTCCAGTGCAGCAAAAATATCCGGCTGCGATCAATAGTTCCCTCATTTATTTGCAGTCAAGCCTGTATCCTAAAAAAGATCTAAGTCATCACCCTCTTCCTATAACGTCAAAGATACTGAATGGTAATGTTACAGAATATGCTAAACATTAAAGCTGCTACAAAGAACTTTCATTGTTGTTGATTCTGGCGGCCCCTGTGAGCAAAAGCGGTATGACCCGCCTCATTTGGTCAAAGTCTTGATCTGGCTAGTGTATGCATTTATTTTGAAAGTGAGTGAAAGGAGAAAGCAAAATAATTTTAATCTTCAGCTGTCCTCCATAAGAAAACAAAAGAAAACAAAAGAAAACAAAAGTTAAAATTTCATGACTTATCTGACCCAGGTAAATCAGAATCTGACAAGGTGACAGGCATTAAGAATAAGTATAATAACTTTTCAGAATTAGCCTGATTAGTCTTCCTGCTGATGGCATCAGTAATCATTAAGACTGTGTCATTACCAGTATTAAAATCCTTGTAGTAGATTTAATGACTTAGATTTTAATAATGTTACTTCTTTTCAGGAAATAGACTGATAAGGAGAATCAATTTAGTGACCATTATAAAGCTTTTATTAAATCTATACCACTTACAAAGAGGAGATTTAGATAACAAGAAACAATTTCGATACAGTGATTTCTCATTTAGGCTGATATCGATTATGCAGTAGCACATTATATTTGATTTAATTCTTCATTTGTACTTTTCACACTGTTGTGGAGGGATAGTCTGATACAGACTTATGCTTATAAAATGATAATGCTTATTTACTGCACGGCTATTGATTTTGTCTTTAGCATATTCAAAAAACAAAACTCTGTAGGTTTTTAGGTACAAAAGGCTGAAACTTCCAACTTCCAAATCCAGTGTGCTGCAGAAAAAGCAGACTGTTTTTGCCAGGTTGCTAGAAAATGTGATACAAATGTTGAGTGGAAAAACAACTGGTGTAATACCTGGATTAGATGTTATAATGGAGAGACTTTTCACCAAAATCTTTAATCTTTAATATCTTGATAAGCCAACGCTTTGACTGATTGAATAGCATATTGTGTACCTTTTTTATTTGTTCTCATGGCTGCAATAAAAACCCTGTACTGTGAAAATGAACGTCATAAAACATAATTAGAGCTTCAGCAAGTGAGTGTTCTTGAGTGTCATCAATGCAAAAGAGAAGTAATGGCTGTTATCACAGTTTATTTTGAATGGAAAGCCACCAGACGGAAATAATACATTTTTGATTTGATGGATAAAACAGGAGGGTAAACATTAAATGATAAGCAGGGATAGACTGTGTGTGTGTTTGTGTGTGTATGTGTGTTCAGAGTCGTAAGAGGGCACCTTGGAAGGTTGCGCTCAGAAGGCTCTGTTTGTCTTTTTTATTAGCTTGTCAATAAAGCTTTTTATGACCTTGTGTCGTGTAATATGAAGATCAACAGCGACGCCAAACAAACCTGGAATCAAGACATGACTGAGAGGATTCTGTTCATCATGTCTAATAGTGGAAAGTAAACATTCTCACTCTGTTACAGGTAGACAAGAGAATCCACTGTTGTCACACTGCTTGGTAATGTTGGTGTTAGCTCCTCTTGGTGAAGTAAAAATCTCACTGGAGTTAGATTATATCTGAAAGTGTTAAAACTGATTTGATACAAATTGAAAATACTAATCTAAACTAAAAAAAAAACTTCTCAGGCTCTTTTACTGCCTCAGATTAGAGTTTCGACAATTTAACAATGTAATGCAATCTGGTACAGAATGGCTACATTGTGTTTTCAATATTTATTCACCTTGGGTTTTCCCAGAGCCAGCAGTCTTCTGCTTCATATTCATACAGCTCAATGCGTTCCCTTATGCAAGCTGCCCATTGCAAACAAGGTTTACTGCTGACAACTGAGCTACTGTATAATTGAGCAGCGGTGGATTTACCACAAGATAGAGGAGATTTTTATTCTTAGTTTTATGCTCAGGTTTGCAAAAGCTCTTCTGTCACTTCTTTTTTAAGACAAAGGTAGGAAAGAAGAGATTTGTTTTATAAACATATTCAATTGAAAATACTGAGAAATGGTTTTCAGTCATGGTAGCAGCTCTGTGGAACTTTGGCACGGTGGTGCTCTAATCAGCTGAATGCTAAAATCAACATGCTCACAATAACAATAATAACACACTGATGTTAGCAGCTATAATGTTTGCCCTGGTCATCATTAGGGGGGATGGTCCAATGGGAGCATCTGTGCACTACTTTAGCCCCACGTGCAGCGCCACTGATTTATTGATACACAGCACAGTTAGGCTACTGATATTTCAGAGCCATGATCAGGGCCATAGATTCAATCTTGCACAAATCTCAGTCATACAGAGGATCAATGAGTCAGGCAGACCAGACTAACATTTTCAACTAAACAACCCCTCTTGCCTCTGTACTCTCATTTTGCTATCTACAGGTCCTCGTGGTGATAAAGACTTGTCATGGTCACCAGCGTGTTATCATGCTAACAGTTATTATACTGATCACAAAGCTGAAGATGATGGGAATATCATTAGTTTTACAGGTATGAAGTCATAAACCAAGGTGCAAGACTAATTGAAATCGGACCTGATGTGGTGTAAACCCCTGGTGATCAGTAAAGGT